>NC_141064.1:58158374-58758374 GCF_041138505.1 Cibotium barometz | reverse complement strand
AAACACAAGATTTGACCAAATATTGAAAGCTTAATCTCTATTTTACCAAAGTCACCTCTCTGCAGATTTGATGAAGAGCTTGGATCTCACTGTAGACTTGATGAAACTGAATTATGTCTTTGCTAGCTTGTAGAGCATGCTTGAAAACACCTTGGGCTAAGAGGAATTAGAGGCATTTGAATTGAGCAAGCAGAAATCTCAAAACCCCTTCAGAAAAATGGCGCCTAGTAAATTCGTGATTTCTGCTGCATCCGAGCGGTTTGCTACGTGGAGTTGATGAGCTTGAAGAGTATTGAGGTGGCTAGCTATGGTTAGAAGCACTATGGATAATTTTAATTGTGCAAGGAGAATGAACTCCTCCACTAGCTAGGGGTACAGAAGCTAGTTGAAAAAAAGAGGAAAATTTATAATTTTCTACTAATCCTAATTAGCGCCATGGTAAATTTGGAACGACCGGGGCATTTCAGGAGTTGAGAAAGGAACAGCCTTGGAAAATTTTGAACGGCCAGAGCAATTGTGGAATGCCCGTGCCCTTTCTTGCGTACACCCTAAAGTAGGTTTTGTACACAGAGGCTATGTTGCCAGCACCCCATTGTGGGTTTTGTACTACCGCGTGCCAAGTTTGCCAAGGTGAGGAGTCTATTCTATTTAGGTGAGGAGTCTAGTCTATTTGTACTACCGCGTGCCAAGTTTACCAAGGTGAGGAGTCTAGTCTATTTAGGTGAGGAGTCTATTCTATTTAGGTGATGACAAGGTGACTTCCTTAAGGGATTCCGAGGTGGGTGGTAAAGAAGTACCTGAGGTTGAAGGAGTGGATGGTAGCTTTGTAGTACATTCGAGCCTCAACAATGAGCAATGGGGGTGTTGCTGACGTCGAAGGCATATCTGTAAGAAACTTTGTCAGCGGGCAGCATATGGGGGTTATAGTGAGTAGGCTTTACTGCGAATGTTGTCTTTGGTACCCATTGAAGTTTAGGAGACTGCGGAGTGACACAAGGTGGAGGTTTAGGATGGGGATTTTTGGGAATCCGAATGTTAGGATTGCCTTCATAGAAATGTTGGTGGGCACGGAGAAGAGGTTTGGGGGTTGATTTCACGGGTTGAGGGTTTTGGAGCTCCTTGGGTTTGTGTTGGTCTTGAACCCTGTAGGCTTGAGGCTTGCGAATGGGTGGCCAACGGTGGGGATGAGGAGCTTTGTGTGCCTATGGACGAGGGGGATGGTTGGATATTTTGGGGATCCATAATTGAGATGCGCCATCATAGTAACCTTGTCCTGTGTGAGAAGTTTCTTAGGCACCCAGTGGTGAGAGAATAGACCTTGTGGAGCTGTGTTAATATGGTTAGCAGTGTTAGTGTGGTTAGTGTGACTTGGTGGGGCAGCAGCTTTTGATTTGGCAATGTGAGAATGAGTTGATGCCGTGCATGGTGGTGTGGCTGTGAGAGGCATTAATGTGGTTGACATGATGAGCAGCCTCTTTTTTGGGGGGATGGACTAATAGAGGTTAGGTGATGGGATGATTGTGGGTGGTGGAATGGGGAGTGCTTAGCATGGTGGAGTAGCGGAAACTAGTTCTTCGTCTGTCATTAGAATAGTGACTTGGCTAGAAGCCAAATGTAGGGTCGTTGTCCGTGCATCCCAGTCAATGTTGCATCGGTTATGTCCCATCCACTCCTTGCCCAGGAGGATCTCTTCATGCATTATTCCTGGAGGCATCACATAAAACTTCCCTTCCAAGGGATTATTTCCAATGTGGAATAAGACTGTGAGTGTGCCTATGCAATGAACATGCTGTGAGGCAACTGTTGTGACAATGGCAGGGGTTTCTTTCAATGTGGGTTCCCAAGGGAACAGTAAGTTTCATCTGACATCAAATTGTAACTAGCCCTTGTATCAAACAAGAGCTAATTTTTGGACAAAGCTTGTCGGGGTGGTCATTCCTAACCATGGCTTTACCTCCCAATCTTCTTCTTCTAAGTCAACCACTTTGGCCATGTTGACCATGATATGCTTTTGCCTAAGCTTGGCTTGCCTTGCTTTGGCCTCTTCTTGCATAGTTTTTTTCATATCCTCATGGTCCTTCTTTCGTTGTTTCTTATCATGGATGGATTTTAAGGTGGTCTCTGTGAGAGGTCCATAGTAGCGTTTAAGTTTGCTACCATTGAAGTAACCAGCCATCTCAATACCATTAAGTGTTTCAATGCGCACTGTGCCTTGTGGTGTTATCTTAGAGACTAGGAAAGGTCCTAAGCCTCTGAGCTTGAGCTTTTTTTTTGTGTTTTGGTACTAAATATGAAGACCATGTCTCCCTCATTCATCTGTTTATCCTTGACCTAGTCATCAAACCATTGTTTGTGCCTTAACTTCTCTACAATCATGCTATAGTCTATAAAGAGGTGTGTTTCGTCGAGCTTTTCAAGCTCGAATAAGTGACAGCTCAGAGTATTTTCGGTAAGTTTTTCATGCACTACAACACATAGACTAGGGACTAAGAACTCCATGGGCATGACCGCTTCAATGCCGTAAGTTAAACTAAAAGAGGTAGCATTGGTTGCTGCCTTGTATAAATTTTGATAAGCCCAAAGTGTAGCCCGCAACTTCTGTTCCCAATTATTGTGGTGGCTGGCCTCCACGGTTTTGGTAAGAATGGCACATAGGGTTTTGTTTGTGCTTTCAACTTGGCCATTCACTTGCAGGTAATATGGGGAGGACCTTCTGTGGGTGACAAGGAACTCTTGTAGGAGGAATTTAATTACCTCATTGATGAAATGTGTCTCGAGAGCTTGTCATTGACAAGCTCTCGAGAGGGCAACCAAGGCGTGTAATCACTAACTCATAGATAAATTTAGCTGCCACCGTTAATGGAGCATCAGCCTTGCGGGTTGTGAGAGCTTCTACCCACTTAGTGCAATAATCCATGGTAGCAATTATATATCAGGCTTGAGTGTATTTGGCTGCCGGACTCATAGGTCCAATGAAATCTATGTCCCATTTTTCGAATGGTTGTAAAGACACAATGAGGGTCAAGGGCATGTGATCCTTGAAACGAGGAGGAATTGGTGCACGCTGGCATTCATCACATCGTTTGACATACTCAACAGCATTATCCATTAGAGTGGGCCACCATAATTGAGCTTGAGAACCTTGTGAGCAGTGATATCTACTGCAAAGTGCCCCCAACATAGGCAGAGTGAGCCTATTCAAGGAGGAAGACATACTCGTCTTCTCGAAAACAACGTTGTAGGATTTTGTCTTTGCCCTACTTGTAAAGTTGGCTCATGATAAGCTGGTAAGCAGTCGCTTTTTTTATTAAGCGATGGGCATAGTCCTTGTTGAGGAGAGGATCAACCGATAAGCCATTGACTAAAAAGAGAGCCACTTCTTTGCCCCATTCAGGAATCAAGCAAAGTTGGAATAGGGTGGCATCTGTTAAATTGTCCCACTGGCTGTTCACCATTGGGAATCCTTGACATGTGGTCTGCAAGAACATGCTGAGAGCCTTTCCTTACCGTGACGGCGGTAAAGTTGAACTTAAGCAAAATCAGTAGCCACCTGGTGAGTATGCATGTCATACTACAGGGCTTATTTACCAGGTACAAAAGGGCTTGATGGTCTACGAAGAAAACAAACTTGGTCACCAAAGATAATGATGAAACTTCTTAACCGTGTAAACCATCGCTAATCCCTCTCTCTCGGTTGTGGTGTAATTTCTCTCAGCTTTGTTGAGTTAGCGGCTGGCAAAACTGATGGGGAAGTCCATCTTGTGTTTACCTCGTAGGGCCAGCACGCATCCTATAGCAAATGCTGAGGCATCAATGTGGACATGGAAGATGAGATCCCAATTGGGGGATCTGAGGATTGGAGTGCTTGCCAAGGCTTTTTTGAGTGTGGTGTAAGCCTGTTTTGGCATTCTTCAGTCCATTCAAAAACAATAAGGAGTCCTAAAGGAGTCGAGCAATACCGGCGTACATGAAAATGAATCGTCGATAATAGCCGACATGTCCCATGAAGCGTTGGACACCTTTGAAGTCTGTGGGTGGGGACAACTCAAGAATGAGCTGCACTTTGCTGTCATTAGTTGAAATTCCCTACCTGGAGACAATGTGTCCCAGGATCACACCATGTCAAACCTGAGAGGGTTCAAGGAGATGCGATATAACCTGCATCTTTCTACTAGCACTTTGCGCAAACATGCTAGGTGCTCCTTCCACAAGAGGAATTGACACAAAGGTCATCCATGAAGACCTCAAGGAACTTTCGAAGATATTCCTTATTGTAAGCCGTACACATGAGACATTGGAAGTCCGGGGACATTGGTCAACCCAAAGGGCATGGCTCGGTATGTATATGTACCCCACTCAGTGGTGGCAAAGGTCGTTTTGTGCTGGTCTTTGGGATCAATCAGCACCTGGTTGAGCTTCCTTTCTACTCTTTCTACTAGCACATGTTCGGTGAATGGTAGGGGATAGTGGTCCCTAATGATAGCATTGACCTTTTTGAGGTCAACACACACTCTCACTTTTCCATTCCCTTTGGGCACTATCACAATTGGTGATACCCACTCCGTATCCTCGATTTCATAGATGAATCTGGCATCGGTAAGTCGTTCAATCTATTCGTAGACCATCTTGGAGAACTTAGGGTTCATAGGATAAGATCACTATTTGACCGGCCTTGCTCCATCAACCATTGGAATGGTGTGCTCGACCACTTCTCGAGGTACACCCTTCATGTCCATGTACTTCCAAGCGAAGCAATCCTGGAATTCAGTCAGGAGAGCAATGAGCTTGATCTCTTCAAGGTGAGAGATATGGATCAACCCCAAGAAAGTGGATTTGAACCATCTTTAGATCCTAGAGTGGAAGTCGGCTAGAGCGGCAAGAGCCATCAAACCTAGAGCCAGACCCAATTACCAGTTTGGAGAGCCATACATGTCTTAGGGGTGGCTGATTCGTTCACAGCTCCAGAAACCTTACCAAACTAAGAACCAAGTCCATATTTCCAAAGGCTGAGATAGCATACCAAAGCGGGTGGGTCTACCCAGGCCCATCGCAAACAACAAACGATCAGGCCTGCTTGTCTATCAACAGTACCCACCTTAAGGGGCATGCCCAATATACCAATCGGGATCATGTGGACCACAACCCAGTCCTCCCACAAGGCAAAGACCTCCTATAGTCTATTATCCACCAAGATCCACTCCTCCACAACCCATTCCCCAACCAGCATTGCCGTCTGCCATAATAAGGTTGACACCTGAAATGTTAAGATTAGCCATGGAAATAGGGAGGGGGGTAGCCGTTGGCATCGCTCCCCTTGCACCTAGTCAACCTAGAAAGGAACGAACCAAACCAGCAAATATCTCTAAGTTAATTACAAAGTTTGATGGTACAGGTGACCCCATTACTCACCTGGAGATGTTTAATTAGATTTGAGAAGCATTTCGCCACATAGATGACCAGACTAAGGTAAGTGCTTTTGACCAGACTAAGGTAAGTGCTTTTAGCCTTACCTTGGATAGCAAAGCTGGCTAATGGTTTAGATCTTTGAAGATGGAAGATAAATCTTCCTTCGAAGCTTTAAACAAAGCTTTCAAAGTGGGGTATTCTTGTCAAGGTACCCCATGGAGCCCCGTCAAACAATTGAATAACGTCAAGCAAAATGAGGGTGAAACCATTAGGGATTACATCATAGAGTCAGATATCTCCACTCATGCTGTAGTGCCGGAGATAAGTCTTCTGATGAGAGATTAATTGGGAGATTTTTGAAGGGACTCGACGATATTCCCCTGCATAACTCCTTTTTTGCCTCCTTGGACCATACCTTCTTTGAACAATGCTATAGGAGTGCTTTAAAGTTGGAGGAAAACTTCAAGGGAACAAGTTCCTAAGACAACTCCATGAAGGCAAATCAGAAGCCTCCTTCAAAACCACCAGCACAAAGCCTAATGAAAAAAGCAAAGAGTTGACATCTGGACAAAGTGTAGAGCAATAAGCCGCTACCCTAATACAATAGATAACCCAGCAACAATGGATGATCAACCAAGCCGGGATCAAGGGGGCCATCCACATCTTTATCCTAGAAGGGAACTCATATGGTGCTCGACTTGTCAAGAAAACCATAGTGGCACCGAGTGTCCTCATCTGAGACCTTGTCCAAGCCTCTATTGTACATATTGTGTAAAGTGGGGCAATCATGAAATCTCCAACTGCTATCACCACAAGGCTACTTGCTCTAGCTCGAGCTTTGCCTTAGGCACTACTCGCCAACCCCAGGCAATCACTGGCTTTGCTAGCTTCAGCACATCATAATGCACCTTAACCTAACCAAGAAGTGGCCCAAAGAGGAATCCTTAGGGTACCAGAAATGCCCTTGCCACCCTCAATTTTTCCACCTCAGTAACCATTACCTAGAGTGGCACCGGTTTGTGAACTCTTTGAGGATGGGAATGAGGGAGAAATCCTGGAAACTCCCACCTATGAAACCCCAGAGCCAACAAGCTCTCCTTCACAAGTCCTAAGTCACTATATCATGGAGGGTGATCAAGTGTACCCTGTATACTTAGCAGCCCTGATACCGTGGGCTAAGGACATGAATCAGACAACTAAAAGACCACCCATACAGTGCTATGATTGTGGCAGACCTCATCGAGTGGCTGAGTGTCCCAATAAGAAGGGTATGGCAAAACAAGTGCCTCTGTAGGTGTTCCCACCCTAGTCCTATTGTGTAAGGTGCAATAGTGATCATCTTTATAAAGACTATCCATTGAGACCTGGATCAACTCGAAAGGCTCATGATGCTGATCCTAGCACTAGCCTTAACCTGCTGAGTGTTAGAGATGGTTTCATTCGAGCAGTCCCTTTCAACAATGTGACTAGGTGACAAAACAGGCAAAGGGCTGCCGCACATGCTGCAGCACATCAAACTCACAAAATTAGGGTTAAGCAAGAGCCCTTGCACAAGTAACTCAATGCTCACAAAAGAAAGCCACCAAGGTTGGAAAGGGGGAAAGCCAAGTGATTATCAAAAGCGGTTCGAAATCTGGCACAACAACTCATCCGTCGACTTCTTCCTCCGAAGAAGAAGAATTGCTATGGGCTACCGCTCGAGCTAGAGAACCCATTGACACCCGCCAGTTACCAAAAAAGCTCACTGATTACCCTAATCCTATTGAGGAAAAGGAGAGACTCTTAGCAGCCCAAGAGTTAGTCCGTAAGTGCCAAGCACAAATGAAAGATGAGCCTCCTACCACCTTCCTTGAGCCATGCCCATCCGTGTCAAACTTGAGACCATCTGAAGAAGCTCAAGCTTACTCTAGAGAGCTTCCAGACCAGCAGCACCTTCACAAAGACTAACCGAAGCCGTAGTCTCTACTCTGCAGAGCAGTAGCCGAATATCTCAGGAATCTAGGAGATGATCATCTTAGAAAAACCAATGCAGAAAGACTTATTCACATCCCCTACACTTCAAAAAGCTTAAGACAGAGTTCCATGCATCCCATATCAAGGAGTTACTCCATTCTTGAGGACCCAATAGTTAATATCGAAGAGGATCGCATATATATCGTGGGTGATGTTCGAGATGGAAATGTGGCGGGTTACATAAATAGTTGTAGGGGTTTCATTGAGAAAGGGAATGTGAGATATGTGTTTCTTCATCTTTTCACCTTATCATAAACAAACTCACACGTCAATTCAATAACCTTGAATATGGATATATTTATGTTGAATCTATATGTAACATCAAGGCGCATGAGATGAGCTCTTTGCCGACTATGAGTTTTGATTGCAATGTGTTGTTAATATTAAGTTTACATCATTTGTAATTATGTTTCATCAATATGTATTGTAAAGTGAGCATTGGTTATTTATAAACATGGCAATTTGTAAGTGTCATTATTGATATTAATTATGTTGTTAATATTAATATTACAATGTGTTGTTAATATTAATATAACATCATTTATAATATGTTGAATTTTGATTGCAATGTGTTGTTAATATTAATATTACATCATTTGTAATTATGTTTCATCAATATGTATTGTAAAATGAGCATTGGTTATTTATAAACATGGCAATTTGTAAGTGTCATTATTAAAGCTTTATCTTTAATGACTATCTACAATTGTATTTTTCTTGGATTCATAAATGTCATTTTTTCTATCTCCATTACTATCTTTGGCTTACTTTTACAAACAAATATGATAATTGAATCCATATTGGTAGTTATATAAATGAACATAAGGATGTCATCAAGTTGACACACTCAATGATGAGTAATGTTTGTGGATATAATGTCGAGTTCATGGGAGTGAACATATTTGTGAGCCTTGAGTTTGGTGGACATGTTATCCTTGTAAAGGGTTTGTCATTAATTAATGACTTTGAATTTACCAAAAGTATTTTTCTATATTTTTCAATGTATGCTTAAGGTAATACGATGAGTGTGATCACAAAATTTGTTGATATACAATGTGCATTTAAATAAGGCATTCCCATAAGATTGTGCTTAAATATAGTATGTTTTGAGTATTGTAAGCCTCAATATCACAAATATGTAGTTTGGAGAAAAGAAGTTAATACATTTTATTTACCTATTATTGGTTTGTCCTAAACATATGAAAATGGAAATTACGACTTTTCCAATTCCCTAATATGGAATTTTTGAGGCCCGGATGAGATGCATTGGTGAGCATGGGACTTGCCGATGGAACTAGCAAACCAAGTGTTAGTAGGGTGGAGTTGGTGCAATTTGCTCTTGCCTTTGAGGTTGAGTCTTGTAGAAATGGGTAGTATCATGGTTTCCTATCCTCATACAGTACACACACCACACCGACTCATGTCTAGGGTATAGATGTGGTTAACCTATGCTATATTTTCTTATCCCAACCCTTCATTGCTCAATCATTTGTGCTACATAAGTGCAGCCACTAGGTCTTCTCTATGTCTTGTGCGGGATGTGGCACTTTCCCATACCATCAACTTTTAAGGTACTATGCCAAATAGCTTAAAGTTTTTGTGCTTTTCTGAGTACAAGGCATTATGCAAGGTTAAATCTAGGATTAATTTACACAATTGTTGATGTACAAAGATTAGCATTCCCTTGCTCTATCCAATGATGTGCTCAGTTGTGTGAATTAATTAGGAATTAGTGGCTAATTAGAGTCCTTGATTAGTGTAAAAGAGGAAAATATTAGTGAAAGAATTAATCTTAGATTAATTTTTAATCACTTTTTTACATAACTCATTAAGGCTAATGAAGAGTAGATGCTCATGAGTTGTCAAAATTGTCCATTTTAAGGGTCATTTATGAAGGGTGTAAGGGGTGTCATTAAAAGGTTGACTTTTTTTATTCCCACTTACCTTTTTGAGAAAATGCCCATACCCCTTTCATTTTAAATTCAAAAAATATTCCCCCCCAGAAAGGGAAAATTCGTATTTCCCACTAGACTCCGCAAAAAAAAAGGCCGTGGAAAAAATTCCGACCGGTGAAAAAAAATCCGGCCATGAAAAAAAAATCCCGGCCGTGAAAAAAAATCCAACCCCATGAAAAAAAAATCCCGGTCATGAAGTCATTTTTTTTATTAAAATAACTCTTGAAAACACCCTTGTTTGGAGGCTCGTGTCTCCTAAACCGTATATTCGATGAAGGCACTCTAGGGCTCATCGAAAAGCTGACATCGAGATCTTCAACTTTGGACTTGTTCGTCCAAAGTTAAAATCAACCATTTTGGCCTCCGACCAACAGCCTCAAAATTCGACCTGAAAATTGAGACAAAAAACAGCTCAAAAACCACGATAAATTGCAAAAAACAGCACGAAAACAACAACGAGCCATATTTGAGCTACTTTTTGAGGGTCTAAACGACAAAATCACGGATGACTCAGGGAAACAAAGTTGTAGTACTCCAAAAATACTACAACTCCCTCATACAGAGTTTTTCAAAATTCCTTTTAGAACACCCTCAAAAACGTGCTGCGAAACATGAAAAAATTCTCAGAAAATTTTTTCGTCTTGAGACAGTGATGGAAAATAGGTTTTAGAACCTGCTCTTTGATCTAGGAAGTTCCTAGCATACGCTTTTTTCGAAAAATATCTCAGGTCGTTCACGTGCGTATAATGCCTAAACGGACACCTGTTTGATCCAACGAAGAGTACGCCAAGCCTCTTAAGGCTATAACGGGCTATGGGAGAATATAAGAGGCATTTAGGCACTCTGCCATGGCCACGATAGAGGTATTGCCAGGGATTACACAAGGACTGAACCCAATGGCTGACATCTGCGAGCCATTGAGATCTATGCCACAAATTCACCTCCCAATACCATTGGCCATGCCTATAACAAGCGTATCATCAGGTTTTACACCCCCTATCACTTTCATCCCACCAGGCTTTGGTCCATTACCTAACATTCCCACAAATCCTATAAGTACCAACCCTTTTCTGGATGCCCACACCCTGGACATACTAACTAGTCTAGGAAGGGGGTGGGGGCCAAGGACTCAATGAGTCTCTTCCAACAAGAGCACTCACATACGGCCTCAATGATTCATACAAAAATACGGCCATTCAAATTCCTAAAATTATGGGCAAATACGAGGGAATAACAAACCCTGTTCAATTCATTCAAATGTTTGAACAGAGATGTGAAGCCTTTGGAAATCCCAATTGCCCCACTAAGATACATGCCTTGAACTTATGCTTAGAGGGAAAAGCTAGTCGATGGTTCATCGCATTGATGCCGACGATCAAGACCAACTTCAAAACCTTGAAATCAGTCTTTATACATGGCTTTTCCAGACAAGGTGATCGGTGGAGTCCAGTAATAGAACTCTATTCAATTGAGCGTCAACCAAATGAATCCATTAGAGATTTTATCCTTAGGATAAATTTCTTGGACTCACGTTGTGAGTCATGGGAAAAATTAAATGATGTTTAATTGAAGAGATGTTTCATGATGGGCTTGAAGAATAATAGCTTACACAACTTGATCATTGTATCCAATCCGCGATCAATGTTGCAAAGAAGCAATGCGTTTAGATGACAACATGCTAGAAGATGATCATGCTACGAGGAGGAGGTTGAGAGTGAGGAACATTATGTATGCAGATGCAGAGCATATATACACCACCATCTTCAATGGACATCCCTCACTTTGCTAGATCATGGAGTCCGCAGACCAGCGCAGATTTGGCCAGTTCTTGTTAAAGACATAACGCCATAGAGAGACACTGATACTATGAACTCATACCATAGGGAGAGGTGGGTGACAGCACCAGCTCACTGATTTCTTCTAGAGATCTATCCCAGTGTCTACCCTGACACAAGAGGGGGTTACACTTCAGCGCACTGCGGACCTTCGAGCCAGACGGAGATCGAGAGCACCAGGCTACCAGACTCCCAGACTACGTCAGAGGGAGATCATAGAGATACGGGCTTGACATCAGTACCATATCCAAGAGTGGCTAGCTCGCTTACACTCAGACTCGGAGATCATGCTCCGAGGTATTTTTACCTCACCATTGCCTATGTATCACATATTACACCCCCATTATGGTACTGGTTGGAGCTAGACAGATCTGCATTGCATTCTTGTATACCCTACGCATATAGGTTGCATACTGAGCCTCTAGTTGTAGTGCATATAGGTTGCATACTGAGCCTCTAGCTGTAGTGCTCCATCCATCACACCCCCCCACTAGCTCAGTACTTTCATACTTTATTTCATGTTATTATGTCCTTTTTTTTCTGGACATCCAGAAGACATTGACAGTTGTACATTGATTTGTCTCATAGGTCGAGTTCGGCCTCTAGTAGACGTTAATACAACTCTCTCTCTCTCTCTCTCTCATGGGGAGTTTGCCCCGACTGTAAAATCCTGAGGCGAAGCCCTTTTTATAACCTTCATTGAGGCAGTTATGGGAAGTTCCTGGAGCAGGCCTTTTTTTTCCCCCTTATTCATCGTCGCTAAGGTTTCCAACACCCTTTCCTCCTAAGGCTTGCGATTCACTCCATCCTTCATCAACTAATTAATGCATTTTAAAATTTGGCACCCATATTTCACGGCTCCTTCTTGCATCGCTCTCAAGAAGCTTCAAGAGTCCATTTCCTCTTTTCCACATCGAAGCAGATAGGCATTCCGCTCAAAAGAGGATAGAAGACTCCAAAAGATGATGCCTTGACCATGATGAGCCCAATAATATCCAAAGCCACTAAGAGTTTTAAACTCTACATGATCAACCAAATGCAAGTGACTTCCTAGTTGAATGATAAGAAGGTGAGGCAGATGTATAAGACTGAATATGTATCCACAAAGAGTAGCCACTTGTACACAGAGCTAGATTGATTTTTTTGTATCAACCTTCCTAGTGATCAGTGTCACATCATCTCACTAAAGATGAGACTAAATGAGATTCTTAACAATAGAATGCTTGGTTGACAAAGGTAGATTATCTATCCACCATATAGCTCATGCATGCTAATACTACCACCTTTCCTATTTCTCGACTTCCTCTCTCTTGGCACTACATCCCCCAGCAGGATGGCCAAAAGTGTCATTATCTAGTTAAACAACCTGACACTTTAGTGGTTCAAGACGACGTCTTACAGCCATGATTTCTAATTGTCCCCAATGTAATGAGGCGGTGCCTAGCACCTTACCAATCTGTAGGAGCTATCATATTCAGAACCTTGCTGACTAGACTTGAGTGCAAATGGCATTCGGATTACTAACAAGATAAGAGATGGAAGCAGGACAACTAGCACATGATGGTTCATGACAAAATTACAGATAGAAGAGAATTCGTATTCCATAATGGCTAAGTAGCCTAGCACACTGGATCAACGCGATAACCTATTCATTTATCAACACATGAGCACCCAAACAACCTCCCTTGGATTCATTTTGTAAAAGGACCAATTCACTACCAGACCATGGTGTCCTGACTCTAGACACACTCTCTCTCTGTGTACCTCCCTGGGATTCATTTTGTAAAAGGACCAATTCACTACCAGACCATGGTGTCCTGACTCTAGACACACTCTCTCTCTGTGTACCCCATATATCAACCTAGTACTATCCGTTTCCTAGAAGACAAATACAAGAACAATTACAAGGAAAAGTTGTTATCACAAAAAACATTCCTGATCATGATGGAATATAGTGGTATTGCCGACGGGCTATTAGAGTTGAGATGACAATCCATCAACGGGTGAACCATTAGGAGTGGTTCACCGGCCAACAATCGATCGACACGAAGAAGAAGGAAGCATCCTCAAGCAAGGAAGAAGAAGTCAAAGAAGAAGAGGCCTCAGCTAGGGCCAACTGTATTGAAGATAGTTGTGCTTTCTAGACCAGCTAGAACTTACCCCTCATTGGTCCAAAACAAATGATAAAGATTTATATTTATTCTCTTTATAGAGTACCAATTCACCTTTTATAATAGTCTTTGAGGAGCCTAAAAAAGGGGGTTGACTCAAGATGTATAATAAAGCCCTCACTTCACAAGAAGAGCTAGAGTCCAGATGATCAAGCTTGGTAAATAAGGTGACTTTCTCTCCATGCACTTGCCAACAAATGATCAAGCTTGGCAAATAAGGTGACTTTCTCTCCATGCACTTGCCAACAACCTGCATAATCAACCTTGTAGACTCTCTAGTCATGACCATGTAAAATAAAAATGGCATCCCCTATGTGCTCATCTCTATCACTCCAATCAACTTTTGCTCTAGCCGGTCCACAAGGCATGTTGTATCTTGCGACAGTTAGTGCGTACTTACGTTGCCGTCTAGCTCTTGTGAAGGCATACATGCCCTTCTCCTATTGGTTGTATCTTGTGTTCAACATTTCATGACTCCTCATGTATGCCATTCCCATCTTCTCTAATGCTCGTGAGGCACAGCTCTAAGCCTGGGTCCTGCAGGGAGCATAAGTTGGTAGGGCCATTGGTACCCCCAAAGGACGAAAAAGTCTCCTGCTTCCCCAGCTCGCCTTGTCGGACCTTCCACCATCGCCAATGCCCTTGCGCGTTAGTCGCCAGCCCCGCAGCCGTCTGCTCATTTGTCGCTTTAAGTCTTCATCTCCTTCCTTTCGTAGCTCGACATAGGTTCCGTCGGCATAGCATGGTGCAATGCAGTCCGTGCTGATGAAGAGCGATCAAATGCACGCGGGATCCTATCTGCAGTACCGTGTGGTGGCGTGGAAGGGCATTTTTCATGAATTTTGCCGCAGCTAGCTTCCGCGATCTTGGCAGTGCTGTTGCCTTTCTCCGGATCTTCTTCATTTTGAGGAGGGGGGTCGTTTCTGTGGTATGCGCGCCCCGTGCGGCGTCCACAGTCCTCTTCTCAGCCTTCCAGAGGCATGTTCAACAAATTAATCCGCAAGCCGAAAGGAGGCAAGCCAACGAAGCCGGACGGCAATGAAGCTCCGTCGGCGGGGGAGGGTCCGGCGGGCCGCGGACGGCCGGCACCATCTCTACAAACTCCTGTTCTTCGTTTTCCGGAGACAAGGCCTGCTGCTGCCGCTCCTAACGGCCTTGAAACCCCACCTGCTTTGCGGGATGTTCCCAGCTACGAGAGGCCGGCTCTTGTGCGGAAGAAGCTCAGCCTGTGCACCGTGGTCTTCGATTTCTCCGATCCCACCAAGAACCTCAGGGAGAAAGACATCAAGCGGCAGACCCTCCTGGAGCTTGTGGACTATGTGTCCTCTGGCACAGCCAAGCTCAACGAGAATGCCTTGGAGGATAGCTTTCGTATGATATCTGCCAATCTGTTCAGATCTTTGCCCGTGCCCTTGCGCCACTATGCCCCTGGCGCTGATGCATTTGATCCTGAAGAGGAAGAGCCTAGCATGGATCCATCCTGGCAGCACTTGCAGCTTGTGTATGAGTTCGTCCTGCGCTATCTCATCTCTCAAGAAACCGATGCAAAGGCAGCCAAGAAGTACATAGATCACTCCTTTGTGCTCCGGTTGCTGGACCTCTTTGATAATGAGGACCCCAGGGAGAGAGACTATCTGAAGACAATCTTGCATCGCGTATATGGGAAATTTATGGTCCACCGCCCATTCATTCGCAAGGCCATCAACAACATATTCTACCGGTTTATCTTTGAGACCGAGAAACACAATGGCATCGGTGAACTTTTGGAGATTCTTGGAAGCATTATCAATGGATTTGCTCTTCCTCTCAAAGAGGAACATAAGCTGTTTCTAGTCCGGGCACTGATTCCACTTCATAAGCCTAGGTGCCTGGGGATGTACCATCAGCAGCTGTTGTATTGTGTAACTCAGTTTGTGGAAAAGGACTTCAAACTCGCAGATACTGTTATCAGAGGATTGCTAAAGTACTGGCCCGTGACAAACAGTCAAAAAGAGGTATTGATGCTTGGAGAGCTGGAAGAGGTCTTGGAAGCTACTCAGCCAGCGGAATTCCAACGTTGCATGATACCGCTATTCAGGCAAATTAGTCGTAGTCTCAATAGCTCACACTTTCAGGTGAGTCAGTTTTGTTGACATCTACGCTCTTTTCTACTCCTTCAAGCAGGTCCATTTGTTGGCTTTTATATCATACTTTTTGGCTTGAGTTTTGAGTGCATTTAGCATTTAAGCATGTGCTTCACTGTTGCCATCGTTTCATCTTGGAGCAAACTGTTTTTGAGTAGAAGTGACTGCTGCAACCCTCGACAGCTCAAACAAATGTGTTGCTGTTTTAAGATTGTGCTTTGATGCTCCTTATATGGCATGAACTAATCCGCCAAAAACGAGAACACAGATAGATTCTGAGTTACTGGCTCATTTCAAGAAGCTTGGTGCTTGGCAGTGATGGTAATGCCAGTCCGATCTGGAGTTTGGAAGGAAGGGCAGTCTGTATCTTAGATTAGTGTCCAGCTTGTGCTTTGATACTTGGCTCTTGGATGCTAGCTCAAATTTCATTAGTCTGAATGTTTTCTGATGCATGAAGGTTCAGATGAAAAAATAGGCAAGGTGTAAAACAATGATATGAGTAATACTGGAGAAAAAGAGGATTGCATGTGTTTGCTTAAAGAGATTGGTGGTTGGTGAGATAGGTGAATTGTTGGGCATTGAGATGTTATGCCCATTCTGTGGGTGGTTGATTCAGAGATCCCTGCCACTATACAGGATCATGCTGAACTAGCTTTAGGTGTGTGCTGTGTGATTGAGCAGCATAAAAGTTAAACCCTGCGTCAAACTGAAAACCATGAGCAGTTTACTGTGAATAGCAAGTTGTGAGTGAAGCATAGCTATGGGAAATGGAGAAAACGACATTTTTATTTCTGGGCTGAAACGGGGAAATGCCATGCCAGCATGGGAGCTTCGGTTGGGGGCCTTGATCATGTGGAGGTGTAGAAACTCAAGCTGTGATCGTGCTATGGAGATAGCTTTTGTACAATGCTAAAGAGATGGGAAGAAAATGCGGAAAGGGTGTCGTAGAATCAGGCAATGCAGGAAAATTTCTACCTTGCAGTTGGGGAGATGGCCTGTTGCCTTGTGTGGGAAATGCTGCTTTCTGCTGTTTTCCCAAATGGGAAACACTTCCCATTGGCAACTGTGTTTAGGGCACGTGTTGGAACTTCGTTTCCTACTTGGAGGGGTGATGCTCTTGCATTTTCTCTTAACTATGGAGTTGTCCTCGTATGGAAAAGTTTATTGTAGTAGAAGACGGTCTAGGCTAGTTTTCATGGGCTTGGCGGTATGTCACATGCACTCTGCACTATAGTGCATGGTGACAAGATGGCTCATTATCAGTGCATCATTGTACAACAATAGGACATGAAAATGTCGTATGCCGTGGCTCCATTGTAATCCTCAGTCCAGGATATGTCAGGCACGAGCTACGTAGGTCATTCCTCAACCTTAGAGTGTCGGTTAGTCAGTCAAGTCCCTTAACCCACTTGAAGAGAATCATTCATGCATGTAGAGTTAGTAGAAGCCTTAGGATTTGCATTAGATCGTGGTTTGCATTTGCATAGCATTCATCCCCATGTGCATGTAAACCATTGCATAAGCCTTAGAACTTTATTCAGCATTATTAGCATATTTATTAGCATTATTCATCATTATTATTCTATTATTCAGCATTTATCACATTATTACAAGTTGTGTAGTATTTATTATGCAGTCGGCCAGCTCTGTGCATGTAAACCATTGCAGAAGCCTTAGAACTTTATTCAGCATTATTAGCATATTTATTAGCTTTATTCATCATTATTATTCTATTATTCAGCATTTATCACATTATTACAAGTCGTGTAGTATTTATTATGCAGCCGGCCCGCCACCCATGCTCATATAAATAGCAATCGCTTGCATCTCATCATTCATCTTAGCATTCAAGCATCAACGATTCAGCATTCAGCCCTTTGGATCATCATCGCTTGAAGCATAGAAGTATTCAGGAGCATTAAATGCATCATCAACAATCAGGCAAGGAAGAAGCGCTTCAGTCCCTTGCGTTTCTCAGCCTATAGCAGATTTCAGCATATGCATACATCATCGTTTGCTCCATCCTCCCGGGTGAAGGTAAACACAGCATATTCATGCATTCATCTTGCATATTCATAGCCTAGAAGAGTCCCAATTCAGCTCATCTCTCACCCACAGTTTGCAGCCTTCCTACAACCCCTTGGAAGAGTGCATTGGCCTTGAGATTGGACATCATTGGTACTTCTACAGTTGCTGATAGGGTTTTTTGTGCCTATAGAAAATGCCTAAATGATATGTCCACCCTACCCCAAGAAAACAAAATAAATCATTGATGTGTGGTTAGAAACCTCAGGAAAGGTAATTGCTGCGTGGTAGTTTTTTGGGCCACTTTCCAAAAAACTAAAATTAGCCATTACTGCCCTAGCCAATAGAAGAAAGTACACATGTATATAGTAGAGAGGGGAGACTGCGAAAGAAAGGCGATAGTTGCGGGAAGTTGTGGAGAGAAGCTGGGAGTTGGAGATGCGTGGAAAAAGAAGTTTGTAGACAGAGAAGATTGGATTGTGTGTGAGCTAGACGTCGAGAAGAGAGTAGAGAAGAGAAATCGAGAAGAAAGTCGAAAGGGCACAGAGAAGAAAGTCGAAAGGGCACAGAGAAGAAATAGAATCGTGAAGAGCGAAAGAGGAAGGGGGGAAAGCAATTCGGAAGATGTTTTGTTGCGACAGTTTTTGTTTGAGAAGAAGACACAGCGGGTATTGCTTGAGTTGACTTGAGTTTTGCCCAGAGCAGAAGTTACAAAGGTGAGTGGGTCTTGTAGGTGGTGGGTTCCCTAAGACCATTGAGGCTGCAATTCTGTTGGAACTTGGTCTAGATCAAAGTCTTTATCAACAATCCTCTGCAGTGTTTATTAGTTGTTGTCTGTAGAGTGCAACTGCAGTTATGGTGGTTGTTTCTTGTTCTTTGTGAAGTCGAGAATACAAGGTTTTGCTGAGATATGTTGGGGTAAAGGCATAATGCCCACCCTTATAGTGTGTACAAGCCCATAAGTTATAATACATAGTACACTTAGTACTTTTAATGTACTAAGTGCACTATGTGTACTAGTGCAATATACATGTGTGATAGGGGAGTCACACTCATTCCCATGAGTTGACTTATCCCCATAACTCTCTCTCTCTCTCTCTCTCCCTTGTTCTCTCTGTGTATGTCTCCCAGATGAACATTATAACCTAACCCTAATTCTTCTTCTCCCATTCAACTGGTATCAGAGCTATAGTCATTCCCTCCCTCTTGATAGCATCTTCGGCCAGCATAGAACATTGAAGCTAGACGGCTGGCTTTCAATCGTTGGGTGGCGCACCAGGAAGGGGGCGAACTTTCAACTAGCTGGGCGTGAGCGAGTACCCGCAGGCGAACAGGCATTTTGGTCGCAGGGGCTAAGCTGCTGCGCAAGGAGGTCAAGGCTCTTCAATCAGAACAGAGAGCGCTCTGCGACACCTCACGCACAAGCTTTGGTTGCTTCTCTGGTCCACAAGGCGGATAGGTAAAGGCGAGCTCGTAGCGAACAACAAGGCGCTAATCGTGTAGCGCTACAAGGCGTCAATATAACAGGCCACGTAAGCCTCTAGGCAGGCGAGCGAAGAAGCAGGCGGGCGAAGAAGCAGGCGAGCGAAGAAGTTGACGGTGCGGTGACGTGACGCTTTCGCCTTGCTGCCTTCGCCGTGTAGAGCTGGGCGTAGACTGGCGCTAGGCGAAGCAGGTGTGGAGGCTTAACTGGCTGCGAACCAGAACAACACGTGCGGCCAACAACGTGTCATACGTGAACCCGGATACGCCCCTGAAGCTGGCGGACTATTTCAATCTGGGTGGGCAGCAACAGAGCCAGCCAACCGTACATTAGCTACAGCAGCTTCATCACCCCCCTTCTGCAACAGCATCAGATTTTCTGCAACAGCAAAAATCATCAACCCCTTTTCCTGCAACAAAAAGAAAAATAAAAAATTAAGAGGTATTTGCCTTCAATTTTGGGAATTTCTTATCAATTCAATCAATTGAGCAGGTACAGGTGTCCAATTGCTCAATTTTTGAGCAAAATTGGCAAAATTGGGTGACATTGGTCACAATCAGGATCAATTTGCAGGAAATTGGATGTCGAAATTTGGGGCTTTTGATGTAATTGTGCAATTAAGCAGTCATACATGCTGTATGATGTGAGAAATCGCACATTCGGGCAAAAATGCAGCAAATTGCAGTGCAAATCAAGGGGCTTTTGTGCCGATTTGGTTGATTTGCATGCAGGCAATCGCATTTGATGCTGTGGGCAATGTGTTGATGCTTGTCAAGCACTCAATGTGCCTGTAAATCAAGGGGTTTTCATGTATTGGATGTATATGTGGCCAGGGGGAAGCATCGTGAACACTCTGGATGCCTTCATGTGCGTCAATGTACCATGTATGATCAGCAATTGATCTTAAATCAAGGGGCTTTTCAAGATTTTATGCTTGTTGAGCTTGGCAAAGTAGCAGGCAAGACTCTTATGCCTTGAATCCTCAGAAATCAGCTTGTAGTCAAGGGGCTTTTGCCCAATTTCTGTTCGGGACTGTTGTATGCAGTGTTCGGGACTGTAAAAGTCTGATTTTCACTCATTTGGACAGCCAGGAGAGCATTTATTGCTACTGTACCCGTTGGTACAGATTTGGTACAGCTTTGTACAAGTTTTGCCATGGCTGCACATTGATTTGAGTGGGGAAAAGGTTCATTTACAGCTGCTGTACTTGCCGGTACAGGTTTGGTACATTATTGGTGAGCACTTAGTACTGCTGTACAGTACTTTGGAAGGGCAACAAAGCACATTTAAGGTGCTGTCCTAAATCTGCAGCAACCAGATTTTGGTGTTTTCATCACATACAGTGGGAGAAAAGTTGCATTTGTGCTTTCGTAGTGGGAGATAAAGCTTGGGAGAACAACTGTGAGCACTTTGTGTGCTTTTGGTGCAGTGTTTGCACATTTTGCAGTGGGAGTGGCCAACCCTGGCAAGAAGCATTGGGAAGCAGTGAAAGGTGTCATGAGATACCTGAAGGGCACACAGGATTTGTGCATTTGTTTTGGGAAACAGGATGCATTAGTGCATGGTTACATGGATTCGGATTATGCCGGTCATCCAGATAACCGGAAGTCTACTACCGGTTATGTGTTTACATTCACAGGAGGTGCTGTGTCATGGATATCCAGGATGCAGAAATGCACAGCCTTATCTACTACAGAGGCCGAAATTGCAGCCACAGAGGCTTGCAAGGAGGCATTATGGCTATCTCGGTTAGTTATACAGGGGATATTCCATTGTTGCATTGTGACAGTCAGAGTGCCATCCAGTTGGCAAAGAACCCTGTCTTTCATGCAAAGACAAAGCATGTGGATGTGAAGTATCACTTCATCAGAGAGGTGATAGAGAATAAGCAAATTCAGCTTGTTAAGATTCATACGGATGACAACCCGGCAGATCTGTTGACAAAGAGTTTGCCTACGGAGCGGTTTGCTCATTGCAGACACTTGATGGACATTGGATGAGGCCAGTTTCAGCCTTGATATGGCCTTGTATATTATCATGTACATGCTGATTTTTTCTTTTCCTTCATTTAAGGGCACTTTGCCTTTAAGTGGGAGGTTGTTGGGGTAAAGGCATAATGCCCACCCTTATAGTGTGTACAAGCCCATAAGTTATAATACATAGTACACTTAGTACTTTTAATGTACTAAGTGCACTATGTGTACTAGTGCAATATACATGTGTGATAGGGGAGTCACACACTCATTCCCATGAGTTGACTTATCCCCACAACTCTCTCTCTCTCTCTCTCCCTTGTTCTCTCTGTGTATGTCTCCCACATGAACATTATAACCTAACCCTAATTCTTCTTCTCCCATTCAAGATAATTGTGAAGAAGTCCCTTGGTTTTGTGGCGCTTACCTCTTTTTTGTTCTATCCCCAAATCTCAGGGGTGTTGAGATTTGCTCAGTTGTATATACACAGGGAAGTCTGTTAATGTTGGATTGATGAAATCTTATGTTTTGGTTTTAGTTATATGGTTTTGATGGAGTTTGTTGAGAGAAAACTACTGTGAATAAGGAGCTGACTAGTGTTAAATTAGATTTGTGTCATTTAGCTTGTGTTTAAGTCAGCAATTTCTAAAAGAGGCAGCTTGATTAGCTGTGTGTCAGCATAGGTCAGCTGAGGTTGTTTGAATATTGGTCTGGTCTTGTTTAACACTTGTGAGGCTAGGCTTACAATCAGAAGCAGTCAGAAGTCAGTCTGACAGGTTGAGCATTGCTAGTAGTTTAGGTGTTGGTTAAAGACTGTGTCAGGTCACAAGGGAGTTAGCCCGGATCAGTTGAGGCCCAATAGCGGTTAATTGTGGGTGTTCAAGAGTGGTTTTGGTCTCTCTGTACTGAAGAGGAAAGTTTTGAGTTAAGTCTGACTGTCAGCTGTCAGTAATCAGATAAAATTGAAGGAGAAGGTATCCCTGAGTCAAAATATCGTCAGCAGCTGTCAGCTGTGAGTATAGGGAGATGAATCTGGTGGGGTTTGAGTGTTTTGAGGGCTTTAGAGGGTCAATGGACACATAGGATAAGAATTCTGCTCCAGTTAGGTTAGCTAGGTCAGTTTGGTCAAAACAGTCAAAATACAGTCTGTTGGAGTTAGTAGTGAATCTTTGGTGTGGTAACTCTTTGAGATTTGAGCAACTTGAAAGTCGGAAGATCAGAGGACCCGTAAGTGAAGAATTCTGCTTCAATTGAGACAATTGGGTCAGTCATTCAAGACTTTTCGGACAGCTGGGTCTGTCTCAGGCAATTCAATTAGAAGGGTGTCAGAAGGGAGGGAGCCGTGTGTCAGCAAGAGGTCCAAGGTGGTCTTGGGGACGTGGATATAAGGATAGCTGATGCCGGAGGACAATAGAGGATCCTGGTGGACACATTTTGGAAGGAAGTGAGCGTCAGCATTCGGAAGCAGGTATTCTCTCAACAACTGATCTGTCTATGGCAGCTGAGAGTATTTTTGGTCAGTTAGTAGTCAGTTGAGGTCGGCTGAAGGGTTATAAGGGAAAATTAGAGGTTTTGGAGCCTTGGTTTGGTGTTGTTTGCTGGTGTTGTGGTGTGGGTGATAGTTCTCTCTTGACGGTGGTGTGCTTCAGATGGGCTAGAGGCAGGTTCTCTCGGGCACGTCATTATTTTGGTGCCCCCATGGAGGAGGGCTTTGAAGCACCCTTTCAGTGTGTTGCAGGTTTGAGAGTTTTCAAGACAGCAGACGGCAGCCATGCTTTCATATCCAATGTTCTATGGGCATGCTGGAGAGGATCCAGAGGAATTTTTGGCGGGGATGGAGATGGTAGCATTTACCTTTGGGAAGGATAGAGATGAGGATAAGTTAACCTTGTTGTCAATGTTATTAAAGGGAGATGCCAAAAGGTGGCTACAGACATGGAGAGCACAGCTGAATTAGGGTCAGGCTTATGAAGATGTCAAAGTGGCCTTGGTGCAGCATTATAAGCAGGGGGAATCCCCAGATGTTGTTGGATTATATCATCTCCAGAGTCTACATCACCTTTTCATGCTTGTACTGGTCATTTTATGAGACCCTGTATTGCACACGAGGTGAATTTAAAGAAGCTATAACCGATTAACCCAGTCGAGGCATATTTTAGTAGATATTATTCAGCATTTTTCTACCATTTTTAGGCATTTTTAAAGCATTTTATGCTACTGGTCTGCTGTCGGCTTGCTACAGCTGGCCGACCAGCACTTTAGGGGATTATATAAGGGCTGACCCCCCTTTCCCCCATTTAATCTCATTTTTCAGCATTCTCCTGAGGTCATTAGCAGTTGCTTCTGCTTCTTACCATTGTACAGCACCTACGGGCTTCCCTCGTGCTCAATTTTCAGGAATAAACATCAGTTTCTAGCATTTACAGGTCTCGTACCTGGGCCTTCATGTGTGTTTTCTATTTGCTTCACTTTCTTTCATGGTATCAGAGAAAAGCGCTGACCTGTGAGCAGAAGAGAATTGTGTTTTCTGTTTTGAAGTAGAGGCTTTGACAGTTTGCTAGGTTTTTTGTAGACTTCAGCGTAGAAGGTGCTGCATTTTCTTCGGAGAGCAGAGAGCAGAGGCTTCCTCAAGATTGCTGCGTTTTCTTCATCTGACTCTTTGGACTGTTGTGTTTCTGAATTTTCAGCAAAGATTGCCGATTTTTTCTGCTAATTGGATTGCTGAAGCCCTCTTCTAGGTGCTGAGCTTGGAGAGATCTTTCTTCTCCCTCTCCTTTCAGTTTCACACCCTCCCTCCCTTTCTTCTTGCTACGCACAGCCTGAGAGGAGGTTTCTTGTCAGAGGACATGGCTTCACGAGGTTTCTCTACTGCTGCTGCTTCTCCTGTTGATACTCCAGCACCATCACAGCCTGGATCCTTTGCTCCCGCTCCACAGGTGGTTCCTATTCTCAATCTTTCCTCGTTGAGTTTCTCTCATCTAGGTCTTGCTCCCACCCCTACCCATATACCATCCTACAATCCTCCCCAAGTCAGTGACTCCATGAAGCTTACAGCAACCAACTATCATACGTGGTCTTTCTATACTCAGTTGTTGCTGGAAGGAGCCAATGTGTGGATGGCTATCACCACACCTCACTTGGTGGACCCTGCTTTGAGAAGCATATTGGATGCTCGGGCTTGTCTTGTCATCATCCATGGCATGACTCCATCTATACGGGCACAATTTGTCTCTACTTGGAGGAATGCCCATCAGATGTGGATAGAGATCCAGAGGAGGTATGGGAGAGTTTCGACAGTGAAGATTGCCAAATTGGAGTTAGATCTGGAGAAGCTTACAATCAACGAGTCAGATAACTTGATTGAGAAGATTGGAGAGTTCACTCGTATCAAGGTGCAACTTACGGGAGCACCATCAACAATCCCATCCATAAACTTCTTGGTAAATTGCCTGCTTCCTTTGATTCTTTAAGGGGTAATATTTATTTCCGTGATTCTCTCTCCCCTTTTGAGGAAGTCGTGAGACGACAAGTGCATGCTTCGCGGAAAAGGCAAGTCGGAGTTTGCCTTTGTTGCCTGTGACAAGGGAAAAGACAAAGGTGGAAAAGGAAACTCCAACAACAACAACAACAACAACAACAAAAACAAAGGCAAACACAAGGGTAAATATGATTCTAAGGAATCCAAGGACAAAAGCAATGAATGTGATTATTGTGGAAGTCAGGTCACAGTGACGCTCGCTGCTTTGCTCATCGTGATGATTCTCGAGCAGCCAAAGCCAAGTATAAAGTCCAGGATGCTTCTAAAGCATTTGACAAGGACAACACCAAAGATAAAGGCAAAGTTTCAGAGGAGGGATTTGCCAAAGTTGCATACATGGCAGTCACAAATTCATCCACTTCTTCATAGGATTCACTCCTCGTGATCATAGATATGACTTCTCCAGAAGAGGTTAGTGACACCCCTGAACTCCTCGTGATCATAGATATGACTTCTCTTGAAGAGGTTAGTGACACCCTTGAAGCGGTGGAATGGGTTGGTGATAGTGGTGCTTCTGTCCACATGACCAATCAGGCCCATATCTTGGAGGGCTACCAGACTCTCTTCTTTAGTTCGCATCGGTGACAACTCTTCACTTCCTGTCACCGATGTTGGTAATGTTTCTTTGGGTTCCTCTGCCACCTTACATGATGTTCTACATGTACCACGGATTTCCAAAAATCTGTTTTCAGTATACAAAGCTTCTCAGAAGGGACTTGGTGTGTACTTTGATGATGAGGTCATTGAAGTAATCGACAAGAAGACCCTTTCGGTTATTGCCAATGGAGTCCATGATGGGGGTCTCTACAAGATCATCAAATTTTCTTCCTAGATCCCTCACACTGATTCCCATATTCATCAGCTTTTCTCCCCCTTGATGGCTTTGGTTTCTGAGGCAGATACTTCTCTATGGCATTCTCGCTTCGGTCATGTACCCATTGCTGCCTTACAGAAGTTCCATTCTAAGCAGGTTGTCAGTGGACTACCTTAGCTCAGGTCTCTCTCACACATCTGCTCATCCTGCATGATGGGCAAGCATCATCGAGATGCATTTCCAGAGGAGGCCACTCATCGAGCAACCCGAAGATTGGAGCTTATACATGCAGATCTTGCAGGACCTATGGAGGTTGAGTCTCTTGGAGGGGCTCGATATTTTCTTTTTCTTGTGGATGATTTCACTTGCAAAGTCTGGGTATGTTTTTTGGCTTGCAAGTCAGATGCTTTTGCCAGTTTCAGGACTTGGATCGCGATGGTGGAAAATGAGTCTGGGAGTAAAGTTTCATTCCTCCGGACTGATACTGGTGGCGAGTTTGTACCATTTGATGACTTCCTTGCTTCAAAGGGCATTCACCGACAGACTACAGTTTCTTACACTCCTCAATAGAATGGAGTTGTGGAACGAAAGAACCGGACCGTCAAAGAGATGGCTCGTGCTTTGTTGCGTCATGTAGGTCTTCCTCTTGCTTTTTGGGGTGAAGTTGTGGCTACCTCAGTTTATCTCATTAACCGCTCTCTCACAAAAGCAGTTGAGGGGATGACTCCGGAGGAGGAGGCTTTTACAGGACACAAGCCTTTTGTTTCTCATCTATGTGTTTTCGGTTTTGTTGCTTATGTGCATGTCCCAGATAAGAAAAGGACCACACTCGCACACGAAAGTCAAAGAGGATGATCTTCACAGGCTATAGTCTGAGATCCAAAGGGTACCGTTTTTGGGATCCGGAGGTTGATGACATCATCATTTCCCGTGATGCTCGGTTTGATGAGAGCTTGTTTGGCATTACCTCCCCCATGCCCACACTAAGGGTGCAACTCTTCGCACTGGGGTAGCCCTATGGGTTGGCCCCATCTCTACATGTAAACCTATATGCCCACAGAGGTCTGGCATCCAGTTGCAAACTAGACACACAGAACATCTGACATCATTCCAGAGGGAGACTCACAGCGCGGACTGGCACTGCTTCATGTGTAGGACAGTGCACACCCGACCTTGGACTCATGTGCAGGACAATGCACACCTGACCTCGGACGACTGAGATGGATCCCTGGCTGACTCGTCCCGGACTGGGCTCACATGGGACCAGTTTACCATCCCAGGTCCTGCACCTTCTGTACAGAAATGTCTACGTGGCATCCAAGTGCGGGATGCACGTGACATCCCCTTCTGCTTAACTTGACGGAAGCTGCATAGCCTCCAAATAATCCGTCAATAATGCCGGATAGTCTTCGAAAAATTCTTTGTCGAGCCATACCGCTTCATGAGTTTCTCGGTCCTGAAACTTCGTGAGAAACTGTCGTAGTCGTCGGCCTGAGCCATGCTTGAAACGGTGCAGAAGGATCTGTTCTGGAACCATTACTTCTTCTTCATCAATAATGTCTGGTTCCGCTTCGTCTTTGACCTCTGAAGGGAGTGGACCTGCATATGGCTTTAACCAACTGACATGAAATACATCGTGCATAGTCCAACTTGGAGGTAGCTTTAACTGCATAGACACCTCATTAATCTTTTTCCGGATGGGAAATGGTCCGAAGCTCCTGAAAGACAACTTTGGGCATCGCTTGCCCACCTGCTTCAATCTTTGCTTCATAATCCGAAGATACACCCAATCCCCTTCCGAAAACTTTATGTCCCTTTGGTCTTTATTGGCCTGTCGAGTGTAGGCCTCTTGCGCTTTAGCCAATCTGTCTTTAACGGACTCTAGGATCTCCTGGTAAGACTCCGTCACTCTGTTCGCCTCCGGTACTGAAGACGAAGTCCTGGTTAACAACGACTGGAAAGGCCTTCCAAACGCTGCCTCATATGGAGTCCTGCCAATAGCTGAAGAAAAAGAGTCATTCAAAACAGCTTGAACTAAAGGCAAAAACGATTCCCACTTACCTTGCTGATTGTGGACATAACACTTCAGTACATTAAAGGCCAACTGGTTGTATATCTCTGTCTGGCCATCTGTCTGTGGGTGGAATGCACTGGAAAAATTCAACTTAGTACCAAAATTATCAAACAATGCCCTCCAAAAATGACTGGTAAACTTGGCATCTCGGTCTGACACTATGGTCCTAGGAATCCCGCCAATCGGGTACCAATGCCGAATGAATAGCTGGGCAACATCCTCGGCGGTCACATTGGCCCTGCAAGGAATAAGCATAACAAATTTGCTGAACCTATCAACAATAGTTAAACACTGTGTATTACGCTTACTCGGACTGGGAGGCAGATTTGTGACAAAGTCCATCGAAATGTCCTGGAAAGGACCCTCAGGAATCGGCAAAGGCTGTAACAACCCTATCTTCTTTCCACGAGGAGCTTTCACCTTTTGACAAATGTCACATCGTTGTACATATGTAAACACATCACGCCTCATCTTTGGCCAATAGTATTGCCGTTCTAATTTCTCCAGAGTCGAATTCATGCCCCTATGACCACCTGTAATGGCGTCATGGGCATCATGGAGAAGAGCTGCCCGGAATGACTTCATGACACATAGTCGGCCTTTGTAGAAAAGCCAACCATCGCGTATCAGAAAATGGCATGGTCCTGTGGCATCCAATGCCTGTTCCCACTGAGTACCGAATTCCTCGGAATCCGCGTACGTGTGCTTCATGTCTTCTAGTCCCGACCAACAAGGTCAAGTCTAGTGGTTTGAATCGCAGATACTTGTCCCTTCCTGCTCAAAGCATCGGCCACTGGATTGGCCTTTCGTGGAAGGTACGCAATCATACCACCGAACTGCTGGAATATCTGACTCCAGCGGTGTTGTCGATCACTCCACTGTGCACTCGGCATCGTTTGAATCCAGCGCAATGCCTGATGGTCAGTGCGAACCTTGAAGTCACGGCCATATAGGAAATGTTTCCAATGTTTCAAGGCGTGTATTACTGCGAGGAGTTCTCGATCATAGACTGAGTAGTTCTTCTCGGCGGGCAGTAACTTACGAGACATGTAAGCTACTGGATGACCATTCTATTGCAATACACCTCCGATTGCGATGTTACTCGCATCGGTGATCACCTGAAATGGTTTGTCCCACGAGGCAAGTGCTAAACAAGGTGCTTCTGATAAAGCCACCTTGAGGTTCTGGAATGCCTCCAACGCTTGTGGAGTCATCCGAATCTTTTGCCTTCTTGTTTTCACTCCCTTTAGCAGATCGGTAAGATCTGCCGAGAGATCAGAAAACTTGTCAATGTGGGTGGAATATGCCTGGCATATACCCACAAATGATCTAATGTCATAAGCGGTCTGAGGTACTTCCCAGTTAACAATCTCGGCCACTTTAGCCGGATCAAGTTGAATGCCTTCGGCACTAATTATATATCTCAAGTAATGTACCTGGATTAGATAAAATTCTGACTTCTTTTCATTGACGTAGAGCTCGTTGCTTTCCAGCAACTTAAGGACTTTCTCCACATCAATGTCATGTTGCTCAACTGTAGCTGAAAATATGAGTATGTCGTCCAGAAATATGAACACACACTCTCCAATCAACTCCCGGAAAATACGCATCATCATGCGGTTAAATGTAGCTGGGGCGTTCGTCAAGCCAAATGGCATAACCACAAATTCATAGTGGGTCCGTTCTGTACGGAAAGCTGTCTTGGGGATGTCCCCCTCTACAATCCGTACCTGGTGGTACCCACTCTTTAAATCCAGTTTGGAGAACACCTTAGCTCCATTCAGCCTCTCGAGAATATAATCAATTCGAGGCATCGGGAATCTGCTCTTGATAGTCAGCTTGTTGAGTGCACGATAATCGACACACAATCGAGAAGACCCATCTTTCTTCTTGACAAACAAGATCGGTGCTGCAAATGGCGACACGCTGGGACGGATGAAGCCAGCTTGCAACAATTCTTGGAGTTGGCGGTCCAACTCCGATTCCATTGCCTTAGAAAGGCGATACGGAAACTTGCTCGGGGGTTCCGAGCCTAGGAGGAGGTCAATCCTGTGATCCTCCGGTCTGGACGGGGAAAGCTGGGGAGGGAGACTGTCCCGAAGAAAAATCTTCTGGAACTTTTCATGGAGAACCGAGTACTTCTCGGAAGCACTGGCCACTGTCTGGGCTGTCTGGATGTAAATCATCGCACACTGTGCGCCTTTCCTGACTGCTCGCTTAGCCTGCACAAGTGGCTTATGAGCGGAAAGTTTGGAATACCTGGCTCACACTTAATGGTCACCGGGGTGTTTGACACATTCCGATCGATTTGGAACGTGTGCTTGTCCCACTTGACATCAGGAAGAAACTTGTGAAACCACTGGATACCCAAAATTATGTCTGCTCCTACAAGAGGGGCAACCATAAAGTCACGCACAAACTCTATGCCCTGAATCACTAACTTAGCACCTAGAGCTTCATACTTGACGCTCGTTGTCATACCTGTGCTAAAACCCTCAACTTGTTTGTCCACCGGAGTCACCTCGAAACGGGCACGCCTAGCGGCCTGTTCCGTGATCACATCCTCCGTGCTGCCGCTGTCAAACAAGACAACGACTCTCTGGCCACCTATGTAGCCAAAGGACTTGAGCAATTCGTTGCGCTCATACTCTTGGTCATGGGCGCCCTTCTGCTTATCTTCGAGCTCCCGGCTAATAATTGCTCCAACTGAAGCACCGGGGGTTGAAGAACTAGGGGTAGCCGCTGGGGTCTGTGTGGGAGCTGTGCTCACCACGGAAGCTGTGGAGACGGCGGCGGCCTTTGGAGGCTTCTTCGGACAATCCCGAGAAGTATATCCTTTTGTGTGACAAAAGAAGCATCTACCCTCCTTCCTGTACTGAGAAAGCTCCTCAGCACTCAACTTGCCACCTGTCTTGCCTGCCTCCGCTTTTTGGTCTGGAGTAAGCTTAGACGCATTGTTCGAGTTCTTGGAGCCAGAGGCTCCCGGGCTCTGTCCTGGGGAAGACCCCGTCTGGTTCTGGCTTTTGCCCCCCGAGGCGTTAGCCTTGGGAGAAGCCGGCTGGGAAGTCTTGGGCTTGCCACCATTGTGTTTCATTTCTGCACTCTGCGCAAGCGAGAGTGCGTCCTCAAAGGTGGCTGGCCTAAACATACGCACCTCCCATTGGATTTGCGTGTCCAGGCCATACAAAAACTGCCCTTTCTTGTCCGTATCAGATAAGCCTAATTGCAGACACAAGGTCGAAATTTTATTGGCAAACTGAAGGACTGGTTGCGCGTTCTAACGCGCTCCCTTGAACTCGTCTTCGAGTCGCTCAAGGTAGTGGGGCGGTAGAAACCGCTGCTTAAGGTCGTGGACGAACTCGTCCCACACATAAGCTGCCATACCTGCTCTGGTGTGGGCATGAGCCCACTGAGTCCACCAAGGAATGGCCTCACCTTCCAAGTACCAACTAGCTAAGATCACTTTGTCAATATCTGTTTTCCTAACTGCGGCAAAGTAAGCTTCAAATTGATGTAACCATGAATAAAGAGTAGTGGGATCGAGTTTACCATTATACTTACTGAAATTCATTTTCTCGGGAAAATGATTCGAGGGCGCCGCCGGTGTCAATCTGGCGTCCAAAGCTCTAAGGTAACGCTGGTGTTCCACTCGTCGCATGGCGTCGTCTTCTCATTGTCGAATCTCCAATGCACGTATCTGCATCTCAAGCAAGGAGCTTGGCTGCGGCTGTGACCCCGCGAGAGGGTCCCTGTGACGAGGATCTGGTATCTGGGATACGGAAGGAGAAGGAGGAGGAGATGGAAAACGCGACGCTGGAGAGCGAGAACGCTCCTCCAGAGCCAAAATCCGCGCCTTCTGCTCATCCAACTTGGTTGTCTGGTCTGCGATTGCTCGCATCATCTGTTGGAACATGTCTGTGACACTCAAGCCGGGTGCCCTAGCTGGGTTGCCTGGTGCACTCTGGTCCCATGGTTCTGGTTCTCTCTCGTCGCCGAAACTCGCCATAGCGGGAAAATGCAATTCCTTTCCGGAACGCAATCTGACCATCCACTATCTGTGTGGGAGACTTCCGGAGGCTTCCGAAGGCTAAAAACCAACCGTCCTTCGAGGGACAGGAGTCACTCCGAAAGGGGTAGTCCACCGGCGTCTAAAAACCAACCACACGAGCGAAAAAATTTTCTGGTTTTCTTTGCTGAATCTTTGTCCTTGAAGTGAGCTCTGATACCACTGTAATATGCGGAAGCTTCGGAGAAGGATCGGTACTTCAAAACTCAGAAATCAGCACTCTTTTCGCGACGAAATTAACGCACAAACTGAAAGGAGATGTGCAGAAAAATAGAGAGAGAAGGGGGAGATGGAGAGGACACAGTATTGGGTCCCAATTACCCTCTGTAGGGCCCCCACCACGGATGGTGTATTTGCTTTATTAGAATGATGTAAATCTGAAAACAAATACAGAAACTTGACCTTTTCTTGGCTGGAAAACCTGCCCTTGACCTTCAGTCCTTCACCCCTTTGCGTTAGCAACCTCTTGGCTGTCCTGGCCCTTGTTTGCTTGATGCACTTGGTGAATTATGAGATGGCTTCAATGATTCTTGGCTGGAGTATTTATACTCCTCCTTTCATCCAGTCGGCCAGCTTCATAAAGCCCCACGACTAGGTCTTTTTTTAATAGACTTATGCAATATTTGTGTTTTCACACAATGCCACATGCTGACCACTCTGCGCATGCCTGTGTGGGACAGTACCAGGCTGCGCATGGGTGTGGGACTGCCCCTACACCTGGCCGACCTGCTGGTTAGGGTTTCTAACCCTGTCGGCTGCCTGTCCAGCAACAGTAAAGCTGGCCGACAGCCCTTCCAGCCCATGCCATGGCTGGTGGGCACAACTTGGGCCCTCCTGGCCCCTTGGGGGTGGTTCTACACCTCCCCCATGCCCACACTAAGGGTGCAACTCTTCGCACTAGGGTAGCCCTATGGGCTGGCCCCATCCCTACATGCAAACCTATATGCCCACAGAGGTCTGGCATCCAGTTGCAAACTAGACACGCAGAACATCTGACATCATTCCAGAGGGAGACTCACAGCGCGGACTGGCACTGCTTCATGTGCAGGACAGTGCACACCCGACCTTGGACTCATGTGCAGGACAATGCACACCTGACCTCGGACGACTGAGATGGATCCCTGGCTGACTCGTCCCGGACTGGGCTCACATGGGACCAGTTCACCATCCCAGGTCCTGCACCTTCTGTACAGAAATGTCTACGTGGCATCCAAGTGCGGGATGCACGTGACAGGTGAGGAGACCGAATTGGTGACACTAGGTGCAATGGTTCTATGAGGGCACTCGGCAATATGGTGTGTGCCCTTATAATGGAAACATTGCATCAGTGGCCTATATGCCATATTGTTGAGGTCCCTTGATCTTTGTTGCATGCCATGGCCTCGAACAGAGACTTATGGTCAATGACTGGTGGTTGCTTTGGATATCCGTATGAGTCATATTACTCATATGACTCATAGCTCTAGTGCTCTGGACTCTCAAAGTCCGCTAGCAAAGGCAATGAGTACTATTTTATCGGTGTGGTTCCAGGAGGAACCAGTTGGGGTGGTAATACCGGAAGTGGGTATGGCATTGGTGTGGGTCTGTACCATAGTAACATGAAACGTTTTGTCCGTTTCATCGTTTCGAAGGTTTTATTTCGTTTCGTTTCGTCTGTTTTGGACGAAACGCAAAGGTTTCGAAATGACGCTTCTTATATACACATACCAAATTTATAACATAGCCAACAAAAATATGAAGATGCATTTTTTGGGACTAGTGGGTGTGAAATTCATTATTTTTGGGAGTTGGTTTTTTGGTATTTTTGAAATTTGGGCAAGAAAAGGGGAGAAAGAGAGGAGGAAAGAAACAAGTTGGAAGGGAAGAGGGAGGTGAGAAGAAAAGGGAAGAGGAAGAGGAAGAGGAGGCGTGGAGGAGAAGAAGTGAAGGAGCGAAAAGGAGGAGTGGACGAGGAGAAGAGGCGGAGCAACAGGTCGCGGCTGAGAAGAAGCGTCGGATGCGTGAAGTGGCAAATGGACAGCAAACAAGGACAGAAACGACGGCAAAAATCGTATTTGCAAAAAAAAAACCTCTCGCCCATTTTTTTGACCTCACTTTACATTTGGGCGAAACACCGTTTCGATGGGCAGGTTTCGTTTTGTTTTGAAACGTTTCGTGCCGTTTCGAGAGGGCAAAACGGGTTTTTATGTTACTATGGTCTGTACGTACCTTGCGATACAGGGTTTTGATGAATGGGTGGTGGATAATGTACGAGTTGAGAAGTCTTTGGTATGGGCGGTAGGGCTTTGACATCGAAAGCATAGGTTGTGGTGCCGGATTTCCCTGGTACCAACAATGAGCTATGTCATGGTTCACGTGGCATTGGCAAAGCACAATATTGTTGTTGTCTGGGCCTTAGCATTGGACACTCGGTACTTATATGATTTCGGCGGTAAATTGCATACCAAACCATATCTCTACGTGGGAATAGATGTGGATGTCCTGCTTGAGGTGTTGGTTGGGGTTGGCCTTGGGGCTGTCCCTGCCATTGTTGGCTTAGATGGTTTAGCAGATTCTCCGCCAACTCGTCCACGCTCATGTCCTTGACCAGGACTCTAGTTAGTGCTAGTTGGGTATCCTTGGTTGACGATGAGGCTTTGGATGATGCTTTCCCTATCTCTTGGTTTGGGTGGACGACTTCTACATCCTTATCTTGCAGATTATCCGCTAGGTCTATTACCTCACGGCAACACTCATCGAGGATGCAGGGCCTAGACTTGTAGAGATGGGCGTGAAGCCTCGTGCTCTTGAGACCGATCATAAATTGATCGATGAGCGATAGGTCATGGAGTCTCTCGTGGGTGCTGCGTCTCATGTGGAGATACTTGGTTCTAGCGATATAGTCCTGCATTGTTTCGCCCTCCTCTTGCTTGAGGTTCTAGATTTGTGCAATAGGATTCCATTTGGCTCCATTGGGCGAGAATCCCACAACGAATGTGTATCTCAAGGCCTCGTAGCTAGTCTTTTCAAGTGGATTTAGTGATCTAAACCATTGGCCTGCTTTGCCTTTAAGGCAAAGTCCGAATGAGCAGATCTTGGTGGGATCACTAATTCGTCCCATGGCCTCATAAATTTGATGGAGCTTCTCTAGGTATTGAATGGGATCCATCAAATTTACTCATCCTCCTTGGAGATGTGGATTGGCTTGGTTTTCCCTAACTTTGAGCCCCTAGTGGCTATGCTGGTTGCAAATCCCCTTCCCATTTCAAATGCCATTCCTAGCATGTGGTTTGATGTGCTGCAATTGATTGTATTGTTGTTTCCAACAATTAGTCTAGATCAGGTTCGCACTAAAGATCCCTGGTGTTTTTGGATCAGATTTGAGAATTATTTCAGACATGTTTTTTTTTTGGGTTATTGCTAGGCTCACGCATCTAGGTTCACGCCTCTAGGCTCATGCGTCCAAGTTTACGCCTCTAGACTCATGTAGACTCACATACTTTGGGCTTATGTCTGCAGGTTCACGTGTTTGAGTTCACGTATGCAAGCTCGGGTCTCTTTTTGTATGAACTCGGCTCACTTGCTTCCCTTGTATGAAATAGGTCTATCTGGGATACGGAAATCTAGGAACTGGGCCTTATTGGGTAATAATTGTATTTAATTCTCCAATAATTACGAAGGACAAGAATTTTCCTTGGAATTTGTCGTTGGTACAATTGTATGATAGGAAAATATTCTAAAGGCATTGATAAGTGTATTTGTACAGGTCTTTATGGTTGTAGTAATTGGTCTGTACTATATCAGGTATACCTACCTCCAGGCTTACATCTTTAGGGCTCACGTGTCCAGATTCATGTCTTTTTGTGCGGGACTGTAGGCTCACGTTCCTTACTTGAGAGCTAGTTTGGCCTGGTTTTTGGTGGTTTTTGTGAGATTTTGGACTTGATGGAATGTGATTAATGTTTTTAATCCTACTAAATGTTTTTTGATGGTTTAACATGCTTCTACTTTACCAGTTATGGTTTAACATGCTTCTACTCTATCAATTCCACAATGCATGAATAAATTATGAAAAAATATAAAATGCATGAACAAAAATTGACAGTTTTACTCTATTATGGTTGTAGTAATTGGTTGTATACCTACCTCTAGGCTTACATCTTTAGGTTCACATGACCAAGCCTAGGGCTCACGTGTCCAGATTCATGTCTTTTTGCACGAGACTATAGGCTCACGTTCCCTACTTGAGAGCTAGTTTGGCCTGGTTTTTGGTGGTTTTTGTGAGATTTTGGACTTGATGGGATGTGATTAATGTTTTTAATCCTACTAAATGTTTTTTGATGGTTTAACATGCTTCTACTCTATCAATTCCACAATGCATGAATAAATTATGAAAAAATATGAAATGCATGAACAAAAATTGACAGTTTCACTCTAATTCAACCTTAATGGAGTTGGGCTACTTATAGTGAATATTTTCTAGGTGCATGCAACCTATTCAAAGCAACATTGCCTTGCTCTATGTGTGGGCAATGCTCATGTTTTTGGAGTGAATTTTACTCCTAATCACAATTGTTAAGCTAATTCTTGGATCAAACCAATGAAATTGTTAAGCTAATTCTTGGATCAAACCAATGAAATTTAAGCCTCTTGGGCTCCAATTTCAATCACCAAAAAAATCAAAGTTTTTCTCTACCAATAGATGAATATAGATTGTCCTAATGCAAAATAAACTCCGAATCAAAATCAAAATCAACTAACAAACATATCCAATGCTTCAAAACCGTATGTTTTTCAGAATGTGACGTCTTAATCAATACTGGGTAATATTGGGTAATTCCAATTGCTTGGAATGGACGGAAAAATGGAGCTAAGCCTTAGGCTACTCCCTAGCAGTGGTGTCAAATGTATTCAAGTCAAGAGCTTACCTTAGTCTTGCCGAAGCATGTGTCGTTGGGTTTTGCCTTGGAGCCACAAATGTGGGTGCACTAGCTCATTTGTCGCGTCCTCACTACGTTGTCACACTGGAGTGTTCCTTGCTAAATGGGTAAAGGGAGAGCTCTCAATGTCTAGATAGAGACAAGAAGAAAAGATCCTTCGTGATGGTTCTCTCTCACAAAAAGCAAGGGAAGAAGAAGCTAATCGAAGAGGGAAGCCTACAATCAAACCTATTCAAGCATGCATTCATCTAGCAAGCATGAATTCAAAAGCATACAAGTAAGCAAGAAGAGGGAAGAAAGAGAGCTTACAAAAAAACTATTGCAAGGGAATGATCGTGGATCGCTTATTGTCAAAAATGACAAGTGAGTAGTTTTCACACTAGGTTGGTCAAACTTAAAAATGGTCCGGCCTCTATTACTAGTCTTAAGCAACTATGTACACCAAGTTCGTAGACTTTCCCTATTTGACATTAAGCTCATGGTGAGGCGGCTTTATATTCTAGCATTGTCTTATAACATATAAGTGCCCGTTTGCACGGGTAAGATGGAAAAAACGCCTTATGGTAGGTTTGGCGGGCGAAACCATGTTAACCAACAGAGTGGTTAACACATGGCATGCGGACATGCTTGATCCCCAGTTTTGGCTATGATTAGGAACCTTTTCAGACATGGAACAGCTAGGATTCATGATAAGGATTTTACCCAAGGCAGTCAAAAGGAGCTAGACGCCATATCCAAGCAGTTCTGCATTTTATGCACATTTATACTTGTTCTCTGCTGGCCAATAGCAGTTCCAGAAACTGACCATAGATAGGGGTAAATTGCAGCCTAAAAATAGGCATAATCTTTTCCATTGTATTCATCTGATCCCAGGTTTTGTGGGACAGGTTATAGGCTTAGGTGTTTCCTTTTGGAGGCCATGTTGGCTAGGATCTGTGTACCTATTAATACATATATACAGAAAACACTGTTACAGAAACATCTGTTCATCTCTGAGTTTTGCACAGTTCTTAGTATAGGCAGTGCTTCCGCATGTGACAGTGTTGATGGTCTCTGCAGGAGTTGTTGTGGGAAGATTCTTTTCTGGGTGGCTCATAGTGGGAGGGAGGCTAAACAGTCTTCCTGGAGCGTAAGTAAACCATCCACTAGAGAAAATATTTCTTTCTAGGACTGGGCTGCGCACTGCCTCAAGACAATTTTAGCTCTAATATCAATGTTATATGCACCACGGAACCTTGAGTGGTAAGGCATGCAACAAAGTCTTTCTGTGTGCCTTTGAAGAGAAGGGTAATAGAGAAAATGCAACTACACATGATTGGGGATCTAACACACAGCAAGAGGGGCTGCAAGCTGATGGGTTAACTGCTGCTAGATGGATCTTGTTGATAGGCTGAAGTGGGGAGAGGAGGGGGCTCTTTCTAGGGCCATCAGCCCCTGTATCTAATGGTTGGCCTGTCCGACCGCCTGACGTATCCAAATCGGCTTGTCCACCCTGGCTGCCCCTGCATGCCGCCTGCCCAGACATGTCCGGTGTCTGCCAGTTGGCTTAATAAGCTACCTTGGACAATTGCACACACTTCAACTTTAGGTGGATTACAAGATCATGTGGCGGGACTTTGCATGGATGACTAATTGACCTACCATGTGCTACCCTAATTGACTGTTCCACTGAATTGGATCTCACAAAATGCAAAGTGCACACATTGCTGACCCCAAGGTTAACCCAAAACTTGCACTTATAGCACCTGACTGCAGTGGGTGCACATGACACTGAAAGCAAGCAGGTCCTGGTTTCAGAGGGGTTTGTAGGAAGGTCTGCGTAGCACCATCGGACAGTGTCAATGCCATCAGCAATACCTTAGTGAGTCCTCAACATTAAAGTTGAAGGCGTTTTTTGTCAGCTTTGTTAGTTCATACCTTGTGTTTTACGAAGTGTGTCAAAATGGATAGGATGTCTACTGTGCAGCGGTCTGGTTGGATGATTAGCTGTAACAATGGATTTTGATCAAGTGCAGGTAGCCGAGCGAGCACTATTATTGTGGAACAATGATCATATTGTTGGTTTGGTGGCACAAAACCAGCAAGTCATTCTGCCTTTGATATTTGGTGCGTTGGAGAAGAACTCTAGAAGCCATTGGAATCAAGCTGTTCATGGCCTAACACAGAATGTAAAAAAGATGTTTCAAGAGATGGATAAGGATCTATTTCAGGAATGCCTGAATGCTTTCCATGAAGGGGAGGCCAAGGAAAAAGCTAAAGAAGAGAAGAGGGAGGCAACATGGAAATGCCTAGAAGCTGCTGCTGCTGCAGCATCAAACTCTTCAAATGCTGGTCACTAGAGTATAGTCACATTTCGGATCTATGGCAGGGTGGTATATGCACCACAAGAGATGAAGTTTGAAGGCCATATGAAAAGGCCAAGAACCTCCAAAAAAAAGAGAAGAAAATTGCAGGCCCAAAAAATGATATGGTTATAATGGATTGGTGGCAAGCCTATCCCTATGCGAAAACTGGCATAGTAATCAATTGTGGACAGAAGAGTGTATTCTAAATGTATTGTTGTCTGGGCTATTTTACAAGCCCTTCCAGTATGTCATTTTGTATATTCTTATGGCTGTACTTCGGTATTTCACAAGAGCTTGATTTACAGTATTCTCTCCATCAGATACGTCTCTCAATTCAAGTATATCATTCACTCCATCAGATTTATGTATCTTAAATTAGCTAGTCTTTTCCTCATTCTTTTGTTTCGTTCTTCATTTTCCTTTTAACACATGTAAGGGGGCAGCCAAGCATCCTCAAGGGGAGATCTCACTTGCCCGTCCCTCGTGGGTGGGAGATTTTCCATGTCCAACCCCTGCCTCCCTGCCTGTTGGTTGGAATGCCCATGTGCATGTACATTTTCATCCTTGCTTTTGTTACTGGCACAACTGGACATGTATGCATAGGCTGTGCATACTTGCTTTTGTTACTGGCACAACTGGACATGTATGCATAAGCTGTGCATATTTATTTTTAATGTCATCAGACAGTAGAAGATATATGGGTCTGACGAACATGGCGATTTCACAGTGGATATGTGCTTGCGTGCTTTTGTGAACATTTTTTTCTTTTGGTGTTTTATGTATTGAGCTTCTAATTGAGAGATCCTGGTCCCCGACTCTGCACTTAGGTGGCATCATTTTCATCTTTCTAAAATTGCCTGGAAAAGGACAAGAAGGTTTAGTAGGTTGGTTACGGACATACATTATTGAGTTAAGAGTGAACAAGAAGCTATTAGCAATATAAATATATATGTACACATTGACATCATAATGAACACGATTTGTGACACGAGGTGTGGAAGAACAGATTGTAAAGAAAAAGGAAGAATGAGGAGGGATTTGACACTCGCAGTGGAGTTTCAGCGAATGTAAAGTTGATGATACCCATCCGATGAAATGAGGAGGGATTTGACACTCGTGCATGCCCCCTTCGTTGCTCGTCGCACACTATCTTGAGTTGCACGTTTCTGCATGCCCCTGCTTTGCTTGTCCCTTCGACACATCGTGTAAGTTACCCAAGATCTACCTAAACACAGGCAACAAAATTAGTACCAAATATAAAGGGTGCAGGCCAACTCACCTAGGTTCGCATCTACAGAGGCCACCCTCAAGCCCATAGGCTAAGGTTTCATCGTGGACTAAGTCCCAAGCCAAGTCCTAGGCTTGCTAGCCTCCCACAACACTCTCAAGAGAGCTCAAGAGTACAATACAAAATCTCAATAGGCTCCCCCACTTCTATAGCCATAAGTCAACTTATAAATATGTGACGATTGAATAATAGCTTATAACATATGGGATCCTATATTACTCCCTTAGCTCATGTTATTCTAGCCCCTAATCCTTAGGGTCCCCTAACCCAAGATTAGGCTCTCTAACCATGTGGTTAGCATCATGCATATAACATACTTCCCTGCTTATAACATTTCCTCTCCTCAATATTTGGGAAAGTCCAACCATATGAGACAACTGACTCCAAAAATCATGTTTACACATGTCTACTCTTTCCACATAATCACCAATATATAGGAACCAACTTAGTCATAGGCTGTTGCTCCTACACGACTATCTCTGTGGAACAAAAGACAAAATCAAAACCAACTAAAGGTCGTAAAATACCTAACAACCTCCAACTCCCATGGAATTGGATAACCTAAAATCATGGAGACAATTATCATAACTAATCAAGAACCTATACATACTAGGATTGGGTAATTCATGTTCTTTGTACCTAGAGGATCTATCCTTGCCCATAACGCCTCAGAACTCTCAAATACACAAGCATTCCCTTAGAAAACTTTGGATAACTCTCAAATATGCAAACATTACATGGGAAAATTTCCTTGGCTAATGCACCCTACTAGTGGTAAAACTATGCTCTAACTTGAGCATTTGCTTATAGAAATTAGCATGAAACTCCATAGATATGAATACCTGAAGTCTTCTCGTTTTATTAGAATCTTAAGCAAACTTAACTATTGGGAAGTATCTCTCCCGATCAGATGGTTGCTTGGAGACGCATGCATGAAGCATATCCTCCAAAACCTGGTTTATCAAATAACTCCCTATTTGAGAGTTATATAACTATCATGTATCTTAGCACTTTCATCATAAGTAATATCAGAGAATGCATATATTAGGACCGTGTTCTGACAAAACATATCAAGCTTGTGTTCAAGCCAAAACACCATTGATATAAAAACCTTAGTTTGAGACAATATTTGTCAGTGCACATCCATGCAATGACTATGCAACAAATTATCGGCCCTTTCCAAGGCCTGGTTGCTCCTAGATTTATACCTTTAAGTTATAAAGTCTTAGGGAAGTTCGGGCTACAAAACCTGAACTAAACATAACCTAGCTATCACCAAGAGTCACATGCTTAGCATAATCACAGGCAAGTCCGACCAATAAAATGATCTCCTGGTGCCAATATAACATTCCACCAAAATTTTGGTGCCGAATGAATACATCTTTCCACCAAAATCTGATATATTCTCTCTGCTACCTGACAGATCATTTGATTCAATCTTTCAATTGGTGATTTAACTTTTTGGATCGGTAATTTAACTTCTTCAATCGAGCGATTTGACTTCTTTAATCACCCGATTCTACTATAGTTTGATCACTCGATTCTGCTTCAACAATCGTTCAATCCAGGACTTCAATAGTATGATTCCATTGGAGTTTGATCACTCGGATTCTACTTCAACAATTGTTCGATCGAGCTTAAATCATCCAAATTTACTACACATTTTGATCACTCAATTCTACTTCAACAATCGTGTGATCCAAGACTTCAATCGTCTGATTCAACTATAGATTTTCAGCAGATTGACACATCGGGAATCAGCATCTAGTGACTTCGTTTTACACTATTTTCAGTATCTCTCTTCCTTAGATTTAACAGCAGTTAGGCATGGCTAGAAAATCATTCAATGATTTGTTTGGTATTCTTTCAAAAGAAGACAAGTTGGATAGGTCAAATTACTCCCTTTAGAGTATCACAGTTAGAAATGTCCTTATTGCCAAGGGTTTGTTGAAAACACGGATCGAGCTCTCCTAAACAACTTCCTAATAAAAACTAATCCTAAACTAATGACTAAATTAATCTAAGGTGGATAGAAATGAAAAACACTCATCATGAGTGTATGCTGATTAAAATGCACTCAAGTAAAATCAGACACCAAGATGAATTAGCTTGGATACATAAAGAGACTTGAGATAAGTGTAAGTGTTATATTCATTGCTTGAAATGGTCCCCTTTTATACGAGGAGCTACACCTTTTGACTTGCACATGAATGTGGGATAATTCCCTTTGCTCAGGTGGCTTCATGCTATACTTTGCTCTTGCTTGGCTACCCATTCTCACTCCCTACCTCTTCCTTGTGCTCAATGGCACCACATTTCTCAACACCCATCCTTCGTGCCGATTTTTTGGGCTACTCAAGGTGGTTGGATGTCGATTTTTACAACATATTTTCACCTCCTCTCATTTCTAAACTTAGCTGGGTAACTTTGATACTCTTTGGCTTGGTTACTCTCTAGTTCCAGAGGTTAATTTTAGAGATGGTCATGTTGATTTTCACTCCCCCAGGGTACTAGTTTGGCTACTCTTTGGTGGTCGAGTGTATATTAATTTGTCTACTCATTTGGTGGCTTACAACATATGAATTGACTAGATTAGGGTAGTGAGGTTTGAATCGCTTTTTACATGCGTACTCATGAATGGCCACTTTTTATAATGATTTTTGACTCATGATCAGTCACATACACCTGCTCATATGGTGAATTACAAAGGTTACAATAATGGTAAAAACATTGCTGGACATTTTGGTCGATAACTCCCAATTTCATAAAGAAGATTTTATCGATGAAGATCCACTCGATGAACGATGTCATGGGTGCTAGTGAAGCCCAAAACTTGCCCTTTTGAAGGTCCATATGAATAGTCCCTTATTTAGGATACTTTCCACCAAGGTTTATAAAACCTAAGGGTTTTAACCCTAATGGATTTTTTAAATAAAAAAAAACACAATCTTATTGTGTGGTTGTTGTCTCTGCTACGATTTCTCAATGGCACCACATTTCTCAATAGGGTTTATGGAGTCTAGCCAGTTGGTGAGATGAGCCCCATCTTGGCACGAGTGCTCCTGCCACTTAGGGCCAATAGACCCAACCTCATGCCCTCAGACTACTACTGTGATCTAAGAAGATGTGATAATTTTTTTAATATGTCAAAAGATCAATTGTTCTGCATATTTGTTCTTTGTACACTTTAGAGACTATGCATCAGGGTAAAATGATGCATGAATTACTTTTCTCAAAAGAAAATTTGATAATGAGAAAATATAAGTGAAGAGGTCCATGAATAACCAATTAGACTCTTAATTATGGTCTCCTCTTGTAAGGCAAAATTAGGCAGAGAGCCAAATTTCTCCAATTGATGTGATTAGGTGTTTTGATGCATCTAGATGCTTTCAAAACACTCAAAAACATCAATTTCGACTACTCATATGATCAGTTTAGATCCCAATTAATACATTTTCTAAATTTTTGGCCTCTTGAACAAAATTAATCACCCTTAATGACAAAAACCAGTCCGTTAAGAGAAATTAGTGAAATTCAAGGGTTTTTTGATGGTTTTAATTTTTTTTGAAAGATTAAGCTATTCCTAATGCTTGCTAACACTCTAATCTAAACAATTTCAACAACAAACACACAATTAAACTAAAATTAATGATCTTAGTTTTATGTTTAACACTAAAGAGAGCAAACGTTCACTAAAAATTACATTTTATTGCATTGTTTGATGCAATGGATTCAAACTAAGCCTAATACAAACTATGTGCAAGCCCCAAGAATATGAAAAACCATAGAAACAATAACAAAAACAACAAATTAATCCAAAAATTAAGCAAAAAGCATTCTTTTCAAAAACAAAAAAGAGAGCTATTCTACACCAAATATTCCATAAATTACCATCAAATCCACATCTTTTTCATGGAAAACCATTAATAAAGATAATGGGCAATGGGTTATGCATAGATTAGAGGCAAAACGATGGAAAAAGCCAAGGGATGGCTCCCTGGTAGAGCGACGCCAAAAATGTTATGGCTCACCCTAACCCTCCTTGAAATGTTATGGCTCACCCAAAAAGAGATTACCTGGTGAACCGCAACTGTCGTGAGGATATTTCCAATGGCCGAGCTCGTAACCCTTGAGGTCTCCAAGCTCTACAACTCCTTGAGAAGCAATTTCATCGCACCTCCCGTGAGCTTTATCACACCGTCGCGTTGCACTACGGATACTCATCCCTCCTCTCACCTCACTTCACTCACACACACTCATTAGCATGCATTAGAGAGAGAGATTAGCAAGAGGATTAGCAAGAACAAGACTCAATTACACAATGGGAGAGTATGTTGTATTATGAGAGAAATTGACTTATATACATGGCCATAAGTGTTCACACTCACTTAAACTATGGTCGGCCAGGCACTTTAAGCTCATAAGAGACTTAATGCTATTACAATGACTACTCTCATAATATATCCATGAAGTACTCTATGACACCATTACGGGCGCTTGTCTAAGTTGTAGCTTTGGACACTATGGCTTCATATCTTGAATGTATGACCCTTTGGTGTATCTACCGTGACTCCTTAATGTAAGATAATGGTTGTAGCTCTTGTTAACCCTAGAATTGGGTTAACAGATGGTAGCCGCCATGTTGTCAAGGGGGTGCTCACGCTTCCAGTTGAGATGCTTGGTGTCAATGTAGGGACGCAGGATGTGGATGTCCATGCGATCTGTAACTTTGGTGAGCGGTGGCTTCTCCTAGAGTTGTCGAGATTGAGCAGGATTTGAATCGCCTACTCAAACTCTGTGAGATTGAGCGGATTGAGCGCCAATTAAGGGGGTTGGGCGGAGGGTTGACTTCCTCCTACTCTTGTGGTGGCGGCGGTGGGATCTCTCCTTCTTCTTCGAAGGGTTGGAGGGAGGGGATTCTAGGTGGCGGTGGTGACGAGGTTGGAGGGGTGGGTGATGCGAGGAAACGATGGCAAGGCTTGCTTTAAGGAATGGGGACGCCTTGCCGATGTTGAGGGTAATTCAATGAAGGCATTGCACAGACCTAAGTTGAGTGTTAAGGTTGGAGGTGAAGGGGGAGTTGGTGAGGGAGGTGGAGTGGAGAAATGGATGGGTGTAGAGGATAGTGAGGTGTTAAGGTTGGAGATGAGGGGGGAGTTGGTGAGGGAGGTGGAGTGGAGAAATGGATGGGTGTAGAGGATAGTGAGGGAAAGAGTGGGAGTGTTGTGGTGCCAGGTGGGGGTGGGGGTGGTTGTGTGCTGGTGCTCGGGTGATAGGAGTTGGTGGGGGAAGAGGTTGATGGGGGGGAGATGAGGGTGGTGGTGGTTGAGGGAGTTGGGCTCGTGGATCCATCACCTCCATTGTCGGTGTTGTCTTCCTTATCAGAGTATTCAGGGCCGTGAGCATGGAAGAAGACTCTGGCCTCCGCCGTAGCTTCTTCAGGGGTGAACTCCATGGGAAAACATGTGAGTCATCAAATTGCATGATGCATGTGGGCTGCATGACCTCCATTGTTAAGGGAAATGATCTTGTAATAGAGGTTGAGGAGTTGGTAGGGGCTCTGGGGAGGTATGGCGAGGAGAGGGAGCTCTGTTGTTGTAGTGTCCATGAGTGCATCAACTTTCCTCTCAAGTGAGCTGGAAGTAGGGTCAGAGGGTGTGGGTGGTGGGTGTGCGGCTCTTGCTTTCATGGCTTCAAGCTACACTTCTTTGTAGTGGAGTGTCTCCTTTGTAATCTTGCGGTAGTGATGGAAGTTGAGGGTGGTTCTGTTGAGGGCCTCTTCCGCGGTGGTGGCTCTTTGCTGGAAGTCTTGTGCAGCTACTTGGGTAAGAGAGAGTTCGTTGTGCTGCCTCCTGTGTTGCTTGGAGCTCGTGTTAGAGTTCTGCAATGGAGGAGAGGGCATTGACTAATAGCTGCTCCTTTCATCGAGGACCTGCTGGAGATGAATGTTGTTGAGGGTGGATGTATAAAGGTCCTCTGCATTCTGTTGCTCTCCTGAGGCTTTCGGAGCAACATTTGTTGCTGCGCTAGTGTAGCAATATCCTGCTTGGTGATAAATGTACTTCGTCATCTGCGTGATGAGTTCTCGGGTCATATGAGAGAAGCCTTGGGCAAAGTCTGGCACATCCCCATATGATGTGCAGATGCTCTTGACATATGCTTCCCGGGATCTGATGCTGCCCGTGCGTGCCCAATTTCCATAGTATTGATGCGTGACACTTTTGAGTGATGAGGGGGGTAAGGAGAAGATCCTGCGGGCGGGGGGGTGGGGTTTCAAAGAGATTCTGGTCTAAAAATGCCTACCTTTATGCCTCCTCCTTAGTGGCCTTGCATTGGGTGGTGGCCATACTCCTCAAAGCGTCCCCTCATTGGGTGCTTCTTCTGTAGGGTGGGGTGCTTGTGAACTTCTAGGGAGGAGTCGAAAGTTTTGACCATGGGTGATGGATGATGGATAGAAAGGGAAAGCTTGATTTTTTTTCCGGATGGGGGCTGAAGGCAGAAAGTGAGGAAATGAGAGAGGTGGGCCCATATATATAGTTTTCAGAAGGACACGGCCATGAAAAGCAAGTGGTATGGGCATGGCATTTCTAAGAAATGAGCGTACACTTGTGAATGGTGTGGGCATACCATTTGGATCTGAGGTTGGAATGGCGTGGATTTGTTTGGTACGGGCATGCTATCTATTTGGAACGGCCATGGCATTTGAGGTTAAGGTTGGAACGGGCATGGCATTTGGAGCGTAGGTTGGAACGACCGTTGCAACATTGAAGGAGAATGGTATGGCTGTGGCATTTCAAGTGGAGGTTGGTATGGCCATGGCAAAAGTTAATGACAAGGGTACGGCCATGGCATTTCAAGTGGAGGTTGGTACGGTCGTGGCAACGCTAAAGTTCTGAATGGTATGGTTGTGGCAAAGTCAGAGGAGAATGGTACGTCTATTGCAAGTTTTGTATAGCCGTGGCAAATACATTTTTTTTTGGGGCACCCTGCCCCAACAGGTTTTGTACCCGTGGGCTATGTAGTTAGCACCCCATTGTGGGTTTTGGTACTGATTGCATGCCTAGTTTGCCAAATGGAAGAGACGGTTCCAATTAGCTGATGATGGTGAGTTTGGGATTTCCTTGGGGAGTTCAGAGGTTGGTAACAAGGGAGGAGCTGAGAAGGGAGAGGTTAAGGGCTGATTGGGAGTACTCGGAGGTAGCATGACAATGATGACAGGTGGGGGAGTAGCCGACGTCAAGGGTATATCTTTGGTATGGACTGTGGGCTGCGGGGTTGCGGGGGCAAGGGGTCATCATGAAGCTTTTGCTTCCCTTTCTCTTGTGTAGTATTCATGGCGAAGGCCACTTTGGGCTTCCATTGAAGGGTTGGTAACTCCGGAGTGACAAGAATAGGGAGTTGGTGCCTCGGTGATTTGGGGACCCAAATTTGGATTGCCCTCATAGTAATGTTGAGCATGAAGTAGAGGTTTTGGGATCCACCGGAAGGTTATTGTTGGGCAAGGCTTAGGGTGTGAGTGAGGATAGTTTGGCCTTGGGAGCATTTGGGCCGACGTTTGTCTGGTACCTTGTGGGCTTGGGGTTGTCGAATTGGTTGCCTCTGCGACGAGAGAGACAAGGAGCTTGGGTTGCTAGTAGATGTGTATGGGAATTGGATTGTCGGGGGATCCACAGAGTGGAAGTACCTTCATAATACCCTTGCATTGTTAGAAGACTTTTAGGTACCCACAGTCGAGAGTGCTTGCCCTGTTTATGTTTGTTAGTGTTTTTAGGAGGTAAGTGTGGTTAGTTTTGTGGTGGTGTGTCAGCAGAGCGATGGTGGCTTTTGAGAGTTGGACTTGGGCTACTACCAAGTGGGGTAGTGGAGAGGATGTGAGAGGCAGGGGTGTGTTCGGAGTTTGGAGTGGCCTCTTTTTGAGCAGTATGGATCTGTGTGGATTGGAGGGTGGAAGGACGGTGGTGAGTGGAGGAGTAACTTCTTGGCATGAGGGAGTAGCGGGTACGGGTTCTTGTTCGTCATGTGAGGACTGTAACTTGGCTTGAGGCCAGCTGCTGTGCAGAGTAGTCATCCTTGCATCCCAGTCAATGTTGCACCGATTGTGTCTCATCCAACCTCTTCTGAGAAGTATCTCTTCACGCATGGTTCCTGCAGGCATAACATAAAACTTCCCTTCCAAGGGATTATTTTTAATGTGGAACAAAATTGTGATTGTGCCTAAACAGTGAACTTCTTGAAATGCCACTATTGTGATCGTGTGGCAGGAGTGTCTTTCAATGGGGGTTGCCCGAGGGAAAGCCATGTCTCATAAGACATTAGGTTGTAATTAGCCCTTGTATCTACAACAGCTAATTTTTGGGTGAATCTTGTTGGGGTGGTCATTCCTAACCATAACCGAACATGCATCACCTTCCAATCTTCTTCTTCGTCGAGGTCTACAACTTGGGCCATGTTGACCACTATATTTTTCTGCCTAAGTTTGGCTTGCCTCTCTTTAGCCTCTTGTTGGGCTGCTTGTTTTCGTGGTCGTCTTTTCTTTGTTTTTTGTCATGAGAATGGCCCTTAGGGTGGTTTTGGTTAGTGGGCCATAGGCATTTTAATTTGCTACCATTGAAATATCCCGCCATTTCGACACCAACCAGTGTCTCGATGCGCACACCTTACAGGGTTATCTCAATGACTAGGAAAGGTCCTAAGCCCCTGAGCTTGAGTTTCTTTTTATGTGATTTTGTGCTAAAGAGGAGGACCATGTTGCCCTCGTTCATTTGTTTGTCCTTCAACATCGGACCATTGTTTACACCTTAGCTTTTCTACAATCATGCTATATATAGCTAGGAGAGGCATGTTTCGTTAAGTTTTTAAAGCTCAAACAGGCGACAACATAGGACATTTCGTGTGAGTTTTTCTTATATAACAATTCATAAACTTGGGACCAAGAACTCCATTGGCATAATCGCTCAGTACCATAGGTCAAACTGAAGGGTATCGCATTAGTAGCATCCTTATAGGAAGGTCGATAGGCCTAGAGTGCTGCCGGTAACTTTTGTTCCCAATCATTGCTAGCCTCAACAGTTTTGGTGAGACTGGCACATAGAACTTTGCTAGTGCTTTCTGCTTGGCCATTAGCTTGGGGGTAATATGGGGAAGATTTTCTATGAGTGACAAGGAATTCTTGTAAGAGGAATTGGATTACCTCATTATTAATAAAGTGCGTTCCATTGTTTCTCACAATCTTAAGGGGGCAACTGAAGCGTGTGATAACTGACTCATACAGAAATTTTGTGGTAGAGCACACATTAGCCTTACGGGTAGCCTGAGCTTCTCGGAACATTTTGTATAGTAGTTAGTGGGGCAGTGATAATATATTGGGCTTGAGTGTATCTAGCAATGGGCCTAATGGGCCCAATGAAATCAATGCCCCACTTTTCGAATGGTTGCAAGGACACAACATGGTTTAGGGGCATGCTATTTTTAAAGGAGGGAATTGTCACTGCATTCATTGCACCCCTTGACTTATTTCACTACTGCATCAGCCATTAAGGTGGGCCACCATAACTCAGTTGTGAGGACTTTACATGCAGTGATATCTACTCTGCGAAGTGCCCCCTAGTATAGGTAGAGCGAGTCAGTTCTAAAAGGAAGACATATTCGTCTTCACGGACATGTCTGATAATCTCGCCTTTCCCTTGTCTGTAGAGTTGGCCTGCAATGAGTTGGAAGGGGGCCGCTTATTTAATGAGGCATCGTGCATGGTCCTTGTTGAGGAGGGGGTCAATTGGTAAGCCATTGGCTAGAAAGTGTGCTACCTCCTCTCCCCATTTTGGGATTAAGCATAATTGGAACAGGGCGACATTTGGTAAATCATTATCAACTCCCACGGGCGGCTTTCCAACCATTGGGGATTCTTGACATATGGTTTGCCAAGACATGCTATGAGCCCTTCGGCACTGTGACAGTGAAGTCAAACTCAAGCAAGATCAGCAATCATATGGTGATTCTTCCTATTTCACATGGATTGTTTACCAGATATATAAGAGCTTGATGGTCTACAAGAAGAAGATAAATTTGGTCGCTAGAAGATAATGGTGAAACTTCTTAACGGTGTAAACCATGGCCAACCCTTCCCTTTCAATCATGGTATAATTTCTTTCTGCCTCATTTAGTTTGGTGGTGGCGACTGGGCAAAGCTGATGGGGAAATCCATTTTGTGTTCACCAAGTTGCGCCAGCACACATCCCACAACAAAGGTGGAGGAATCGATGTGGACATGAAATATAATGTCCCAATTAGGGGACATTAGAATAGGAGCACTTGTGCCACCTTTCTTGAGGGTGGTATAGGCCTGTTGGCATTCCTCCGTCCACTCAAAAAGGATCAAGAGTCCGTAAAGGGGTCGAGCTATGTCACCATACATAAAAATGAAATGCCTATAATAGCCAACATGTCGCATGAAACTCTGTACTCGCACCTTGCTATCGTCCGTGTGTTGAAATTAGAGCAATGTGATGAGCTATGGTGGATCAAACACTAGAATCAACATCATTAACAAAGTGATTAGCAAATAATTAAGATGTAATTAGCAATGTGTTTAGTGAGTAATTAGTAATGTGTTGAAATTAGAGCAATGTGATGAGCTATGGTGGATCAAACACTAGAATCAACATCATTAACAAAGTGATTAGCAAATAATTAAGATGTAATTAGTGAGTGATTAGTAAATAATTAAGATATAATTAGTGAGTAATTAAGATGTAATCAGTGAGTAATTAGCAAATAGCTTAATGTAGGCATGGATAATCAATAACTAGCAAATTCTCATTAGGCAAATGCCTCAATTTATAGAGTTTACATCCAAGCATCAAATCCCACTAATTTCTCCTTGATTCACTCCACCTCCCCAGAATATCTCCACCTCTTTTGCTTGATTCTCTCCACCTCTTCACTTTTCCCAGAATATCTCTCAGAATATCTCCACACTTCCTAAATCTTCTCATGCTACTCTTTATTCTCTCCCAGTAGATTCTTCTCACCTTTTCACAGGTTCTTTCACATTTACACATTCTCTTTTACACCCTCTAACCAAGGGCTTGTTCCTGCACACACCCTATTCACTTGTATATTTCAACACCTCCCCTCAAGTGAATACTCCTAGAACACCTAGACCCTATACCAAGTTTCCCTCCTTACTTGATAGTCCGTGACCAGTGTCTAGCACACCTCCCCTCAAGTTAACTTTGCACACCTGGACCCTGTACTAAGTTTCTCTCTTACTTGATAGCCTTACCAGTGCCTCAAGTCCCTAAACTCATAGTCCTTGACACACACTCTCTCTCTATGTGTCCAAGGCTTACTATAGTTGCCCGCGACCTTGACTAAAGTGCTCACACATACATCTATCTACCACGTGGCCTACATCATCGGTGGCTCAGAGGTGGTTTTACTTTGTTGGGGCAAGTTACATTGGGTTGTGGGGTCTCTCTCTCTCTCTCTCTCTCTCTCTCTCTCTCAGATTTTTACATGGCTCCTCACTCTTTGGAGCCTCACATCTTCTCTTTTCTTCAGTCTTCTTGTCTCATGGCAGCTTCTCTCCACGCGTCCGTCTCTTCTTTCAGTCTTCTTGGGGCAGCTTCTCTTCTCGTGTCCATGTCTTCCTTTAGATCTTCTTGGTGTGGATCTTCTTCTTGGAAGGAGATGTTCTTCTTCTTTCATGGCTGGGGCCATGAGCTTGTCCGTGAGGTCTTCTTGCTCCATGTGAGCAACATGTTTCAATGTTTTGTTGACAGTTCCTTTGGGTTTTTGATGTTTATCTTGTATCATTATGCAATGCAACCCAAATTTATGCGGGAGGTCTTACCTCTTGCCTTATTCTGGACAAGGGCAGTGTCTGATCCCATATTTACACTGATGTAATGTGCCCAATACATAATGTGTATAGCATTCATTCTTATGCACATTCCCAAATGCAACTCTGGCTGTGAATAATCTTGATTTTGAGTGAGATTTACAGGCATTAACCAAGGGTTAAATGCAAAATGATGATTATCACAAATTTATCAGCACAATTTTCCCAGAAATTACATTAAATCAAGGGTAACCAATTTGTACGGAATGGTTGGAGTATCAAACCAACTCCGAATTGTAATCTGAAGTTATAGGGATCTGTATCAGATACCTAATGGTTAATTTGAACTCTCAATTGTACCAAAATATAGTGATTAGCATTGATTAATCATTGATTAGCAAATTAATCCACTGTTTTGTGTGCAAAAAATAGAGTATGCGGGGAGTCTAGATCTGGTGCCTTAGACTTCAAATGAGCTCAAATGCTTTCAAAGCCATCAACAGCAATGAGTCTAGTAGAGGATTAAGCCAATAAACACAAGATTTGACCAAATATTGAAAGCTTAATCTCTGTTTTACCAAAGTCACCTACAGATTTGATGAAGAGTTTGGAGCTCACTGTAGACTTGATGAAATTGAATTTTGACTTCACCAGCTTCTTGTAGAGCATGCTTGAAAACCCCCGGGGATAAGAGAAATTAGGTCAATTTGATTTGAATTGGACAAGATCTCAATTTTTCTTCTAGAAAAAGGTGCCTGAGAAAATCATGATTTCTCTCAAACGCGTCGGCGGTTTGCTGCGCTGATTTGATGAGCTTGAAGAGCAATAAGATAGCTAGCTTGGGCTAGAAGGGTTTGGCCTAATGTGATGTGTGCAAGGAGCTAGAGCTCCTCCACCAGTTGGGGGTGCAGAGCCTAGTTAAAAAAAGAGGGAAAATTATAATTTTCTACTAATCCTAATTAGCAAGATAATGGGCTCACAAATTGATGGATTCTAGGCATGGCTCTGATACCATGTTGAAATTAGAGCAATGTGATGAGCTATGGTGGATCAAACACTAGAATCAACATCATTAATAAAGTGATTAGTAAATAATTAAGATATAATTAGTGAGTAATTAGCAAATAGCTTAATGTAGACATGGATAATCAATAACCAGCAAATTCTCATTAGGCAAATGCCTCAATTTATAGAGTTTACATCCAAGTATCAAATCCCACTGATTTCTCCTTGATTCACTCCACCTCCCCAGAATATCTCCTAGAATATCTGCACACTTCCTAAATCTTCTCATGCTACCCTTTATTCTCTCCTAGTAGATTCTTCTCACCTTTTCACAGGTTTACATTTACACATTCTCTTTTACAGCCTCTTACTAAGGGCTAGTTCCCGCACACACCCTATTCACTTGTATATTTCAACACCGTGGAGATTCCCTGTTGGAAGACAATGTGTCCTAGGATAACTCCATGCCTAACCCAAAACTTGCATTTAAGTGGGTTCAATGAACTGCAATACAACCTGCATGTTTCTAGCACCTTATGTAAACAATTAAGGTGTGTCTTCCACGTGGAGTTGACAGAGAGGTCATCCATAAATATCTCAAGGAATTTATGAAGATATTCCTTGTAGGCCGTGCACATTAGGCACTGGAAGGTACCGGGGGCATTGGTCAGCCCAAAAGGCATGATGCGGTTTAACGTAAGTTCCCCATTCTCTGTAGCAAAAGTTGTTTTGTGTCGATCCTTGGGTTGATCAACACCTGATTGTAGCTAGAGAATTCATCAAGGAAGCTATAGGCTTCCTTTCCTGTGCGACTCGTTTGAGCATGTGTTCCACGAAGGGTAAGGGATAGTGATCCCATATGGTGGCAACATTGACCTTTTTAAGGTCCACACACACTCTTACCTTCCCATTCTTTTTAGACACTATCACTATGGGTGATAGCCACTATGTGTGCTCTATTTTGTAGATGAATCTGACATCAATGAGTCTATCGATGTCTTCTTGGACCATCTTGGAATACTTCAGATTTAAAGGGTAAGCCCTTTGTTTGATTGGTTAGTTGGCCATTGGAATGGTGTGTTTGACTACTTTGGGAGGTACACCCTTCATATCCGTGTACTTCCAGGTGAAGTAATCTTGGAATTCTGTGAGTACAGCGATGAGCTTGGTCTCTTCCTTAGTAGAGAGGTCATCCCCAATGTATATTGGCCTCGGGTCTTCGCCCAAGCCTACCAGATTAATTTCCTTCACCTTGGCTGGACCATCATATGAGGTCCCTGGTTGTCTATTGTGGGAGCTTTGGGACGAGTCATATTGCACAAATATGTCAGCCATCTGGAAGGTTTTGAAGTGTTTGGGCACTTGTTTGGACTCTTTTGCCCTAGCGCTTTCTTTTTCTATATCAGTTTTTTGGCTTCTTTTTCTGCCAATGCTAACTTCTTATTGCGTGCTTTGCATGGAGAGTGGAAAAACTTTTCAGGTTTGGGTTTGGGGTCAATGGGTTCCATTGGGCACTTGTTTGGACTCTTTTGCCCTAGCGCTTTCTTCTTCCATCTGGAAGGTTTTGAAGTGTTTAGGCACTTGTTTGGACTCTTTTGCCCTAGCGCTTTCTTCTTCTATATCAGTTTTTTGGCTTCTTTTTCTGCCAATGCTAACTTCTTATTGCGTGCTTTGCCGCACGGAGAGCGGAAAAGATTTTCAGGTTCGGGTTTGGGGTCAGTGGGTTCCATTGGCTTGGGGGTGGTCGTGTGGACCATGAGGGAGTTATTTGTGAACTCCTTTTGCCATATTTGGTTGAAGTGGGCATGTGCTTCAACTGCCCCTACATATTTTAGCCATTGGATGTTTGAATCGGTAGTGAAAACATAGCGTTCTTATTCAGGGAATCCATCAGGCTTGTGAGTTCTGTGTGAGCATGTTCCCCATGATGGTTCTGCTTTATCGACCTGTTTTGGTTCACAAGTGACAACATCAGGGTAGGTATGCAGTGCTAATCATGTAGAGGGATGTGATCTCCTACACGTTGTAAGATTCCTCCCCCAACCCCCTTTTGATGTCTAGTATCTTCCCCTGTAATCAATCCCTCTTCAGAAATATAAAGACCTTGTTTCTAACTATTTTAACCTAGAGAGAGAAAATATTCTAGAGAGAGAATATTCAGATTTTGAATATTTTTGGATAGAAAAATATCTCTTATAATTAAGATGAATTCCCCTGAAACAGAAATTCAAAAAGAATTTTCCAATGTGTAATTGGAATTAATTGAAAATGTGTATAAAGGACCTTAGCCTAAGGGTCTAGATTTTCAAAAATTTTTGGATTATGGTCCAATTAAGGTTCCTATGGGCCAATAGCATCAATCCATGTGTAGAGAGGAGATAAATCCAATTTGTAAAAGAAGATACCCAAAAATGAGTAAATGCTCACATAAGATGAAGAGTTGAAAATGTACAAGGTTTATTAGTAAAAAACTATGAGCAATATTAAAAATATGAGATATTTTGGGTATTCAAAAAATGAGTAAATGCTCACATAAGATGAAGAGTTGAAAATGTACAAGGTTTATTAGTAAAAAACTATGAGCAATATTAAAATGATTCCATTATGACACATATGTAAGGAAGGGGAGTTCTTTAAAGGAGGTGCATATTTCACATAAGATGAAGAGTTGAAAATGTACAAGGTTTATTAGTAAAAAACTATGAGCAATATTAAAATGATTCCATTATGACACATATGTAAGGAAGGGGAGTTCTTTAAAGAAGGTGCATATTTCACATAAGATGAAGAGTTGAAAATGTACAAGGTTTATTAGTAAAAAACTATGAGCAATATTAAAATGATTCCATTATGACACATATGTAAGGAAGGGGAGTTCTTTAAAGGAGGTGCATATTTCACATGCTTGAATGAGTTTTAAACTCATAAAAATTGAGATATTTCATCTCTCCTCTCTCCTCATTCAAGTCTAATTCCAAAAAGTTAGCTTAACTGACCTAAAAATGGTCAAATATTAACCAAACTGATTTAGAAAATTCTAGAATCAGTTTGTTTGGTTAGGAGCTCAATTTTTCCTATAAATAGAAGCCTCCCCCTTGTTGAAAAATATATAGTGTTTATGCATCGTTACTCTACTCCACTTAAGCCAAGAACTGTGAATTCATTTAATAATTCACTAGTTTTTGGAGCTTCCCTCTTTCTTCAATCCCCATTAGTGGCTCCATCAATATACTTAACCAATTGATTGGTTGGGGGCCTCTACCGTGAACAAAGAATCAAGCAATTTGTAAGGTAATAAGTGAATATTGATCTTTTCTATAAATTCTCAATGTTTCTCTCTTCTCAACCCCTCTCAAGCTTGAGAAGCTTAATTGGTATGGTTTTTTTTTGAATGCTATTGAAGTGAATTGATGAATGTTAGTGAAGAGTTACATAATTTAATAAATGTTATTGAAGTTAAATTCCATTTATGTTCAAATTCTAATAGTTTTTATGTAATTTCTCTCTCTGACTCAAGAATTGGTCATACTCATGACCCATTCTCAATCCAAATCAAGCTTTTCATAAAGCTTTTTATTAACCCAAGATTAAGCTATGCTTGAGGCCAAATTAATGCCTTTTTTCTATGCTTTTAGTTTATGTATATTAATGATTCAATCCATTATGGATTAATGATCCAATTAGGGATCATTCTAATTATTTTCTTAATGATAAGCTTTATCCCTTAGAAAAATTGAGATTTATCAGTTATAGCAGCGGAGCTATGGCAAAATTTTTATAAAAATTATGCATAAAATAATTTCATTCAAAGCATAAAAAGAGAACTTCCTACCATATTCTAGGAATTATCATCCTAGATTAATTGAAAGATATTCATTGTAATCCTAGAGAAATTATTTTTTATATTATGCATAATTGAAATTCATGCATAGAGGTATGCATAAAAGATTATTATTTTAATGTAAAAGTGTTACTTTTATCATATTTGGATTTCATGCATAGAGATATGCATAAAAGTTGATTATTTTATTATAAAAGTGTTACTTTTATCACAATTGAATTTCATGCATAGAAGTAACCTGCATTTTCACATCCTCGTTTATACATCCACATCCCATATCCACATTCATACATACACATCCATATTCATAACAATACATCCACATCTACATGCATACATCCACTATCACGTCCTTATTCATACATCCACATCCACATACATACATACATCCACATCCACATTCCCATTCACATCTATACATCCACATCTACATCCACATACATACATACATCCACATCCACATTCCACATTCACATCTATACATCCACATTCACATCCACATTTCCATTCACATCTATACATCGACATCTACATCCACATACATACATACATCCACATCCACATTCCACATTCACATCTATACAACCACATCTACATCCACATTCACATCTATGCATATACATCTTCATGTATATATCCATTTTCACATTCATACATCCACACTCCCATCTCCACATCCACACATCCACATACATACATCCATTTCCACATTCCCATTCATATAACCCCATATGCCTTTACATCTAATCTTTTACGTCACATCCATTCTCGCCCTATCACAACCCATATACATCTTATCCTATCACACACTTCTTACCTCATCCCATACACATCTTATCACATCTTAATTCATCTTATCACCTCTTAACTTATTTCATAAGCATCTTATCACCTCTTATCACATCTTATACACCTCGTATCACATCCTATCACATCTCATATCTATTTATAGAATACAAGAGAATTCTTATATTTGATATAAGATTTCTTTACATATTTATTTATGCATAAATTCCATTTAAGGAGATTAATACCTTCGAAGTAAAAATCAATCTTTTATGCATCTTCCTATGCATAATTTCATTTTAAATGAAAATGACACTTTTGAATTAAAATTCAATCTTTTATGCATCTTCCTATGCATAAATTCAATTTAGATGAGAATGACACTTTTGAATCAATCTTTTATGCATCTTCCTATGCAAAAATTCAATTTGGTAGGAATTACACTTTTAGAATAAAAGAATTTCCCTTATGCATCTAAATTATGCATAAAATTCATTTATGATGAAAATCCATTTATGATGAAATCCATTTATGCATAAAATCCATTTATGATGAAAATCACACTTTTAGTATAAAAAGAATATCTTTTACGCATACTTCTATGCATGAAATCCAAATATGATAAAAGTAACACTTTTATAATAAAATAATCAACTCTTATGCATACTTCTATGCATGAAATTCAATTGTGATAAAAGTAACACTTTTATAAAATAATCAACTTTTATGCATACCTCTATGCATGAAATCCAAATATGATAAAAGTAACACTTTTATAATAAAATAATCAACTCTTATGCATACTTCTATGCATGAAATTCAATTGTGATAAAAGTAACACCTTTATAATAAAATAATCAACTCTTATGCATACCTCTATGCATGAAATCCAAATATGATAAAAGTAACACTTTTATAATAAAATAATCAACTTTTATGCATACCTCTATGCATGAAATCCAAATATGATAAAAGTAACACTTTTATAATAAAATAATCAACTCTAGCATGTAGATGTGGATGTATGGATGTGAATGTGGATGTGGATGTGGATGTATGGATGTGGATATGGATGTGAATATATGATATGTAATGTGAAGGAATCTGAAGTGAAGAGATGGAAAATGGTGTGATTGGATGAGTACACATATAAATGGAATGTGGAATAAGTAATGTGGATTAATGAGGGATAATGTGAAAAAATGAGAGTTAATATAGAAATTGTATTTGTAAACTATTTGTAAATGGCTGTTTTATGTCAAGAATGCTGGGAAAGCATTTTGACCGTCTTGTGATTAAGGTCGTGGAGACCTAACTGATAAAGTTACAACTGCTAACGGAGAGTCAATGGAGGACGTCTCGCGTAGCAAGGTCGGCTGAGGTCTTGACCAGCCTCGGTTCGATTAAAATGGTGAGCTTCCGGTACGGTGGATGAGGGGCCAAGGAAGCGGGCTATGAGTTAAGCGCTAGGTCACCTGCGAAGGATCCTAGAGAGGGTGCTGACCATACGATGCTCGGGCTCTGGGTTGCCTAGGATACCCACACGTGCGTCGAGGAAGATATTGGAACAAGGAGTAAGAGTTGTTTTGTGAAACCGGGCATGGATTTGGTTGATTGACCTTGCTGGTCTTCAATGGATGAGTCCATGGCTCTTTATATGGATCTGTTGGTTGATCTTGCTGATCTTCAACGAGAGTCCATCTTGATTTTTATAAGTGATTATATTGCCGAGTATTATGGGCTAGGAACTATTGAAAAGACCCCTGTGTGGACAGGTGGTGAGCGTTCTAGTTGCCAATGATGCCATAGATACTCTGATGAAGGAATGATGGGAAATTATGAATCAACCAGATAAATTGGAAGATTGTGATCAGTGGTACTATGGTTTCATTAAAGGATTGTTTTAAAGTTAGCTGATCTAAGAAAAAGGCAATTTCATATTGGGTGTGTAAGTGGTGTGGCTAGTTTTATGTTTGCATGAACTTCCGGCTAGGGGGCCTTGGAACTCTTTTCCTTGGTACCCGGGACAAAACCTAACCAAGTTTCAAATTGGATCCCATCACTACAGTGGTTGGGCGGTTGGCTAACCCATGGGATCGGATGGGGTTAGGCTGGACTGATGGATCCGTAAATCGAGACTCAATTTCTGTTATTACGATAGATAAAGTAAATCCCGGATAGTAATTGTTCTATGGATAGGAATCAACGGCTGTGCCTCTTGATGGGGAAAAAAGCGTTGATCCCAATGATCCAAGTGCAAGTTTCTTCCTTGATCCGACCGAGTATCTTTATAGGTGCAGTCGGATCAGCGTGATCAGTAATGATCTTGACTACGTTAGAGTAAAAAGTTATCTTGGTGGAATCGCCCGTGCTTTCCTCGTAAGGGAAGTTTTTCCGGGTTCGGTTTTGGAAAAACCGACGGATTAGTCTCTTGTCCGGATATCCGTGGACGAGGCCCCGAGTGTGGGTCCCTGCCCCGCGCATGAAGTGCTACTTCCGCTGCTAGTACCCCGAATCCGTCGCATGGTGGGGACAGGGATCTCACACACGTCGACTGTAGAAAACCTAGTTCCCGTGTGTCTTGGTAGCAAGGATATGCATCCAATTCTTAGAGTCTTCTAGCTTTGGAAGAGGTGCACATTCCTCGCTATCCTTTTCACTATCTATTGTTTTATGGCACGTTTGACAGAGGTGGACTACAGTGGATCTAGCAGTTATTTTACTGAGTCCTTTGCGAAGGTTCTGCCACTCATGGGATGTACCTTCCACATGCATAGGTTGATCTTAACTGTTGATCTTTCCTTCGAATGTAGATGTGGTCGGTATCCTAGTTGTGGATCATTTTAGTTTCCCTCATGAAAGGTTGTCCAAGGATACAATTATATGAAACTGGCTGGCATCCAAAGTTCATGACCACAAGGGTGTGGTAGAAGGTGGTTCCAAGGATCTTTATTTTCAAATCCTTCAAAAGAGTGGTGGCTCTGTCCAGCGAGCTTTACTAGTAATTTTGTGTCCTCCATGGTGGGTGCTCCCCATTTTTCCAGCATTGTTTAGTAACAATGCTCACTTCTACCCCCCATCTAGGACTTCACTGACCTAGAGGCCATCGAAGGTTATCGTCGGCAATGCAGCATTGAGTTCATCGCCTTGAAAATATTTCTGAGTTTACTGACTCAAACTGTGGGGGTGCCAGTGATCCCATGGGGTTCAATTTCAACTTCCTCTGTCTCATTAGAGCTATCTAGATCCATGGATTCTTGCATGCCTGCGCGCAAGGGTGTCCGTCCATCCAATCCTTCAGATCCTTCTATAAACTTGGGCTACCTTAAAGCAAGGTGCCAATGGGGATCTGGATATGAGAAGAGAGGAAGGAAGAGATACCTACAATGTCTCTAGGAGTAGAGGCTGTTCTGTGAGAGGAAGGTCACCTTTGCTTGTTCTCAAGATCTTTTTTGTATAAGGTATTTGGATGGGGACCTCTATGTTTGTTCCTTTAAGATGGTCATCCCCCAGGTTTTTAAGATACTCAGCTACCCAGTTTGCCTGGTGGGGCTATCTGACACAGTGGGTGCTACTGCTTGTGTTGGCCTATGAGAGGGTGACTAGTATGGGAGCTCTCTATTATATACTCGAGCCTCTTCAGTGGGTTGCATGTTGGAGAGAGCTCATCTTCTATTTGAGCTTGGTAGTCCCTCACCAATTCTTGGGCTACCAAGAGCCTTTCCTTTTCCTCGATGGGATTAGGGTATTTGGCAAGCTTTTTAGGGAGCTGGTTAGTGTCAATTGGTTCCCTAGCTCAAGTGGCTGAAGGTATCAGATGTTGCTCTTGTGACAAAGAGGTTGATGCATATGTGGTTGTGCCATCTTTTGAACCACTCTTAATAACTACTCGACTATCCCCTTTGCCAATTATCATGGTTCTCTTTCTGGAGCGTCTAGTTGCTTGTGCTTGTTCAAGGACATTCTTTGAAGATAAGACCTTTATGTGTCCCTAGTCTTGTGAGGTCGATGCCTCTACTCTATAGCATCGTGAGCTTTGGCCCTCTATTTGTTCTTCAATCTGGTCAGGACATTGAGGGGGATCGTATATGAATGAATCTATCTCTTACACTCAGCAGGTTAATGCTGGTGCTCGAATAAGTTTCACAAGCTTATCATTGCTGCATGGGTGGTTGTTTAGCCATTGTATTCATGTCCTAGCCTCGAGGAATTGGAGTGGCTACATTTGATTTCCCTCCATCACGTAGTGGCTTAGAATTTGGGAGGGTGGACTAGTTGGTGGCTCTAGAAGTTCGTAGGTGGGACCTTCAGGAGCTTCCCCATCATCCCCTTCTTTAAAAATTTTTGTCAGGGTTAGCTTCGACAAATAGGTGTGACTCGTGGCAATGGGGGTTGCGGTGAGAGAATTGGGGGTGTGGTAAGGGCATTTCAAGTACCCTAAGAATTCCTCTTTTGGCCACTTCTTGGCTTGGTTGAGGTACGTTGTGAAGTGCAGGTGCTGGCAAACCTAGCGGTTGCCTTGGGTTTGCTGGGAGGGCTTGAGGTAAAGCGCGGGCTTGAGCAGCCCTTTGTTGATAGCAGTTTGTGATTTCATGATTGCCCCATATTTGGCAATATGTGCAATAGAGGGTGGAACGGGGTTGCAAATGTAGACACTTCATGCTAGTATGGTTAGCTTAACAAATCTGGCACCATACTAGCTCCCTCTTAGGATAGAGATGGGGTTGGCCAACCTAATCCTGGACTTGGCTGGTTCTCCAATGTTGGGTCATTTGCTGCACATTAATATAGTGGCCAACTGCTCGACTTGTTGTTTAGAGGTGGGCTCCTTGCTCTTTCCTTCAGATATGGTGCTGTTGGTCGTGAATGAGGCTTCTGATGTACCATCATGGAGTTCTCAGGAACATGTTCCCTTCTTGAAGGTGTCCTCAAAGTCCATAGCACTCCTGTAGCATTGCTCGAAGGAGGTATGGGCCAAGACATACAAAGAATTGTGTAGGGGTACTTCCTCTAGACCTTCAAGAAATCTCCTTATTAGCCTTTCATCAGAGAACTTGTCTCTGGCACTACAACGGGAGTGGAGATATCTAACTCTATTGATGTAATATCGGATGGTTTCACCATCCTTTTGTTTGACATTATGTAACTGCTCAACAGGACTCCATTTGGTTCCTTGACAAGAATATCCAACCTTGAAGGCCTCTTTCAAGGCTTTAAAGGTGATTGTAACAATCCCTTGCCTCATAGAGCCCATATGTAGTCATCCAAGTTATGCTATTAGCTATATAATCCCTGGGACAAGGAGAATAAAATGATAGATTTTTGGCAAACCTAAGGGGATTATCTCTTCATCTTCTGTTTTGTGAATTCTTGAGAATGCATCAAGACTCTCACCCATGCTCTGAAGTTAAACACTATACGATGAATGGGAACTACAAATATGTCTTTAGCATTTTCTAGCACCAGGTCATTGTGAAAAATGACATTTTTAATGTAGGTGCATTGTGTCTAGACATCCTTTGGACCGTCCACTCTATATCTTTATGTACAAGGGCAGAATTAAAATCAATTTCTTTTTTTAGTTAGGGATAGAAGAAATGATATGAAAAAGGATTGGGTTTGTGCAAGGTTTCTAGGTGCGATTGCTAGTGTAGCCAAATTATTGACTTGCATGATTTGCAATAGTATCTAGAAATGTACCTTGGTCATGTTCTCTTGGGGAGGACTCTCCTTTATTTAGTTTTGCTAGTTGTACAAAATAGGTAATATTTCTTGAAAACGAGAAACATTTGGACTCTTTCAAAGATTCCATAAAAAAAGTTCAGTTTTTAAACCTCTTTTAAAAAAGTGGTCTACGCATGCATACAACACTGCCAAAAAACAATAATATTTTAGGCACTTTACATGTTTCTTATAAAAATTGACATTAAAAAAAAGACTTCGTTTTGCTTACTTTTTGAGATTATAATTAAAAATCTAACAATAAGTTTTCAAAAAACATGCCAAAATAGAGTCAATGTTTATTATTTCCATCTTTAATCCATTAAAAAAATGATACAATTGTAAAAGAAACCATTTTCTAAACATATAGCTTATGCTATAGGTATGGTTCCTCATAATCATTGCTACACCATCACTAGAGTCGATGTGCCTTTCCCTGAGAAGGTAGACGAGGAATCCTCTTCTTCACTATCCACAAATACAATTTTTTTCTTCTATGTGTACACTTGAATCTTAGACTTCTTGGGTCATCTGCCCATGTTAGCATGATTGAGGATGTGCTACAGAGTGTAACTATAAAAAACTATTGTATAATTATATTATAGAAGCGTTATCTTGATACAATTATTATCTTAATTATAAAACCCTATTTTGGCTCTCGATGTTAGCATGATTGAGGATGTGCTATAGAGTGTAACTATAAAAAACTATTGTATAATTATATTACAAAAGCGTTATCTTGATACAATTATTATCTTAATTATAAAACCCTATTTTGGCTCTCGATGAGAGTAGTATTTAAATCCATTTTGAAGCTCTTGAGTATCACAATGTCTTAATTGATAATATATACTTTTTTAAAAAGAGTTCGTTACATATGAATTTTAAAATATCATGAATAGGCTATTTAAAAGTTGTCTAATTTTGAAAAATACTTCCACACTCATTTTTAAAGAAGATATGTCCTTGATGTGACAAAAAAGGGTTAAATAGTAATTTTAGTTATTAAATGAGTTAGAAAGTATGAAAAATATCTGTTTAAGAAACAAAAGTTTATACTTTCCAAAATACTTTTTTATAAAATATCAGGCAGGGACTTAAGGTTCGAATCCTACTGGTTACTACACATAGTAAGGATGTTTTAGCTTTAACATTTGCGGAACTTAATGCTGAGTAAGAACTTCTCAGCTAAGAGTTGATGTTTTATTAACTTGATACAAAACATCAACTTTTATGAAAACTTGATATTTTGCATAGTTGATGTAAAACATTAACTTTATATTCAAAACATTAACTTTCTATGCAAAAGATCAACTTTTTTACAATACTTGATATTTTGTATCAACATTATACAAAACATCAACTTCTCATAAAACTTGATGTTTTACATCAACTTTGATGCAAAACATCAAGTTTTATGGAAAAGTTGATGTTTTGCATCAACTCGATGCAAAACATCAACTATTCCACACAACTCGATGTTTTGCAATCGAGTTGATGTAAAACATCAACTTTTCAACACAACTCGATGTTTTGCATCATCAAAGTTGATGCAAAACATCAACTTTTTCACACAACTTGATGGTTTGCATCAAAGTTGATGCAAAACATCAACTCTACCACAAAACTTGATGTTTTGCATCAAGTTTTGCATGCTCGGGAGAAGAAAGTTCGAGGATCGGAGATTGATTTTCACGAATAGTCTGTTTTAGCGATTCCATCTATGCTAGCATGCTCAGACGACCTATTCCATAAATTTTCAGTACCAACACGACTATATTTCAATGCGATTTGCAGGCAAGGGCGTATACAACTAGTGTAGTATGCAAGCCGACAACTCACTGATGTCGAGGAGAGGTATGGTAAAATGGAGAAAGGTTTGTCTCTTGTTTTTGTAGTAAAGAAGTTCAGGTCATACTTGTTACCTTGCCCTTTTTTCTTCCTCACATCTCAACCACCTTTACAATTCTTGGTCCGCAAACCCAATCCTACAGGAGGGAAGTTTGCAAAGTGGATTTGTGAGCTTCAAGAATTCTCTTTTACTTTTATTACAGAAAACACCACTAGGGCCTCTCTTGCAGATTTGCTTACCAGGAAGGAAGAGGAAGAAGGAACAGGAGCAAAGAAAGAAGTATATGAAGATTTGGAGACACCACCAACTGCTTTCACTATGCATTTTGATGGAGCCTTTAGCCCTTCTAGGCAATGTGGGGCTGGGGGGATAGTTTTATTTGATCTAGGAGGAAATGAGGTATGATGGCCGTGTGGAGAAACAACTAGATAAGAAGCTTCTTCGATGTTGGGAAGGCCCCTTGAGGATAAAGCAAAAGTTCAAAAATAACACCTATCTTCTAGAGGATGCAAGTGGCCAGGAGGTTCCCGGACGTGCCAACAATGAGTACCAGCTAAAGATATTTTACCCTCGAGCACCATGGCCAGCAAATCCCCAAGACAAGCATGGAGGATCTGCTGGGGGGGAAAGATGTGACATGAAAAATTGATATCTTTCATTTTCAATTTTGTGTATATTTTGATGGTTTCTCAATTGTAATAAGGTGGAAGCTTGTCCAAGAAGATTGCGGGGCCCACAATGGAATAACGACGTGGTGATACGACGGCTACCCTGATAACATCATTCTATCTTCAAATATAATGGTTTTACTTGATTTAGGGTGCACACATTGTAAATGCCACAAGTATGCTTGATAAATACTTTGGTATGGTAGATAGGCTAGTGATGTGGAAAATAAAAGTGGGCCTTCATACTCACATGGATTTTAATTGTATTATTAATATGGTATTTACCATAAGGCTACAAGTTGGAGAGTGTGGAAGGCATGTGGAGGAGTGTGTGTAGGTGCATAATTGGGAAAGGCTCTTCTAGAATACCTACATGAAAGAGGAGAATTCCGCCATGTGTAAGTGGGATCTCCACCTACATGCCACTTAGACTTGGCTATTATCTCATCACACTTTCAAAGTCAAAAAGTCTTCAATTTTATAATCAATAGAAGACTTAGCCTAAGAGGACAATTGATGGTGACATCTACCCTTATGTCACTAAAGGGTTGAAGATTTTTATGTTGTAATTTGTAACAATGGAAGAGAGGGTAATTCTCCACCTATAAAAGGATCCCTCCTCTCCCTTTCAACGAATGAGCCTCCTCAATTGAGCATTTTGTGTCATTGCCATTCTCTTATCTTCAAACCCTTATTCAAACACTCTCTTTACATGTGAATGTCTCATTTAGCATTAGCTCCTCATGCTCAGCCCAATTTTGGACCTCTTTGATGATTCATGATAAGTGAGATAAGGAGTTATTTTCTTGGTGGGCCTGTGACTTCTCAAGGTAGCCCTTGCCTTATTGCCACCCTCCTTTGGAGGTACCAATAGTTTTAGAGGTAATGAGCATGTGGAAAGACTTTGGGGACCATAGGTAAATCTTTACGATTGTCAGCTGAGCAATGTTAACCCTTACCCTCTCTAGCTTGAATCATGAAGGAGATGAGAGGCAAGAGGCTATGTGAAAATTAAGGTTTCATGCAAAGAGAGGGAAGTGCAGTTTTTGTGGTTCAATACCCAAATTTCAACCGGTAATTACTCATCACTCGGGTATTGGTTTCTAAAATTGATCATATGGCTAGGAAGCTCTTTATATTCTCTTTCCACTCATATAACTAATTTCTTAATCCTTTACTTCATTGATGATCAGAATTTCTCCCAAAGTTGCTAATTTTTAGGCGAATTTTGGCAGTTTTATAGTCTTGTAGTAAAATGCTCATAACTTTTCGCTCGGTTGCCTGTTTTTGAAAGCTTTTATATAGACACGAAGCTCTCTTCAAGCTCTACGCACCTATGTAATCCTCTTTTGCACAGTCTATATGGATTTAAAATTTTAATTCTCTATGTATCTCTATTTTTATAGACTTCACATAATTATGAGTCGGAAGATTTTCTTCCAACAAAGAATTGCCCTCTTGTTTGGAGCTGCCAGACTGGCAGAAATTCTTGCTTCTCCGGAGCCTTTCATCTTTCCTTCCATGAATTATGATCTCACCTTTGATGTGTATATCTTTATTTTAACCTAGGGAGAGAAAGGGAGGTGAGGAGGCTGTGAGGTTTCATACAAGTGTGTTTTGATTCTAAGAAGTGACCGAGTCAAAACCGCAACTTTGTGTCACACTACTATGCCCTTTTGTAACTCATCTTTTTGTAACCAAGCAATGCGCTAATTGTAATGAGATATGCGTTACAAAATGTGTAACGCCAGTCATGAGGATTTGATGTACGTAGAGCTAGTAAAACTAGGAAGACTAGTTTTGGGCCCCCACTTGTAATTGGGTGGCTAGAAATTGTAAATATGAGCTCATGTATATAAGACATTTTATGAAATATGAATTTTTATGAAATATGAAGGGACAATGCCATTGTCTCAATTGAGTTTTACCTTCTCTCTCTCTCTCTCTCTCTCTCTCTCTCATTTGAGCTTATGGTTGCTAGCTTCTTTGTGTTGTTGCTTGCTTGCTTTGATTATTGGTGTCTGTGAGTAGGTATGGTAGTGCTCTCCCTTCTCTTCTCTTCTACCTTCTCATTGCTATCTACTATATCCCATTTGCATATGATTGGCATGAGGTACAGGTTGAGCTCTCCATAGCTCCTTCCCTCTTGCTCTTATTAGTTGTGATATGAAGCTCTTAGTTGCGGCTCCTGTGATGAACCTTTTCTTATATTCTAGCTATTTGACAAAGTGCATTGTAACTATTTTATTTAGTTTTGACACTAGTGGTATTTTTTTAATATCTTTAATTATGCAGTACTTACAGTCGATAGGAGAGGAGTGTATTACTCTTGAAAATGTAACTTCAGAATCACATGCTACATGTTTAATAACACCTTGGCAGCATGAACTGATTATGTCATTTTCATCACATGTTGAGGCTATATATCCCTCAAATTCATCCCTATACATCACATGTTGAGGCTATATATCCCTCAAATTCATCCCTATACATCTCCTCCCACTCTATATCCAAAGTATTCATACAAGGTATGTCCTTGTTGTTGGACCATAACAATTTCCCATATCTATTAAAAGAAATCATTAAATGGATATCTCTAGCAATATCCAAATAGTGCAAGTATCTATATAAGTCTTCAAATGTGTTGTATGCATCAATGTTGAATTTGGGTGGAAAAATTTAATTCTCTAGTGGACTTACACATCCTTTGTATGGACTATCATCAATGAGATCTGTCATTGTTACATAGTATTGTGTATTACATTGGTGCCAAACCTTTTTAAGTGGTTTGAAAATGGCCTCCATACCCATCTTTTATGGCCTAAATATTTTCTCACGATCATGCACATAACACTCCTATCCTCATCTTTCCTGGCCTAAATATTTTCTCAGGATCATACACAACACTCCTCCTATCTCCACATAATAAAAAAATGGCAATAATATCCCTACATGCAATTCTAAAGTTTCCACCGTATGCATGACGTGCATTGTAGATGAAGTACAATCCATTGTTTCCTGCAATGTAAGCTTGTATGCTTATTTGACTTTGTGAAGCAACGTTCTAATAGTAATCCATTCAAATCTAGTATTACAGATATTTGGTATATCACATCCCTTCTTGTACCCAATCCTATGTTATCATTATCTTCGTTAACACATATGTGATATACATTATCTATAAAAAAAAGATGAAAGACATCTTGTCAATAGCGACCAAAACTCAACTAAAAAATCACACATATAATTTCTCTCAAATATTGGGTATATTTTCACTACATAAAATTAAACTTGGTAATATGATTAGTTGTACATATATTATGGATGGTTTCAAATGTTGGATTTGGTTAGTTATCCTAATCTCACTAGATGATGTCTTGTGTATGGGTGTTATAGGAAAAGAAAGATAGAAGACATTCAGTTAATCGACCAAAGCTCAATTAAAAATCACAAACACATGCTTTCATTGCTCTTAAATACTCAATATATCTTTTAATACATAAAATTAAATTTGGTCATATAGTTAGTTGAACATGTATTTGGATAGATTTGAATGTTGGATTTGGTCAGTTGTCTAAATCACACTAGATGACAGTAGATATCTTATGCATAGGTGTTATTAACTAGATTTGATTACTTGTCCAAATCTATGTTAAGGGTGGGTAATACTAGTCAAATATTATAGATGGACGTGAATTTCTAGATTTGGTCACTCATTCAAATCGATTTCATGGGTGTTAATGCTATGGAATTGCCTTCTTTAGCTTGGCCTGCAACCATGTGACAACATTCAATGGGAGAGTGAATATCTTACTATGTTGAATGCTCAACACGTTGTTGAGGGATGGCATGTCTTCAATTGTGGAGTGAGAAACTGATTGCAAAGGGAAATCCTTGAGGTAATGGTCGATTCCACAGCCATGAAATTGTGGTGTCATAGGTTTGAGAGCATTCAGCCACTCGATGGGGTCTTTTTGGCAGAGGAAACATAGAAGGGGTGGTTTCCCTCATGGGTGCACCTATAGTGTGCACAATTGGTTTAGGGTCCATGTGTGAGGCACATGCAAAGGGAGATGATGGTTTATGGGTGCCTCAAGGGAGGGTGGCGGAGCGCATGGGCTCTAGGGTTTAGCAATGGGCCTGCTTTGAATCTTTCCATAAGCAATGGGGTTTTCCTGGATAGGTAATGGTTGGAATGGAAAGATGGGCACTGGAGAAGGTCTTGGCGGCACTATGTGTGAGTAGGTCATTGGTGTTGGTGCCACCAGTAATGCAGGAGGCCCGGGAGGCGAGGAGAGTAATGTTACAAATGAGCTTTGGGTTGTCATTGGTGCTGTGGCCAATTTCGTGGAATAGCTTTCTCGCATGTTGTCATTGGTGCTGTGGTCAATTACATGGAATAGCTTTCTCGCATGTTGTCATTGAGAAAGATCACCCATTTGCAGGCTTGAGCAAAGGTGGAGGAATCCTTGACTAACATGTAGTCATGGAGTCTTGGATTGTGCAAGCCCAAGAGGAAACGTTCCATTAAGTGCTTGTCACTCAGATTTTCCCTTGCTTCGCAACGTGAATCAAGGTACTTAATGTGTGCGATGTAGTCACGTAGGGTTTCCTCTAGTTTTTGTTCCAATTGGAACAGTTGGATGATGGGGCTCCATTTGGGCCTGTAGGTTGCAAAGCTAAGAATGAAGGCCTCTCTGACTTCTTTGAAAGTGCTTTTGTGGTGATGAGGGTCCAAGGAATGGAACCATTGCATCGCCTTTCTTTCAAGGGGTTGATCCTAGGAGATGGACTTTGGTTGCATCATCAAAAATTTCAAGTTCCTGAAAGATTTGATTAAAGATGTCTATGTGGAATACAGGGTCTCCACCAACTTCGTGGAATTTCGATAGAAGCTTGAAAATTTTCACCCACATGGGTTGTGTATGTGAGGTTTGTGGGTGCAATTGTTGGGACACTCCCCTTCCTCTAGATCTTGTGCTAAGCTCGGAATGTCGAGTTATGGTTCAAGGTGGTGCAAGGATGTGGGGTGGGAATAGATCCATGGATAGAGAAGAAGGTACGTGAGTGTGCTCGGGGTGTCTATCCACGTCGGGGTGCATGCATGGAGGGGGGCACCACCAGAGGAGGGCTCTTTATAAATCGTTTTTCTCTCACGTCCAAACATGTGTGGCGTGGCGACCACATGTAAATGTGCAGTTATGATTGGAGTGTTCTCCGAATGGAATGGAGGCACTGGGGGCATGGAACCATGACCCAAAAGGTGTCCATGGTGTGTGGGGAAGCTTAGAAAAGCTTCAATGGTGCATGCATGGGCTTGAAATAGGAGTCTTGGCTCCCTTTTTCCTTGCACGTGAACGTACCCTTAAGGTAAAAAATGGTCTTTTGAGGCGTTTTATGTGTGTAAAAATGACCCTAGTGAATTGGGGAGGTGGACCATAAGCACCACTAAAATTTTAGAAATGTTAATTTTTTTTTTGGAAATTTTTTTTCGAGAAAGGTACGGCCGTACGCTTAGGTTAGTACAACCGTACGCTTAGTAAGATATGGCCGTGGCATTTTTTTTGAAAAAAAAAGAATTTTTTTTCAAGACGGTATGTCTGTACACTTTAGGTTGGTGTACGGCCGTATGCTTAGGTTGGTACGATTGAACACTTTAGGTTGGTACGATTATACACTTTAGGTTGGTATGATCGTATGCTTAGGAAGGTACGACCGTGGTAAATGTTTTTTAAAAAAGTTTTTTTTTCGAGACGGTACGTTTGTACACTTTAGGTTAGTACGCCCGTATGCTTAGGTTGGTACAGTCGTACACTTAGGAAAGTACGGTCATGATATTTTTTTATTTTTTTATTTTTTGAAATGGTACATCCATACGCTTAGGAAGGTACATCGGTATGCTTAGGTGGGTACGGCCGTATGCTTAGGAAGGTACGATCGTACGCTTAGGAAGGTACGTCTGTAGAGCAAATGTTTTTTTTAGAATTTTTTTTAGCGATGGTACGTCCATATGCTTAGAAGCGTATGCTCGTGGCCTTAGGTGTGAACAACCATGGCAAGTTTGAAATTTGAAATTTGAAATTGAAATTGAAATTTGAATTTCAAATTTGGAGGGAAGTGAGTGGGAGACAACTAAGATCCCCTCATTAATGCAAGGTAGGTGGGAACAGGCTAAAGTTAGAGACTACCTCTATATTAGTGGAATTTGACTAATTTAGAGGCACTCTAACTTAATTATAGATTAATTCTTCTTAATCCCACTCTTAATTATCTTTCAACCCTCTTCTTTACTCTCTAATTACTCTCTAATTACTCACTAATGATGAGGAGTTTAAAAATAAAAATTTGATAGGTAGATTAGTAATGTTTAAGCTAATCCAATGATGTGATCACTCCTAATTAATTCCTCTGATTAGGTCTCTAATTAACCCACTCAAAAGAGAAAAAATCAGGCAAATAAGACTTAATTAGTGCCTTGTTAGGCCTAATGGATTTGGGTCAAGGAAAGCGTTTAGAATACTAATGCCACTCCAATTAGTCTAATTACAAAGCAATTAGGCTCAATTTTTTGATTTTTTGCTCTCTTTAAGTTCACTAATTACACTAACCAATAAATTAGTGATAATTAAGAGATAGTTTCTGTTTTTTTTAGGTTTTTTGATGGATTAGGGTTCTATCTAACATTGCTAACCTACCTATGCAAAGTAATTAAGTAAAAGAAACAAGATTACGCTACAAATTTAGAAAAATAGTCTAGGTTTAAGCAAAACCCTCTTGTTTAGGCTCTCTTATCACCCAAATCTCAAGTTTTTTCAGTCAAACTTGTAGTAATCCTACTCCAAACACAAAGCTATGCATAAATCACAACAAAAACATTATATAAAAGAGCTTACTTGTTGGCAGGGTATGGAGACTCTGTCAGATTCAAAATCAAAGATGGCAAGTAGCGAATTGGCGCTCCCCGGTAGCAGTGCCAAAGATGTTAAGGAAACCCTACCCTAATGTGTCATTAGAAGTTTCCTATCTGCTGCCACACTCAAGCTAGGCTCAAGAGCTCCACCGTAACCACTCGTCACACTGTCGTCCTCCCGCACTCATTTGTCATGTCGAGGCGGTTGCTCTAATCCAACGGGTGATAAAACCTCTCTTTTGCGAAGACTGTGTGGGATCTCCATGGAAGACGATCGCATTGGTAGCCTAATCATTCAAGTAAGAGAGAGAGAAGAAGAAAGAGGGAAGCATAAGAGAATAAGTGATTAGCACTAATCACTCCCAAACTCTAACCCTAAGCACACCACACATGCTAGATTAGAGTTACAACACACAAGAGAGAGGGAAGCATAAGAGAATAAGTGATTAGCACTAATCACTCCCAAACTCTAACCCTAAGCACACCACACATGCTAGATTAGAGTTACAACACACAAGAGAGAGGGAGAGAGAACACTCCACTTCTATTGCACAAATGGGAGAATGAGTTACAAACAAGAGGAATTGGCTTTTATAGTTCGAATCCTTTTCCCACTAGGCTACCCGAAAGTAACCCGAGGTTCCCAAAACATAGTTATAAGGCTTTTCTTTATGGTTTGGCCAAGTGACCAAATCCTCTTGTCTGTCCTTCAAAGCTCAATACTTGGAAGCATCTTTAGGGTGTTTCCCTTATCAAATGTGTGGACATAGTTGTCGTAGGAATGCGTTAAGCAATATGTGGTTAACAATGACAACCCTTATACATGTGAGAAGTCCATTAAAATAATATCACTCTTTTCCTCTTTATGGCTCTTATGTGTTCTTAGAATTTCTTTTGGGAGGGTTTTGGGTTGTGTATTGGAGTGATGTTCATTTGGGTCATGATCCATTCTATTATTTATTGGTTCTCATTATGAATGATCATGTCTTTGTGTGGGTGTCCTAGCCCACCCCTATTTGGCTAGGTGGTGACCCCTTCTCCTTGGTTTCTAGGGAAGCCCTTCCTCTGATAGCCCTTAGAGAGTCAAGAAGTTGGTTGGGGATGTAGAGGCCATCTCGTCCAATTTTTCCCCTTATCAAATGGTGTCCCCACTGAGGATCAAACTTTGGACCTTCAATTTACAAGAGTGATACATGTAATTTGTTAACATGAGTAACCTCACTTTCTGGAATAGATATCTACTTTCTTGATTCCATCACCAAAACAACTAGTGTATGTAGTAGAGGCCTCAAGCAAGTCAGAGATTCCATATAATTCCGGTACTTCTATTTGAAGACCCAATTACCAATTTATGAATTTCAGTTTGAATATCAATTTGTATGAATTTTATCACACAATTACAACCTTTTACTGCTTCTTCACAAATTTTTGACATTTTTGGCCCTCGGTTGATCCTCATTAGCCAATTTGCTCTGATACCAGCTGTGAGGTCCCTATCCCCACCGCGCAACGAATTCAGGGGTGCTAGCAGCGGAAGTAGCGCTTCTTGCGTGGGACAGGGTCCCACACTCGGGGCCTCGTCCACGGATATCCGGCCAAGAGACTAATCCATCGGTTCTTCCGAACTCGGAAAAACTTCCCTCTCCCGGAAAGCACGGGCGATTCCTCTAGGATAACTTTTCTCTAACGTAGTCAAAAGCCTCAACTAACTGAACTGATCTGACCGAACCCATAAGTCCTATAGTCAGATCAAGGAAAAGATTGTACTTGAATCATAGAGACTAATGCTTTTTTCCTCATTGAGAGGCACAGCCGTTGATTCTTTTTCATAGAACAATTTTTGTCCAGGATTTACTTCATCTATCGAACGAGAACAGAATTGAGTCTCAATTTAGGGATCCATCAGTCCAGCCTAACCCCATCCACAGTCCCATGGATTAGCCAACCGCCCAACCACTTTAGTGATGGGATTCAATTAAGAATTTGGTTAGGTTGTCTCTGGTACCAGGGAAAAGAGTTCCCAAGTCCCCTAGCCAGATATTCATGTAAACTTAAAACTAGTCACACCACTTACACACCCAATATGAAATTGCCTTTTTCACAGATTCAACAGTCTTTAAAACAATCATTTAATGAAACCATAGTGTCAGTGATCATAATCCTCTAATTATCCAGTTGAATCCTTATTTCCAACATTCCTTCATGGGTGTACCTATGGCATCATTGGCAACCAGAACGCTCACCCCTTGTCCACTCACGGGCCTTTTCAATAGTTCCTAGCTCATAGTAACCGGCAAGTATTCACTTTAACAAAAATGGAGTTTCCATTGATGATCAGCAAGATCAACCAACAGATCCATATAAAAGAGCCATGGACTCATCCGTTGAGGACCATCAAGGTCAATCAACCAGATCCATGCCCGAATTCAGAAAATAACTCTTGTGACTCCTTGTTCCAATATCTTCCCCGACGTACGTGTGGGTATCTTTGGTGACCCAGAGCCCGAGCACCATATGGTCAGCATCCTCTAGAATCCTTCGCAGGTCACCTAGCGCTTCACTCATGTGATAAGAAACGTGGTGCTCATGATAGATCAAGTGTGTGGAGGAGAGGGACTCACAAAATACAAGAATAATATCTTGCTTATTAAGTTGCTTATACATACAACTAGGCTTTGCTCTCATGCAAAATGCCTCATGGCCTCACCTTTAAATAGGTGAACAAGTGGACCTCAAGTCCATTCACACTCACACCCTTCTCTCACCCTTCTACTCAACCTTAGTCTCTTAATACCCCCCCTCAATACCAACTATGGAAGGATGGAATAGGTGGTATTGGACATAAGATGCCTTTATAACATTAGGCGTACAAGGCTTGGAATATAGGTGTGGTAATCTAGGATTTACAAAAGTGTTCCTAGAGCCTTAGAGGCTATTACATTGATGCCATCTAAGTCTTTAATTTGTTGTCGATGAAGATGTACACCTCGATGATGGTGCACCCCACTCTTTGTGTTTGCTTGACTTCTTGTAGATGACATGGTTGAGACATACATGCCATTGCTTCCACCATATGCTTTCCACCTTGACCATTCTCACACAATGATCATGACAAGGCTGCCACCCTTGCTTAAATGGTTTGCTTTTAGATGGTCCTCCAACATGCTTTATGCTTCCTTGAATACCATATCTCCTCCATGGGTAGTGAGGTAGATTTAAATGGGGAAGGGAAAGGGAGGGTCTTACCACTTGCCTTATGCATTGGTCAAGGGCAGTGTCTACTCCACAATTACAATAGCTTTTATACATGTTAGTTACAAGATACCCATTAGGGTTTGAAGATTCAAGCTTAGTGAAAGTGAGTAAATTGTTGAGGTAAATACTCAAACAAATAGGTTTTATCATCTTTGGCTTAAGAAGGAGAGGACATGGCTCATAATGTTGCCAATGCCTCTTACAAAAGTAATGCCAAAAAATGCTTAAAATCATGACAACCAATAAGGTAGAGCATTTAGGGATTCTATGCTCAACCTCACAACTCATCTTATATGATGAAAATGCAGAATATGCAGCGGAATGAAGTGCCTTGGGCTTGGGAAACGAGAGCATACGGCTTATGGCTTGCCTATGCCTCTTACAAACAAGGGCCTCAAGAGTAACACACATAAACATTGAAGATGAGCACTTAATGTACATGTGCCCAACTTTAAGAACACTCAAAAAATTGAGTTTTATGATAAAAAACCAGAATTCTTCAACCTCTTTAGCTTATGAGGTGAAGGCAATTGATTCATGGTTGCACCATTCCTCTTTGAAAGAAGCGGTTGTTGATGAAGGCTTGAAATGTAGCACTTATTGTGTGTGCCCGGCCTCCATGTTGATGAAGAAGAGCCTCTGTAATGTAGATGACCTCCTCCTTTGATGGTTAAGACCACCTTAGTGTTTAGCAACACTTTAGTTGATGATTAATATCACCATTTGTGTGTATAAAACACAATTAGTGCTAAAAAGCACATTTTTAGTGTAAAATAACACTTATTTTGGTGATTAACTCACCATTAGTGTTTAATAACACTATGAGTATTTAAAAATACTTTAAGATAATCTCCCTTTGTTGGATTAACAGAGTGATTAGTGTTAAACAACACAATTAGGGCTTAGAAGCACACTTTAATCACTTTGAAAGCTTGAAAAAAGATGATGTTGAAGCTTAACGGGTATGAGGTTTATGGCTACCTCATGTAGATGGAAAACACTTCAAAATCAAGATTAGGACCAGCAATACTAATGCACTCTCACACTTGAGTGATTAGTGGAAGGGAGAGATGATTAGAGAGAGCAAAAACCCAAAAACAAGCTTTAATGGAAACTTGAAGATGAGAAGATGAAGGCAGCCCTGGTCTTTTGTCTGCAAAAATCGGCGCGTTGATGCTCCGTTGGAGCTCAAATCAAAACTGTAGAGTCCACACTCAATGGCCTACACAAGCCCTAAGGTTATGCAACCTATTATAGGCTGTAGGCGGCGAATAGATGTACGACCAGCGCTGTAGAAAAAAACGACGCCTGGCTGCTGCAGAGACAATGCCGCCGCGTGGAGGCGATGAAGACTCAAATTGACTGTACGAATTTGGACGCCTAGACCTCCTCTACATCTTTCATGAAGAAATCAGGGAGTGATATGCCCTCTACACGACTATGGAAGGCCTCCAAGGGCAGTAGGATGTGCTCCACACAAAGGAGATGAGCAAAAAATGGATAATTTTGACCTATTCTCTACACCACAAAGTTTGAACTCACCTAGGCTCTAGATACCATGCTAAAAAATGTGGTGCTCATGATAGATCAAGTGTGTGGAGGAGAGGGACTCACAAAATACAAGAATAATATCTTGCTTATTAAGTTGCTTATACATACAACTAGGCTTTGCTCTCATGCAAAATGCCTCATGGCCTCACCTTTAAATAGGTGAACAAGTGGACCTCAAGTCCATTCACACTCACACCCTTCTCTCACCCTTCTACTCAACCTTAGTCTCTTAATTTCCTTGGTCCCTCATCCATTGTACCAGAAGCTCACCATTTAAATCAAAGCGAGGCTGGTCAAGACCTCGGTCGACCTTGCTACGCGAGACGTCCTCCGTTGACTCTTTGTCAGCAGTTGCAACTTTAACAGATAGGTCCCCACGACCTCATTCACAAGACGGTCAAAATGCTTCCCCAGCATTCTTGACATAAAACAATTATTTAAAAACAGATTTAACATACAAATACAGTTCCAATAATATTTCCATCTTTTCTCATCACTCCACATCCTTTCACATTAGTCCCCATCTTTTCTCATCTTCCCACAAATTCTTTTTCTTCATCGATCCCTATCACATCACATCATTCCCACATCAAATCACATTATTCCCACATCGATCCCTATCACATCACATCATTCCCACATCAAATCACATCCAATCGCATCATCCACACATCAATCCACATCATCCATACATCCATCCACATCATCCACATCAATCCACATCATCCATACATCCATCCACATAATTTCACATTATCTACACATCAATCCACATTATCCACACATCAACCCACATCATCCATACATCCATTCACACCAATCCCATTACCCACACTTCAATCCACATCATCCATACATCCATTCACATCAATTCACATTATCCACATATCAACCCACATCATCCATACATTCATTCACATCAATTCACATTATCCGCACATCAACCCACATCATCCATACATCCATTCATGTCAATCCACATTATCCACACATCAACCCACATAATCCATACATCCATTCACATCAATCCACATTACCCACACTTCAATCCACATTCATTTCATAAGTATTCCCATTCTCATCTAATCACATCTTTTTCTATCTCATCACTTATTTCTACATTTATCCTCATGAGATCTCATCCACTTGCATCTACCCATATATCTCATCACTTCACATACATTAATATCTATCCAGTTTACATCGCATCTTATCCCATCCATTTCACATCACATCTCATTCATTCACATCCTGATTCCCATGCTAACACATTCATTCATGTCCCTTATCATTCATTCACATCCCGATTCACATCACATCACATCCATTCACGTCCCTTATCATTCATTCACATCCCGATTCACATGCTATCACATTCATTCACATCCTATATCATTCATTCACATCCTGATTCACATGACATCACATCTCATCTATTCATTCACATTTATCTGATTCACATCACATCTCATCAGATTTATTTACCTCTCATTCTCATCACTTCTATTCTCATCACATCCATCCATCCATTCATTCCTATCTATCTGATTCGCATTACATCTCATCACGTCAGCATACAGTTGGCCAAGAATCCAGTGTTTCATGCGCGGACCAAACACATAGAGGTCCATTATCACTTTGTCAGAGAGAAAGTGCTAGATGGTACAGTGGATCTACAGTATGTGAAGACTGAAGAGCAGGTGGCTGACATCTTTACAAAGCCACTTAGCAAGGAGAAGTTTGAGTACTTTCGTACTATGTTGGGAGTACGTGGGATGAGCTTGAGGGGGAGTGTTGAGAGCTTTGATAGCCCAAGCTCATCAACATCTTCATCTATTGGTAGTACATCATGAGCTTGAGAGGGGCTGTTGAGATTCAAGCTCGATGTCAGCTTGTGCCAGCTGTGCTATGTGCTATGTTAGGTAGCAGCATGTGTGAGACATAAATGACTGCGTCCAACTGGTCATAGTGTGTGGACATTAGCTAGGGTTAGTTGAGTGTGGACACAACACAGTGTGTGTCTTGTGTATTATGGATTATGGCTTTATGCATTGTGTGAGAAGGGAGATGGCTTCCCTCTATGGTTAGGGTTTGCAATATCTATTAGGTTTTGCTCCTGTGTGTGTGTCTCCTCTCCCTCTACTTGTTTTTCATCAAACCTGTCCTTTGGATAGATGGTTCAGGGTCCACAAGTTAGGATTATGGCTTTATGCATTGTGTGAGAAGGGAGATGGCTTCCCTCTATGGTTAGGGTTTGCAATATCTATTAGGTTTTGCTCCTGTGTGTGTGTCTCCTCTCCCTCTACTTGTTTTTCATCAAACCTATCCTTTGGATAGATGGTTCAGGGTCCACAAGTTAGGATTAATTCTCAAGGATGTTTTGTGGAAGACTTCAAAAATCAGTACCGCTTGGTTGCAAAGGGTAGCACGAAAAGTAGGATGTTTACTTTGGATGTTAATATGCATGAGGTGAAGGAAGCCATGTTTGTGCATGGGACATGTGTCATTGTAAATATTGACATATGACACAAGCGCATTTATCATGTGAATATACAGTGGTGTGGCTAAAGTCTATGCAGGCCCAAAATATTATTGCAGGTTTGCCAAAGTTTAAGGTTGATGGTATGCATAAAGTATGTAACCAAAACCATCTTGGCCAACCATGCTTTCCTACAATGAACTCGCAATGAAAATCATGTCAGTGCAAGGCCAATGGATGTTATACATTCAAATGTATGGGGGCTGACCAAGATTGAACTAGTTTGCAGGTTGTAGATATTATGTGACATTCATTGATAATCACACTAGGAAAGTGTGGCCTTATTTCTTCATGAAGGAGAAAAGTGAAGTGTTTGCCCACTTTCAAACATCTAAAGTCTTAGTTGAGAAGCAAAAAGGTATGCAGATCAAATGCCTAAGATCGGATGGTGGGGGATAGTACTTTTTTGATGAGTTTAGTGATTTCTTAAGAAAGCAGGGAGAACCAACAAACATTTTACATCCAAGTACACTCTGTATATAACAGAGTGGTGTTACAGAAATGAAAAATAGGCACATGCCTTGATGTCTAAAAAGAATATGCCAGATTATTTTTGGATAAAAGCAGCAACACTACTCTTTACATTATGAATATAATCCCCACTGGCACACTCAAAGACCAACACAATCAATAGCAAAGATGCAGTCAAACAAGCTCCTTCATATTCCTTTCTTTTGTTCATGGTATGACACCTGAACATAAGTTTACAGGCATAAAACCAAACATGTGTCACTTGAAAGTGAAACCATATTTGGTAGTGATATGTTAGGACCAAACGGCACTTTTTTCCTCTTTTAGGAGGTTTTTCCACTGACACCCATCTTGGGGTCGGTGGTGATGATGATGGTTAGCGGGGCTAATGGTGCTCCGACAAAGCCCCATGAACGATGGTTGCAGTCATCCCTAGTGAATCCCCTAATCAACATTCACAAACTCTACAACCAGTCTCATCGTCGTCATGGTGTCTTTATGGCTGTCTTTATGTATGAGAAATATTTAAATGATAAAAGAGAAATTTCCATGACATTGGAATTCAATCATTTAAATGGGAAGAGTGGAATTCTTGGTATATTGGAATTAATGGATATTTTATCTAAATTTAAAAGAGAAATTTAAATAAATTTATTTTATGTATGAGAAATATTTAAATGATAAAAGAGGAATTCTTATGACATCGAAATTCAATCATTTAAATGGGAAAAGTGGAATTCTTGCTATATTGAAATTAATGGATATTTTATCTAAATTTAAAAGAGAAATTTTAGATAAATTTATTTTATGTATGAGAAATATTTAAATGATAAAAGAGGAATTTCCCATGACATTGGAATTCAATCATTTAAATGGGAAAAGTGGAATTCTTGGTATATTGGAATTAATGGATATTTTATCTAAATTTAAAAGAGAAAATTTAGATAAATTTATTTTATGATAAAAGAGGAATTCCCACCATGACATTTGGAATGCAATTAATTAAACCAAAAAGAGGAATTCTTGTGATATTTGAGATCCAAGAAATTAAATGGGAAAAAGAGGAATTTTTAGTATAATTCAATTTATGAATATTTAAACAAAGTGGAAATATGGGTGGAATTAATTTTTGTAAATCCCATGAATTCTTTTATTCAAAAGAGGAATATTGAATATAATTCAATTGAGAAATTGAGAAAGAATATGAAAATAGTCATTGAGAAAAAGAACCTTTGTCTAGGCTAAACAATTGGCAAAAATTTAGAAAAAGTCCCATTATCGGTATCGAAGTAGAAAAAGCTACTAAATGGGAGTAAGATGTGAATGGGATGCGATAGGATGTGAATGGATGTGATAAGATGTAAATGGGATGTGATAAGATGTAAATGAGATGTGATAGGATGTGAATAGATGTAAATGAGATGTGATAAGATGTTTAAATGAGATGTGATAAGATGTAAATGGGATGCGATAGGATGTGAATGGATGTGATAAGATGTGAATGGGATGTGATAGGTTGTGGTGTGATGAAAATGAATGTGGATGAGATGTGAAGTAAATGGATGTGGATGTGAATGATGAGATGAGAATGAGATGAGAGGATATGTGAAATGGTGAGTTGGGAAGTAAATGAATGTGGATGTGTAACTGAAAGAATGTGATGTAAATGGATGTGGATGTGTGTAAAAGAATGTGATGTAAATGGATGTGGATGTGTATGTGAAAGAATGTAATGTAAAGGGTTGTGGATGTGGATGAGATGTGATGTGCTGAAAAGAGATGTGGATGTGAATGTGATGTGGATGTGGATGAGACGTGATGTGACGTAAGGGGATGTGGATGTGAATGTGCTGTGGATGAGATGTGATGTGATGTAATGTAAAGAGATGTGGATGTGGATGTGGATGAGATATGATGTAATGCAAAGAGATGTGGATGAGATATGATGTAATGCAAAGAGATGTAAATGGATGTGGATGTGTATGTGAAAGAATGTAATGTAAAGGGTTGTGGATGTGGATGAGATGTGATGTGCTGAAAAGAGATGTGGATGTGAATGTGATGTGGATGTGGATGAGACGTGATGTGACGTAAGGGGATGTGGATGTGAATGTGCTGTGGATGAGATGTGATGTGATGTAATGTAAAGAGATGTGGATGTGGATGTGGATGAGATATGATGTAATGCAAAGAGATGTGGACGTGAATGTGATGTGGATGTGGATGAGATGTGATGTGATGTGATGTGATGTAAAGAGATGTGGATGAAATGTGATGTGATGTGAATATATGTGGATGTGAAGTGATAGAAGTGAATGTATGGATAGATGTGGATAGTCGTGCATGTGAATGATTGGATGGATGTGGATGAATGATATGGGATGTGTATGAATGAGATATGATGTGGATGTGATGTAAAGTGGATGGAATGAATGAGATATGATGTGGATAGATGTGGACGTGATGTAACGTGGATAGATGTGGACGTGTAGAATGTATGTGATGGAATGGGGATACAATGAGTGTGATGAATGTGAATGGATGTGATGTGATGTGATTCGGGATAAGTGTGAATGGGTGAGATGTGATGTGAAATGGATGTGATGTGATATGATGTAAATTGGGATAGATGTGAATGGATGAGATGTGAATCGGGACAAATGTGAAATGGATGTGATGTGATATGATGTAAATTGGGATAGATGTGAATGAATGAGATGTAATGTGAATGGATGAGATGTGAATCGGGACAAATGTGAATGAATGAGATGTGATGTGAAATGGATGTGATGTGACATGATGTAAATTGGGATAAATGTGAATGGATGTGATGTGATGTGATGCGAATCGGGATAGATGTGAATGAATAAGATGTGATGTGAATGGATGAGATGTGAATCGGGATAGATGTGAATCAATGAGATGTGAGGTGAAATGGATGTGATGTGATGTGGATCAGGGTAGATATGAATGGATGAGATGTGAATGAATGTGATGTGATGAGATGTGGATATGGGTAGATGATGCGAGGGGATGAGATGTGACGAGTATAAATGTGGAAAGATGTGATGAGATGGAAAATGATGTGATTGGATGAGAATGGATGAAGGACGATGGGAATACATATGATTGGACTTGGATTAAGAAATGTGGATTGATGTGGAACAATGTGGAAAGACGAGAGTTCGTTATAGAAACTATATTTATAAACTGTTTTTAAATGACTGTTTTATGTCAAGAATGTTGGGGAAGCATTTTGACCGTCTTGTGAATGAGGTCGTGGAGAGCTAAGTGATAAAGTTGCAACAGCTAAGGGAGAGTCAATAGAGGACATCTTACGTAGCACGGTTGGCCGGGGTCTGACCAGGTGACCTGCGAAGAATCCTAGAGGGTGCTGACCATACGGTGCTCAGGCTCTGGGTCACCGAAGATACCCACGCGTGCATCAAGGAAGATATTGGAATAAGGAGTAAGAGTTATTTTCTGAATTCGGGCATGGATCTGGTTGATTGACCTTGCTAGTCCTCAATGGATGGATCTGGTTGATTGACCTTGTTGGTCCTCAACGGATGAGTCCATAGCTCTTTTATATGGATCTGTTGGTTGATCTTGCTAATCTTCAACGGAGAGTCCATCCGGAGTTTTATGTGAAACGGTGAGATGGGAAGTAAATGAATGTGGATGTGTATGTGAAAGAATGTGATGTAAATGGATGTGGATGTGTATGTAAAAGAATGTGGATGTGTATGTAAAAGAATGTAATGTAAAGGGATGTGGATGTGGATAAGATGTGATGTTTTGAAAAGAGATGTAGATGTGAATGTGATGTGGATGTGGATGAGATGTGATGTGATGTAAGGGGATGTGGATGTGAATGTCCTGTGGATGTGGATGAGATGTGATGTAATGTAAAAAGATGTGGATGTGAATGTGATGTGGATGTGGATGAGATGTGATGTAATGTAAAGAGATGTGGACGTGAATGTGATGTGGATGAGATGTGATGTGATGTAAAGAGATGTGGATGAAATGTGATCTGATGTGAATATATGTGGATGTGAAGTGATAGATGTGAATGTATGGGTAGATGTGGATAGTCCTGCTGCATGGGAATGATTGGATGGATGTGGATGAATGAGATGGGATGTGTATGAATGAGGTATGATGTGGATGTGATGTAAAGTGGATGGAATGAATGAGATATGATGTGGATAGATGTGGACGTGATGTAATGTGGATAGAATGTATGTGATGGAATGGGGATAACAAATCCATATAAAAGAGCTATGGACTCATCCGTTGAGGACCAACAAGGTCAATCAACCAGATCCATGCCCAAATTTAGAAAACAACTCTTACTCCTTGTTCCAATATCTTCCTCGACGCACGCGTGGGTATCTTCGATGAGCCTGAGCATCGTATAGTCAGCACCCTCTAGGATCCTTTGCAGGTCACCTAGCGCTTCACTCATAGGCCGCTTCCTCGGTCCCCCGGAAGCTCACCATTTAAATCGAACCGAGGCTGGTCGAGACCTTGGCCAACCGTGCTACGCGAGACGTCCTCCGTTGACTCTCCGTCAGCTCTTGCAACTTTATCACTTAGGTCTCCACGACCTCATTCACAAGACGGCCAAAATGCTTCCCCAGCATTCTTGACATAAAACAGTCATTTAAAAATAGGTGTCATAAATACAATTTCTATAACAAACTCTCATCTTTCCACATTGTTCCACATCAATCCACATTACTTAATCCAAGTCCAATCATATGTATTCCCATCGTCCTTCATCCATTCTCATCTAATCACATCATTTTCATCCATTCTCATCCAATCACATCGTCCTTCATCCATTCTCATCTAATCACATCATTTTCATCCATTCTCATCCAATCACATCGTCCTTCATCCATTCTCATCCAATCACATCATTTTCATCTCATCACATCTTTCCACATTTATACTCATCACATCTCATCTAATCGCATCTACCCATATACACATCTCATCACATCACATTCATTCACATCTCATCCAATCGCATCTACCCCGATCCACATCACATCACATCACATCACATCCATTTCACCTCACATCTCATTCATTCACATTTATCCCGATTCACATCCTGGTTCGAACAAGCTGTAGGATTGTCAAGTGTTGGCATTGCATTGCCAATAGGAAATTAACAGACAGAGAATACCATTGAATCTTGCTCATTGTATTGCATGATAGTATATGTCAATTACATCCGTATGTGGGAGAGATAAAGGGTTGTGCTCCCAAAAGCCACATATGAATGGGTGCCACCTCTGCTAAGGTTAAATGACCATATAAATGTTAATAGTGTTCATAGTTAATTTATGTTAATGACCATATAAATTTTAAATAGTGTTCATAGTTAATGTATGTTAATAGCATATAAATGTTAATAGTGTTCATATTTAATGTATATTTGATGATCTTGCACATGTTGTATCACATAGATCATTGCATAGGGCTAAAGTCAACTTGGAAGTCTATCATGCATCTTTGGATAGAGCACATGGATGGTTTCATATGCATGGACCAAGAGTAGAGAGCACACATTGTCACTTATGTCTCTTGGAAGCATTGCAATCAAAGATGGATGGGATGTATGACATCTTGGGAAGGAGAAATCTTATGAAGAAGCTAGTACACATATGTCAGGATTTAGTGGACAATGAGGATGATAATAGTGATAATGAGAGTGATGTTGACCTTGATAGCGGTGATATTAGGATGGATATGGTGAGAGTTGAGAGTGAATGGGAGAACTAGGAAGGTTTAAAGTGCTAGGAGGAGTTCTCGGATGTTCCTAGCTTTGCATCAGATATATCCCGTGGTTTGGCGGATGGTCAAGATAGTTAAGATGATAAATACGCCAATGTGTAGAGTTCCAACTCACATGTCTGTGATGATGTCATATTGCCTCATGATGTGTTATAGGATGGATGCCATGATGATATGGATTATGATGTGCATGATGATGGTGTGATGTTTTATTTTTTATAGGAGGACAATTCTATGGTTGATGATAGCCATGTTTCTTCTCATGATGTTTATGATGATACTTTTACACATGATGCAGTGATGCATAGTGATATGGTGGATGATGATCTCATCTAGATTTGTGATGATGATCTAGAGGATTTAGCTTTGGCTAGTATTGATATTGATGCAGATATGATGAGTATCTTTCATTCTATTTATGGTGATCCAGTTCTTCATGAGTGTGGAGACTCACATTAAGTCTACTACATATGATCCGGATTTGGAGGTTCCATTAATTGAGCCTATTAATGGAGACTCACATTAAGTCTACTACATATGATCCGGATTTGGAGGTTCCATTAATTGATCCGGATTTGGAGGTTCCATTAATTGAGCCTATTATGCGTGATGGTGGTGATCACTTTGATATGATCTTATTTGATGGTTCTCTAGGTTCACACAATGTTTATCTTTGTGATGATCCTTTATGTGATGATGGTTCACATCCTAATGTTTCTCATGATATCTTTATTAATGATGTGTGTTCCATGCATGATGGGATCCATGTTGATGGATTTTTCCATGTGATGGAGGGTTTATCCTCTTTTATGAGGTATGATGGGGCTGATTTTCCTATCCATGCTATGGTTACTTCTGCTATGCATGATGGGATCTATTTATCTTTCCATGCTTATATTGATGGATGTTCAGGAATATGCTTATGGATTATATGTTGCAGTGGGAGAGCATGGATTTTCCTATGCTATTATCATGGGGATATCATTCACCTATGGTTTTACTTGTTCATGTTCTTTCATCTTGACATGGAGGATAAGATCATTGAGCTCTATTGGTGCTTGGTCACATATGTAGGATGGAGCAGATTTTTCTTATTCTTTTCTGGATCCCAGCTGTGCTAGAGGATCGACATGTTTTTATGTTCTAGATGTTAGTGATTCTTCATTGAAATATCTTTATGTTGATAGGCTATTTTTGGCATATGATGCAGATGCTAGAGGATCATGCATATTCTTATGTGGTAGTTTTACATGGTCCACTCCATTCTCTTGGAGTGTGGATTTCATTCTTGATTGATGGTTTCATATATTCATATTATATGATATAGCATGGTATTTCCTTTACCTCATGGGATTTCATTTCTGGCATACCATTATCATACTTGTGGGTTCAATCTTTGGATTGGGAATCCAACCCACCGAACTATGAACACTATTAACATTTATATGGTCATTTAACCTTAGGAGAGGTGGCACCCATTCATATGTGCCTTTTGGGAGCACGACCCTTTATCTTTCCCACACATGGTTGTAATTGGCATATACTATCATGGAATACAATGAGCAAGCTTCAATGGTGATTCTTTGTCTATTAATTTATGTTGGCAATGTGATGCCGACACTATACAATCTAAGTAGGATTTGATACTCAAAAATGATACATGGGATTTGGTAGACTTGCCTCTTGGCAAGAAGTCCATTGGTATGAGATGGGTTTACAAGCTCAAATGTAGAGCAGATGGAAGTGTTGAGTGATACAAAGCTAGGCTTGTTGCAAAGGGTTATGCACAAGAGAAAGGCATTGACTATGTTGAAACCTTTGCACACCCACATGTTGTATGACTACCATGCGGACTGTCATTTTTATTAAGAGACTAAGGTTATGTAGAAGGGGAAGAGAAGGGCTTCTCTTCCCATTCTACATAACCTTAGTCTCTTAATAGGATACGGCTACATAGATACACAAATGCTAATTGGGATGGAAGTGTCGACAAGAGATCTACTAGCGGCTTTATGTTTTCTTTTGGGAGTGTCAGTGTTAGTTGGACTAGCAAGAAAAAGCTGTCAGTTGCCTTGTTGGGTACAGAGATAGAGTACAGGGGTGTTGTTGCCTTGGTAGCTTGGTTCAAAAGCTACTTGGTGATATGATGGGTGAGCCCATTGATAGGGACATTATCATTTATTTTGTGATAACATTAGTAGGATAAAGTTGGCCAGTAACCCAATATACCATATTAGGACAAAGAACATTGAGGTGTATTACCACATTGTGAGGGATAAGGTTCTAGCACAAAGGATCATGTATATATTAGCACAAAGGATTAGGTGGCTAACATCTTCACTTACATCTTCATGAAGGCACCTTGTACTACAGAGAAGCTCCACAAGTTTAGGAGCTTACTTGGAGTATAGTGTGTGGATTTGAGCTTGAGGGGGAGTATTCAATTATAAAGCTCAACTAGTGTTGCGGACATTAATGACCCACCTAGGGCTCATAATTATGGCACTGGCATGGTTGGTGAGATTATGGATGGAAGGCGGGCTATGTTGATAGCCATATTTGGATTATCAGAGTATGACATAGTTATAGCACTAACTCATATAGTCGAGGATTCACACTATGGGCTCACCATTATATGTTATAGTAGGAGAGTACTTTCCCTTATAGTATGTACTCTTATGTCTTTATGTTAATGGTTGTAAAGAAGAGAAGAATCTAGAAGAAAATTCAGCCATCCATCTCTCTCTTCTCTCTCTCTCTCTCTCTCTCTCTCTCTCTCTCTCGTATGTGTTTGTGTGTGTGTGTGTTTGCTTGCAAGGAACTCAAGCTCTCCCTCTCCCCCTCCCCCACATTCTCTTTAAACATTAGCGATAGACATCACCTCAATCAAGTGAAAAACTCATCTTATTCATATAAAGGATGGTAGGAAAGTAGGTTTAGATTGTTAGTGTATTTTGCGTCGACTGAAGTTTGAGAAAACCATATGGATTAAGACCTCATATAGAAGAAAACTGATGAAATTTTAGCATCTTTGGTTATAAAACTGATCATTTTTCTTATTCAATGGGAAAGAAATTTTAAGCAAGCACTAGTGGAGGCATGACGCCTTGCCAAAGCCATTCCATGCAATTGGGGGGGGGGGACCTACGTGTCAGCTTGAACAAGATGCCATCTCAAGAATGGGGGTAAGTTCTGTTTTTCTATTATGAAAGTTCTTGTGTGGGAATTTTGTTATTACTAGTGAAGCATATGATATAGCATCCATGAGAATTCTCTAGGATGAGGTCTCTTCACCTTTAGTTGGAGAGGTTAATGAGTTCATTTTGTGAAGAGTTATTGTCGAGGGTATTATTGCTAAGATGAGATTCAAGATTTTAAGGGAATTCAAGTGATGAGATACCATGGGTGAAGCTTTCACCCATGCCACCATGGCCCCTCCATCCATAAATGTAACTAGAAGGTGTTGAGGATGAGGCTATGGTACTTTCTAATGATATTATGCTAGTGGGTGAGTTGGGATTGTATACTCTCACCAAGTTGCTGCTTCAATTTTGTTGGCCAGTTGATAAAAGATATTGGCAAGATAAATAGCTCAAACTAAGATTAATGAATCACATACATGATTATGAAAATTAGGGACATGAAAACATACCAAATTTGATGAAGGATGGCTTCAAAGATGCAAACATGATGAGAGAATAAAATATTTCAAGGACCTTGAGTATTTGTAGACAAGATTTTAAGAATAAAGAGCATGATTTTGAAAATTGTGATATTGAAAATAGATAAGTACAAAAATAATGATTAACTCTTTAGACATGATGGTGATGCATCCAAGTGTGATTCTTTGTTAACCACTTCGGTTAACATTATTTCTTCAAGAGTGGCTACGCTTCTTGTAACTTATCTTTTTGTAATCATACAAAGTGCTAAATTGCTCTAAAAGAGATATGGGATGACCGAGCTTACGGCTTGTGTAACACTAGCCATCAGAAAGTGATGTACATAGAGCTAGGAAGCTATTTTTGGGTCCCCAAATTGGCAGCAAGACCATTGTAAAATGAGAGCTCTTATATATAAGACATTTTATGAAATATGAAAATATGAAAAGGGACAATCCCATTAGTCACATTTGAGTTTTTCCTCTCTCACTCTCTCACTCTCTTGAACTTGTGGATGCTTACTTGTATTGTCGATGCTTGCATGTTTGATTTTTGTGGTGTATGCATGTTAGGGATGGTGATGATCTAGCTTCTCCTCTCCTCTCCCCTCTCTTGTCTCTATACCAAGGACCCTGTTGCATGTATGTGGCATGGAGTGAAGGTTGAGCTAAGTGCACATCTCCGACTCGACCCTTGCATGGTTGTTTCTCTTCTTCTTTCCCTCTCTTTGGTGTAAGGTTGTATGTTTAGATTAACATCTTTGGCGCCATTGCTGGGGATAGCACTTAGCTCGATGATAAGAAGAATTGTAAGCAAATTCGACCAGATGCAAATGGCTTAACCACTTCTTGGGTTCCCTGCCATAGCATGACCGAAGGATATCTTCTATTACCTGGTTCACTCTCTCAGCAGTCAAACCATCTTGGTGATAGGTTGTGCTGAGATCCAAGAAAGTTCCTACTGCTTCAAAGAATACAGTCCAGAATTTCGATGTGAATTTGGGATCTTTGTCACTTACTATCCTCCTAGGTAAGCCATGAAATCTGAAGATCTCTTTAAGGAAAACTTTGGCAACATTCACTGCAGTGTATGTTTCTTTCACTGGAATCAGATGGGCAACTTTGGTTAGCCTATCAGCACCACAAAAATGGAGTTGTAACCTGATTGCACTGAAGGTAATCGAGTGACAAAGTCCATACTGATACATTCCCACATCTGTGGAATGTCTAGAGGCTATAGTTTCCTTGGCATCTTAACTCTCTTTGCCTTGACTCTCTAACACATTAAGCATTTCCGCACATGATTAAGTACATCCTTTTCGACTCCTCGCCAGAAGAAGCTTTTCTTCATAGACATATAGGTTTTTATAAACCCTGGATGTCCAGCTATCAGGCTATCATGGGCTTCTCTTAGAATTCTTCCCTTTATTCCCTCATCATTTGGGAATACATAGCCGATTATTATAATACATGCATCCTTCATCTAATTTGTACCCAAGAACTCGACTCATTTCCTGAGGAGTCTTGCTTTCTTGCATATCAGAAGGGTAGCAATAAAAGGGCAAAGAATTTGTCCTACATGATTCTCTCCCTTGCTTCACTGATTAATGGATTTGACACCACTGTAATTGCAAGCAAGGAGGCTTTTCTACTGAGCACATTTGCCACCACATTTTCTTTCCCCGGTCGATACTTAATTTCAAAATCAAATTCCTGCAGGGTCTGCATCCATCTCCTTTGACTCGTTGAGATCCCTTTGGGTGAAGATCCACTTCAGACTTTGATGATCTATCATCAAGGTAAATTCATAGGCCACCTCATGACCTTCTTGCATAAGAGCATCGCCTAAGGCAATCCCACTGGCATCAGTAACTATTGTGACATGAAAAATTGATATCTTTCATTTTCAATTTTGTGCATATTTTGATGGTTTCTCAATGGTAATAAGGTGGAAGCTTGTCCAAGAAGATTGCAGCACCCACAATGGAATAATGGCGTGGTGATACAGCGGCTTGGTGGCTACCCTGATAACAGCATTCTATCTTCAAATATAATGGTTTTACTTGATTTAGGGTGCACACATTGTAAATGCCACAAGTATGCTGCTTGATAAATACTTTGGTATGGTAGATAGGCTAGTGATGTGGAAAATAAAAGTGGGCCTTCATGCTCACATGAATTTTAATTGTATTATTAATATGGTATTCACCATAAGGCTACAAGTTGGGGAGTGTGGAAGGCATGTGGAGGAGTGTGTGTAGGTGCATAATTGGGAAAGATTCTTCTAGAATGCCCACATGGAAGAGGAGAATTCTGCCATGTGTAAGTGGGATCTCCACCTACATGCCACTTCGACTTGGCTATTATCTCATCACACTTTCAAAGTAAAAAAGCCTTCAATTTAATAATCAATAGAAGACTTAGCCTAAGAGGACAATTGATGGTGACATCCACCCTTATGTCACTCAAGGGTTGAAGATTTTTATGTTGTAATTTGTAACAATAGAAGAGAGGGTGATTCTCCACCTATAAAAGGAGCCCTACTCTCCCTTTCAAATCAAGGAATGAGCCTCCTCAATTGAGCATTTTGTGTCATTGCCATTCTCTTATCTTCAAACCCTTATTCAAACACTCTCTTTATATGTGAATGTCTCATTTAGTATTAGCTCCTCATGCTCAGCCCAATTTTGGACCTCTTTGATGATTCATGTGATAAGTGGGATAAGGAGTTATTATCTTGGTGGGCCTGTGACTTCTCAAGGTAGCCCTTGCCTTATTGCTGCCCTCCTTTGGAGGTACCAATGATTTTAGCGGTAATGAGCATGTGGAAAGACTTTGGAGACCATAGGTAAATCTTTACAATTGTTCGCTGAGCAATGTTAACCCTTACCCTCTAGCTTGAATCATGAAGGAGATGAGAGGCAAGAGGCTATGTGAAAATTGAGGTTTCATGCAAAGAGAGGGAAGTGCAGTTTTTGTGGTCCCATACCCAAATTTCAACCGGTAATTACTCATCACTCGGTATTGGTTTCTAAAATTGATCATACGGCTAGGAAGATCTTTATATTATCTTTCCACTCATATAACTAATTTCTTAATCCTTTACTTCATTGATGATCAAAATTTCTCCCAAAGTTGCTAACTTTTAGGCGAATTTTGGTAGTTTTATAGTCTTGTAGTAAAATGCTCATAACTTTTCGCTCGATTGCCCATTTTTGAAAGTTTTTATATAGAAGAGAAGCTCTCTTTAAGCTCTACACACGTATGTAATCCTCTTTTACATAGTCTATATAGATTTAAAATTGTAATTCTCTGTGTATCTCTGTTTTTAGACTTTTGGCCATTCTTTCTTCTTAATAATGATTAATTCCTCTTAATCTCTTATCACAAAAAGCCAATCCCATGTGCCTTATCCTCTTGTAAGTGATTGCTATATTCTTTTGCTTTAATATATTCCGTCCAAATCACCCAATTCGAATGGATGAACCTTACCAACATTCCCCGTATGTTTTCGTTCACATAATCCTGAGTCAGAAGATTTGCTTCCAACAAAGGATTGCCCTCTTGTTTGGAGCTGCCAGACTAGCAGAAATTCTTGCTTCTCCGGAGACTTTCATCTTTCCTTCCATGAATTATGATCTCACCTTTGATGTGTATATCTTTATCTTAATCTAAGGAGAGAAAGGGAAGTGAGAAAGTTGTGAGGTTTCATACAAGTGTGTTTTGATTCTAAGAAGTGACCGAAGTCAAAACCCTAACTTTGTTTCACATCTTTTTGGTGGAGACGGCAGGCAGGCTTTACTTAGAATTATTCTATTTTAACCTCAAAGTTCTGCAGGATTAAAGGAAAGTTATTTTGAAATAAGTAAATTTTCCTTGTTGCTACTCATCTTTTGGTGCAAGATGTTCAACATTCTGGTGTTCCAAGGATCGGAAGGAGAAGACCCGGGGAGTTATCTCCGAGAGTTTAACCGAGCATGCCGCTTGACGGGTTGGTCTATGAAGGAGAGGGCAAAAATACTTCCAAATTTCTTGGAGGATGTGGCCTTAACTTGGCATGAGGCTTTGCCAGAGGAGTCCAAGAATGATTGGGAAAGGTTGACCAAAGCAATGAAGGAGAGATTTGGGACAGTGGAGTCACCAAATGCTTTACTATTGCAGTTGGATCAGATTTTCCAAAAGGAAAAAGAGTCAGTTTCTGCCTTTTCAATGAGGTATGAAGCCTTGTTCATCAAATATCAACAAGTTGCTTTACATGTTGTTGCTTCTTCTTCTTCACCTTCTATGGGAGATTCAAAGAGTTCTTTAGCAATGGAGCACCTTAAGATGAGCAAGTTTATCAGGGCTTTGGATCCCCGCTTGCATGGAAAAGTTCTTAGCAAAGATCCCACTAATTTTAAAGAGGCTGTTCGTATTTCTTTGAAGAAGGAGGCCACTCTTCATATTGAGTCCACATTCCAATCTTCTCCGAGTGTGCTGACCCCACCACGAGTAGAGATAGCCTCAACATCTCAGGTACAAGCTCCATCCTTGGATCATAACATGGCAGAATTTGCTGATTTAAAGTTACACTTAGTCAATGCAAGGCCACCTAGGGTTCCACGAGCTGAGGATAAACCTAGGGATAGAAGTAGTGTCACATGCTATGAATGTCAAGAGAAGGGGCACTATCGCACTGAGTGTCCAAAATTGAGGAAAAGAGAGGATAAAAGTTTAGCACTTTTAGAGGAAACATAATTAGAAGAAGAAGTGGAAACATTAATGCCATTAATGGCAAAAAGGGGTCGTAAAACTAGAAGCCAAGAAGAAGAAGAACAAGAAGATAAATCTAAAGAAGAGGAGGAAAATAAGAAGAAGAAGAAGAAGTCGTCTAGGAGAAAAATTGGATAATCTAACTTTCCTCTTGGACAAGGATCTCTTAGTTATGACCTCTTAACAGATCTTAGGGAGAAAATAGCATTAATCACATTTGGGCAGCTTTTGGCACTCTCTCCAAAGCTCAGAAAGGAATGGGGTAAGCTGGATAGCACAAGGGAATCTAAGAAAAAGAAGAAGAGGGATAATGGGACTCCTATGGTTCAAAAGGTGGATATTGATGTAGGAGATGATGTGCCTGTGATGATTGATGTCATCATTGAGGGGCAAACAATTTCTAATGCATACATTGATGGAGGTGCGTCAATCAATATCATGAGTGAAAAAAACAATGAAAGATGCCGATTTAAAGTTATCTTCTACTAACTCTCCCTATCACATCAAACTTGTTGATAATTTTAGGGTGAAAACCTTAGGAATTGTGAGAAATTTGGGAGTGGCTGTATGTGGTATTTCTGTACCTACAACTTTCCACGTCATTCCTACAAAGCCTGATGCTAGGGCTTACCCATTGATATTGGGTAGGTCATGGCTTCGCCAAGTGAAGGCAATTCAAAAGTGGGAGACAGGTGATCTTATTCTACAAGGTGAGAATAAGAAGGTCCACTACAACATCAAGAGTCGCAACAAGAAAGTGGTAAGAGGTGAACCTTCAACTTCTGAAAGTTCAGAGTCAGAGTCATCCGATGAAGAGGAGACAAGTGGTAGCTCCGAGGATTCCATCTCAGAAGGGGAGGTGGAGGGAGTTGCATTTGGTCTTTCCTTGGGAAGGGATCGAGGGGATGCTAAAGACAATGGAGCCTTGGAAGGGGAAGCTTCTTCAACCATGTTCAAGAAAGGAGATGTGGACCTCACTAGTCTTCACCAACAGAATGAGCTTCTTCTTGATGAGTCCATAGCAGGTACTGAAAGGGAGAATTACTTAAAAATGTTGGATGGATTTCCTAACCTTTTTACAAACAGCTACTCACAAGTATGCCAAGTTACCCTAGTAGAGCACAAGATTGATCTCAAGCCCCAAAGTAAGCTAGTGATACAGCGGCTAAGGTGTTTGGGAGTAGTGGAAGCAGAGGTGCTTAAGAAGGAGGTAACTAATTTGCTTGAAGCTGGATTCATTTTTCCAGTAGAGAATTCAGAGTGGATTTCCCCAGTTGTAGTCACTCCCAAAAAGGGTGGAAAATGGCGTGTGTGTGTGGACTTTCGCCCTCTGAATGCATGTACAAAGAGGGATTATTATCCTCTACCCTTTCAGGATGAGATTTTGGATCAAGTTGCAGGGGTCATGAGTTGTATTCAGTGTGTGATGGATACTCTGGATACTTTCAAATCCGGATCTGTGAAGAATATCAAAGAAAAACCTCATTTATCACCCCTTGGGGATGTATGCCTATAGGGTGATGCCATTTGGCTTGACCAATGCACCAGCAAATTTTCAACGCTTCATGAGTCAGGTATTTGCACCTTACTTGGGAAAGTTTATAAGGGTATGGATCACTTGGAAAAGTTGAGGTTGGCCTTGCAAAGTATTGATGATGCAAAAGGGTGTCTTAATCTTGGAAAATGCCGCTTGGCACGAAGGAAGGTGGTTCTCTTGGGACATGTTATCTCAGAAGAAGGCATAGAGATGGATCTTGAGAAGGTGCAGGCAATTGTGGCCCTCCCACCACCTACCAATGTGAGGGAGGTAAGGAGGATTTTGGGTAAAACAAAGTATTACCAACGCTTTGTTAACATGTTCTCTGAGAAGATGTATCCTATAAATCTGTTGACAAAGAAGAATGTTTCTTTCCAATGGGGGCCCGATCAAATTCAATCTTTTTGTTTGCTCAAGGAATGCATGAGTCAAAGTCCAATTGTGCAGCCTCCTAGGTGGGGGGAGGACTTTTATGTGAACCCAAGTGTCTCATCACATTTAGTGGGTGCTATACTCTTGCAAAAGGGAGAGCCAGGACGTATGCAAGCAGTGTATTATGCAAGCCGACAACTCACTGATGCCGAGGAGAGGTATGGTGAAATGGAGAAAGGTGGTTTGTCTCTTGTTTTTGCAGTAAAGAAGTTCAGGTCATACTTATTACCTCGCCCTTTTTTCTTCCTCACATCTCAACCTTCTTTACAATTCTTGGTCCGCAAACCCAATCCTACAAGAGGGAAGTTTGCAAAGTGGATTTGTGAGCTTCAAGAATTCTCTTTCACTTTTATTATAGAAAACACCACTAGGGCCTCTCTTGCAGATTTGCTTACCAGGAAGGAAGAGGAAGAAGGAACAGGAGCAAAGAAAGAAGTATATGAAGATTTGGAGACACCACCAACTACTTTCACTATGCATTTTGATGGAGCCTTTAGCCCTTCCAGGTAATGTGGGGCTGGGGGGATAGTTTTATTTGATCCAGGAGGAAATGAGGTATGATGGCTGTATGGAGAAACAGCTAGATAAGAAGCTTCTTTGACGCTGGGAAGGCCCCTTCATCAAGATAAAGCAAAAGTTCAAAAATAACACCTATCTTCTAGAGGATGCAAGTGGCTAGGAGGTTCCCGGACATGCCAATGAGTACCGGCTAAAGATATTTTACCCTCGAGCACCATGGCTAGCAAATCCCCAAGACAAGCATGGAGGATCTGCTGGGGGGAAGATGTGACATGAAAAATTGATATCTTTCATTTTCAATTTTATGCATATTTTGATGGTTTCTCAATGGTAATAAGGTGGAAGCTTGTCCAAGAAGATTGCGGCACCCACAATGGAATAACGGCGTGGTGATACACCGTGGCTTCTTGGAGGCAACCCTGATAATAGCATTCTATCTTCAAATATAATGGTTTTACTTGATTAAGGGTGTACACATTGTAAATGCCAAGTATGCTTGATAAATACTTTGGTATGGTAGATAGGCTAGTGATGTGGAAAATAAAAGTGGGCCTTCATGCTCACATGGATTTTAATTGTATTATTCACCACCATAAGGCTACAAGTTGGGGAGTGTGGAAGACATGTGGAGGAGTGTAGGCCTTCATGCTCACATGGATTTTAATTGTATTATTCACCACCATAAGGCTACAAGTTGGGGAGTGTGGAAGGCATGTGGAGGAGTGTGTGTGTGTAGGTGCATAATTGGGAAATATTCTTCTAGAATGCCTACTTGAAAGAGGAGAATTCTGCCATGTGTGAGTGGGATCTCCACCTACATGCCACTTAGACTTGGCTATTTACTCATCTCACTTTCAAAGTAAAAAAGTCTTCAATTTAATAATCAATAGAAGAGTTAGCCTAAGAGGACAATTGATGGTGACATCCACCCTTATGTCACTGAAGGGTTGAAGATTTTTATGTTGTAATTTGTAACAATAGAAGAGAGGGTGATTCTCCACCTATAAAAGGAGCCCTCCTCTCCCTTTCAAATCAAGGAATGAGCCTCCTCAATTGAGCATTTTGTGTCATTACCATTCTCTTATCTTCAAACCCTTATTCAAACACTCTCTTTACATGTGAATGTCTCATTTAGCATTAGCTCCTCATGCTCAGCCCAATTTTGGACCTCTTTGGTGGGCCTGTGACTTCTCAAGGTAGCCCTTGCCTTATTGCCACCCTCCTTTTTGGAGGTACCAATGGTTTTAACGATAATGAGTATGTGGAAAGACTTTAGGGACCATAGGTAAATCTTTACAATTATCCGCTGAGCAATGTTAACCCTTACCCTCTAGCTTGAATCATGAAGGAGATGAGAGGCAAGAGGCTGTGTGAAAATTGAGGTTTCATGCAAAGAGAGGGAAGTGCAGTTTTGTGGTCCAATACCCAAATTTCAATCGGTAATTACTCATCAATCAGGTATTGGTTTCTGAAATTGATCATATGGCTAGGAAGCTCTTTATATTCTCTTTCCACTCATATAACTAATTTCTTAATCCTTTACTTTATTGATGATCAAAATTTCTCCCAAAGTTGCTAACTTTTAGGTGAATTTTGGCAGTTTTATAGTCTTGTAGTAAAATGCTCATAACTTTTCGCTCGGTTGCCTGTTTTTGAAAGTTTTTATATAGACGCGAAGCTCTCTTTAAGCTCTACGCACTTATGTAATCCTCTTTTGCACAATCTATATGCATTTAAAACTGTAATTCTCTGTGTATCTCTGTTTTTATAGACTTTTGGCCATTCTTTCTTCTTAATAATGCATTAGGAACTCAATGGAGTCTTTTTGGGTCCTTTAATTTGCCATGAGGTTATGGAAACGTTTAACTTCTTGACAAATAGGAGCTCCCCATGTAAGCAAAAACCATTGGTGATTAAGAGAGGTGTAAGAGTGGTCAAAGGGTGCACTTTTTCCCCCAAAAAGGAGGGAGGGGGATTGTACAATTTTCGGACCTCCATAACTTCTACATACAAGCTCCGATTTGAGCGGAGATTACAGATCTATGATCTACGCATCAAGAGCTTTCCATAGATATGTTACATGATATGGTTTTATTTGCTAGATTTTAAATTCCATTTTTCCCTCAAAATTCAAATTCGAATAAAGTAGCCGTTTTGAAGCTTCAAATTAGAAAACGTTTCTTCTTAAGAGAAAAGGTTTGACTCCCTTAAACTGCCAAATAAAAGGGCCCAAGAAGACTCCATTGAGATCCTAATGATTAATTCCTCTTAATCTCTTAGAACACACAAGGTGAGAGGCTGAAAATCTTCTTCTTCTTCACACAACACTCAACACACCATATACAAAGATAAGAGTACACACGATATGAAAGGTACTCAACCAAATACATACTAGGGTTCTCTATAGTGTGAAACCAACTAAATGAGCTGGCGCTATAACTATGCCAGTCTCTAGAATGGCTATCACATAGCCTGTCATCCCACTGGCCGCATATCACCCATGATCTCACCAACCATGCCAGTGGTGTAAGTGTGGGGCCTATCCCCCAGGCGGGTCATTAGTGTCCACCACCTCACTAGATGAGCTCGATATCTCAACAGGTATGCTTCTGAAAAAGAAGCTGTTGGGGCTGATGTGAGTGGAAATGTGGTTGCACAGAATGCAAGTCAGCAATCACAGTCTTTGAGTGGACCAGGAGAGTCCTCATCTAGTGGTTAGGCTGCGTCATAATACCAGTCCTGTAAATATGATTAGTACATCACATAAAGGCAAAGAGAAAGTGATTGAGCCTCGTAGTATGCCTGACATTTCCAGAGGGCATTCTCATGTTGATGGAGAGTCTAGTGGCTCAGAGATGAGCCTTGATGAGGATCTTGGGATACCAGCTCTATGAGAACACCTCGTGTAAAAAAGGCTATGGAAGCCATGAATGCAAAGCTGCAAAGATCTGGGAGAGTGAAGAATCTTGTGCAGAGGTTTACCTATGATGGTTATGTGGCACATCACTATGCATACATGGCAAAAGTTGTACAGGTTGTAGAGTAGCCCACATGCATTGATGAGGCTGTTGGAAATGTGTGTTGGGACAAAGCTATGGATGAGGAGATGGATGCACTATATGGAAATGAGACCTGGGATTTAGTGCGATTGCCTGAAGGCAAGAAAGACATTAGATGCAAGTGGGTGTACAAAGTAAAACATAACAGTGATGGAAGCATAAGCAGGTACAAGGCTAGATTAGTAGCCAAAGGATATGCGCAGACATATGGCATTGATTATGAGGAAACTTTCACCTGAGTTGCCAAGATGGCAGCAGTGAGAATTGTGATAGCAGTGGGTGGCTGCGTCAAAGCAATGGTCTTTACATCAGATGGATGTAAAGAATGCATTCTTGCATGGGGATTTGCAGGAAGAGGTGTATATGTTGCAGCCACCTGGTTATGAGGATGTGAGTCACCCCGAGCATGTTTGCAGGTTGAAGAAAGCCTTGTATGGCTTAAAACAAGCACCAAGAGCATGGTCTGACAAAATTTCTGAATATCTTGTCATTATTGGCTTTCATGTAGCCAATGCAGATTTCTCGGTGTATGTGAGACACAATGATAGAGGGGTTGTGGTTGTTGTCATCTATGTAGATGACCTGATCATTACGGGGGACCATGATGCAGAGATCTTTGATGTAAAGATCTTGCTTAGACAGAAGTTTGAGATGAAGGATCTAGGGGAGCTCAGATATTTCTTGGGCATTGAGGTGATTAGGTCACCACATAGTATTGGATTACTGCAGAGACAGTATGGCTTGGATATGTTGTCCAAGTATGGTATGATAGGCTGTAAGCCTATCTCAGTGCCATTGGATCAGAATGGCAAGTTGAGTGCAGATTCAGGAGAGATTTTGGAGGATCCTACTATGAATAGGTGCATAGTAGGAAGCTTGATCTACATGACGATCACCAGGCCAGATTTGAGCTATGCTATTGGGTTGGTGAGTCATTTTATGCAGGTTCCTCGGAAGCCGCATTTGGATGCATTGAGATGCATTCTGAGGTATGTGAGGTCTACTTTGCATTGTGGACTATTTTATGAAACTGGGACAGAGATATGTGTATATGGGTACAGAGATGCTGATTGGGCTGGTAGTATCTCACATAGAAGATCTACTAGTGGCTTCATGTTTTCTTTGGGGAGTGCTACTGTGACTTGGAGCAGCAAGAAGTAGCCTACGGTTGCTCTATCTAGTACAGAGGGCAAGTACAGAGTTGCTGCTATGGGGTAGCATGTGAGGTAGCTTGATTGAGAAAGCTACTTGCAGATTTGGGTCTATCAGTGGTGCTCTATCTAGTACAGAGGTGCGGCTATGGGGTAGCATGTGAGGTAGCTTGATTGAGAAAGCTACTTGCAGATTTGGGTCTATCAGTGGTGGATAGACAAATTGTCATTTTCTATGACAACATTAGCAGTATACAGTTGGCCAGGAACCCAATTTTTCATGCTCGCATGAAGCATATAGAGGTCCACTACCATTTTGTGGTTAGAGCGAAGGTTTTGGCATGAGATGTAAGATCCCTGTCCCCCACCGCGCAACAGATTTGGGGTGCTAGCAGCGGCAGTAGTACATCTAGCGCGGGGCAGGGTCCTACACTCGGGGCCTCGCCCACGGATATCCGGACAGGTGACTAATTCCTCAGTTCTTCCAAAACCGAACTCGAAAAAAATTATCTTGCTCGGAAAGCACAGGCGATTCCTCCAGGATAAAATTTTACTCTAACGTAGTCAAGATCATTACTGACCAAACTGATCCGACCGCACATATAAAGATACTTGGCCAGATCAAGGAAGAAACTTACACTTGGTTCATAGAGATAAATGCTTTTTTTCCCATCAAGAGGCACAGCCGTTGATTCCTATCCATAGAACAATTACTATCCGTGATTTACTTCATCTATCGTAATAACAAAAAGGAGTCTCATTTTACGGATCCATCAATCCAGCCTAACCCCATCCAGTCCCATGGGTTAGCCAACCGCCCAACCACTGTAGTGATGGGATCCAATTTAGAATTTGGTTAGGTTTTTGTCCCGGGTACCAGGGAAAAGAGTTCCCAGGCCCCCTACCTGGATATTCATGCAAATTTAACACCGGTCATGCCACTTACACACCCAATATGAAATTGCCTTTTTCACAGATTCAGCCATCTTTAAAACAATCATTTAATGAAATCTCAGTATCACTGATAACAATCTTCCAAAATATCCGGTTGAATCTTAATTTCCAATCATTCCTTCATCGGAGTATCTATGGCATCATTAGCAACCAGATTGCTCACCACCTGTCCACTCAGGGGCCTTTTCAATAGTTCCTAGCTCATAGTACCCGGCAATATAATCACTTATAAAAATCAAGATGGAATCTCCATTGAAGATCACCAAGATCAACCAACAGATCCATATAAAAGAGCCATGGACTCATCCGTTGAGGATCAGCAAGGTCAGTCAACCAAATCCATGCCCGGTTCCAAAAAACAACTCTTACTCCTTGTTCTAATATCTTCCACGATGCACGTGTGGGTATCTTTAGCGACCCAGAGCCCGAGCATCGTATGGTCAGCACCCTCTAGGATCCTTCGCGCAAACGCTTCACTCAAAGGCTGCTTCCTTGGTTCCTCATCCACCGTGCCAGAAGCTCACCATTTAAATCGAACCGAGGCTGACCTCGACCGACCTTGCTATGCGAGACGTCCTCCGTTGACTCTTTGTCAGCTATTGCAACTTTATCAGTTAGGTCTCCACGACCTTATCCACAAGACGGTCAAAAATGCTTCCCCAGCATTCTTGACATAAAACAATCATTTACAAACAGGTCACAATTACAGTTTCTATAATTCCACATTATCCTTCATCAGTCCACATTACTTATTCCACATTCTATTCATATGTGTACTCATTCTCATCCAATCACATCATTTTCTATCCAGTCACATATGTGTACTCATTCTCATCCAATCACATCATTTTCTATCTCTTCACATCAGATTCATCACATATGTGTACTCATTCTCATCCAATCACATCATTTTCTATCTCTTCACATCAGATTCATCACATATCATTTGTTCACATCCTAATTCACATGTCATCACATCTCATCCATTCACTCATATGGACGTCACATCATTTCACATACACATTCGCATTCATTATTTTACCTACACCTCCACATTCGTACATCCACATCCATATCCACATCTATACATCCACATCCACATCCGCATCCATACATCCACATCCACATCCACATTCATACATCCATATCCACATCTACATCCATATATCCACATCCACATCCACATTCATACATCCATATCCACATCCACATTCACATCCGTACATCCACATCCATACATCCACATCCACATCCACATTTATACATCCATATCAACATCCACATTTATATCCATACATCCACATCCATACTTCCACATCCACATCCATATCCACATCCACATTCACATCCATACATCCACATCCACATCCACATCCACATTCATACATCCATATCCACATCCAGATTCACATCCATACATCTACATTCACATTCATACATCCACATCTACATCTCATTCGCACATCCACATCCACATACACATTCATACATCCACATCCACATCCTCATTCGCACATCCACATCCACATTCACATTCACATTCATACATCCATATCCACATCCACATCCACATCCGTACATCCACATCCACATTCACATCCGTACATCCACATCCACATCCACATTCACATTCATACATCCACATTCACATCTCATTCGCACATCCACATCCACATTCACATTTATACATCCACATCCACATCCTCATTCGCACATCCACATCCATATTCACATTCATATGTCCACATCCACATTCTCATTCGCACATCCAATTTCACATTCACATTCATACATCCACATCCACATCCTCATTCGCACATCAACATCCACATTCACATTCATACGTCCACATCCACATCCTCATTCGCCCATCCACATCCACATTCACATTCATACATCCATATCCACATCCTCATTTGCCCATCCACATCCACATTCACATTCATACATCCATATCCACATCCACATTCACATCCATACATCCACATCCACATTCACATTCATACATCCACATCCACATCCACATTCATACATCCATATCCACATCCACATCCACATCTCATTCGCACATCCACATCCACATTCACATTCATACATTCACATACACCTTCACATCTATTCTTTTATAACATAACCATTCTCATCCTATCACAGCCCATACACATCTTATCACATCTCATACGCATCTTATCACATCCTATCACATCTTATCACATCCCATACGCATCTTGTCACATCCTATCACATCCCATACGCATCTTATCACATCCTATCACATCTCATACACGTCTTATCGAATCATCTCATCCAATCACATCCCGTAATAATAAATAGATTATCCCATAATTCCAATATGATAAGAATTTCTCTTTTCTCATCCAATCATGGAATTCCAAATGTAATGGGAATTCCTCTTTTAACATTTAATTATTTCTCATAGATAAATAAATTTACCTAAAAATTTCATCGTTGAAATTAAATAAATTATCCCATAATTTCAATATGATAAGAATTTCTCTTATCTCATCCAATCATGGAATTCCAAATGTAATGGGAATTCCTCTTTTAACATTTAATTATTTCTTATAGATAAATAAATTTATCTAAAAAAATCATCATTGAAATTAAATGAATTATCTCACAATTCCAAAATGATAAGAAATTCTCTTTTCTCATCTAATCATGGAATTCAAATTGTAATGGGAATTCCTCTTTAAACATTAAAAAAATCAATGGAATACATGGATTCCCAAGGTCATGGGGATTACTCTTTTAATATAAAATTTAATTACTAGAAACTCCTCTTTTTCTTAATTTAATAATTATGCATAATCATAAAAATCAATTTCTCCATGATTACTATGAAAATCTTTCAATTAATCTAGGATGATAATTCCTAGAATATGGTAGGAAGTCCTCTTTTCATACTTTGAATGAAAATATTTTATGTGTAAATTTTACAGAAATTTCGCCATAGCTCTGCTGCTATTACTGATAAATCTCAGTTTATTTTAAAAGAATGAGCTTTATCATTATAGATATGATTAGAATGATCCCTAATTGGATCATTAACCCATTATGGATTGAATCATAAATTCTCATGAAATAGCTAAGTTAAAAGCATGAAAAAAGCCATTAATTTGGCCTCCAATTAAACAAGCATAGAATTTTTTCTTGGATTAGGGAAAAGCTTCATGAGAAGCTTCATTTGGATTGAGATTCGGTCATGGGAATGACCATTCTTTGAGTGAGAAAGAGAAATTACATAAAAACCATTAAAATTAAGCATAAATGAAAATCTATGTATTCCTTTACTACCATTCATCAATTAACTTTAATAGCATTCAAAAGCCATTCCAATTAAGCTTCTCAAGCTTGAGAGGGGTTGAGAAGAGAGAAACATTGAGAAATTATGAAAAAAGATTAAAATTCATACTTTACCTTACAAATTGCTTGATTCTTTGATCATGGTAGAGGCCCCCAACCAATAAATTGGTTTGGTATGTTGATGGAGCCACCAAAGGAGATTGAAGAAAGAGGGAAGCTCCAATTTCTTCAATTTGGAGAGAATTTTAGAGAATAGTAAAAATTATCATTATTTCAGTATAATTCTGGTATAGTGAAATTCTCCTATTTTTTTTACAAAGGCTCAAGTTCTATTTATAGGAGAGGGAGGTTGTAACCAAGACCAATTGATTTCTAGAATTTTCCAAATTTCAGTTTGGTTGAATTTGGACCACATTTGGACCTAGTTTGGTTCCTTTTTGGTTCGGTTTGAACCAAGAGAGAGGAGAGATAAAAATATCACATTATTTTTTAGTTTAAAACTCATTCAAGCATGTGAAGTAGGCGCCTCCTTGAAGGGATCCCCTTTCCTTACACATGTGTCAAAATGGAATCATTATACCCAAAATATCTCATTTTTTAAGTAATAATCATAGTTTTTTACTAATAAACCTTGTACATAGTCAACTCTTCATCTTATGTGGGCATTTACTCATTTTTGGGTATTTTTCTTTTAAAAATTAGATTTATCTCCTCCCCACACATGGATTGATCTTATTGGCCCATAGGAACCTTAATTGGACCATAATCTAAAAATTTCTGAAAATCTAGACCCTTAGGCTAAGGTCCTTTATACCCATTTCCAATTAATTCCAATTGCACATTGGAAAGTTCTTTTTGAATTTCTGTTTCAGGGGAATTCATTTTAGACACTAGGAGGATTTTTATATCCAAAAATATCTCAATTTTGGACTGACATTTTCTCTCTCTAGGTCAAAACAGGGTAAAACAGAATCTTTCTTTTATTTCAGAGAGGGGAATAATTATAAGATCAGAAGGGGAGGTTCTTACACGTGCACACCTCAAAAAGCTGGAGGGAGGAATCTTACATCCTACCCTACTTAAAAAACGCGAGATGTCCTCATCTCGCAACTAGAGGACAACTCTTTCCCTTAAGATCCAATTGATTCTGGGGTTCCTTATATTCTGGTCAACCCAACAGAATCCTGGGATAAAGATCCTTATATAGAATCGGATAACGATTCATTCAGATCATAACATTCATACTTTTAACACAATAATGGTCCATTAGACCAAATTTTTTTTTCTTTCTGAACATTCCTCCACAGGAATTTCAGTCAAACAAGTCCTGAATTTGTCATCCAATTAACTTGATCCACCGGGTCAAGTGTTAATAGTAGCAATCTGTGAGACAGCACAATCCACTAATCTCATAGTGATTTGTTGAAGTCACTCATCATTCCAGTTACAAATATTAGCATAGGGACTTGTCCCGTTCATCCTCATTGTGGTTTTGCTCGGTTTATTACATTTCAACCAATTTTCAGGAATCATCATTTTTCAATCAGAATCCAATCAACTCATCAGTTCACAACCAAAATTTAAAAATCATATTCGAATTCATCATCTGGATAGCATTTTAGCTTATAATTTCAAGGTCTTAGATTTACTCGTATATATATACTGCCAGTAAAGAGCTGCAGTTATACCCTTGATATATATAGGTAGTCACGGTCCTTGGAATTATAAGGTAAATACCATCATGTCTAGGCCTCAAGCAAGTCAGGGATTCCATACAATTGTTGTACTTCCATCTGAAGACCCAACTACTAACTTATGAGTTTCAGTCTCAATATCAATTTGTATGAATTTCATCAAACAATTCCAAACTTTTACTGTTACTTCATAAATTTTTGACATTTTTGGCTTCTCAGTTGATCCTCATTAGCCAATTCGCTTTGATACCAACTGTAAGATCCCTGTCCCTCACCGCGCAACGGATTCGGGGTGCTAGCAGCAAAAGTAGTACATCTAGCGCAGGGCAGGGTTCTACACTCGGGGCCACGGATATCCGGACAAGTGACTAATTTCTCAGTTCTTCCAAAACCAAACTCGGAAAAACTTCTCTTGCTCGGAAAGCACTGGTGATTCCTCCGAGATAAAATTTTACTCTAACATAGTCAAGATCATTACTGACCAAACAACTGATCCGACCGCACCTATAAAGATACTCAGCTAGATCAAGGAAGAAACTTGCACTTGGATCATAGAGATCAACGCTTTTTTCCCCATCAAGAGGCACAGCCGTTGATTCCTATCCATAGAACAATTACTATCCGTGATTTACTTCATCTATCGTAATAACAGAAAAACAACATATTAGTGAATTTGGGAATTTCCCAATTCCCATTTTTGAATACTTAAAAAAGGGGACATGGATAACATGTTTGTAAGTTTCTCAAAACCCTATCATATGACCTATCGTTGGAAAGCGCTTGAAAAATGGAATCTAAAGAGCTATAAAGCGCTCATTTTGGATTAGTGGTATTCAAGTTATGGTTAATCCAAACTTTTGACCACGTGTCCCAAACTTGTGGAAAATTCCCATATTCCCCAATATGGTGTTGAAAGGAGTCTCATTTTACAGATCCATCAATCCAGCCATCCAGTCCCATGGGCTAGCCAACTGCCCAACCACTGTAGTGATGGGATCCAATTTAGAATTTGGTTAGGTTTTTGTCCCGGGTACCAGGGAAAAGAGTTCCCAGGCCCCCTAGCCGGATATTCATGCAAATTTAATACCAATCACGCCACTTACACACCCAATATAAAATTGCCTTTTTCACAGATTCAGCCATCTTTAAAACAATCATTTAATGAAATCATAGTATCACTGATCACAATCTTCCAAAATATCCGGTTGAATCTTAATTTCCAATCATTCCTTCATCGGAGTATCTATGGCATCATTGGCAACCAGAACGCTCACCACCTGTCCACTTAGGGGCCTTTTCAATAGTTCCTAGCTCATAGTACCCGGCAATATAATCACTTATAAAAATCAAGATGGAATCTCCATTGAAGATCAGCAAGATCAACCAACAGATCCATATAAAAGAGCCATGGACTCATCCGTTGAGGACCAGCAAGGTCACTCAACCAGATCCATGCTCGGTTCTAGAAAACAACTCTTACTCCTTGTTCCAATATCTTCCACGACACACGTGTAGGTATCTTCGGCGACCCAGAGCCCAAGCACCGTATGGTCAGCACCCTCTAGGATCCTTCGCAGGTCACCTAGCGCTTCACTCATAGGCCGCTTCTTCCTTGGTCCCTCATCCACCGTGCCGGAAGCTCACCATTTAAATCGAGCTGAGGCTGGTCAAGACCTCTGCCGACCTTGCTACGCGAGACGTCCTCCGCCGTTAGCTGTTGCAACTTTATCAGTTAGGTCTCCACGACCTTATTCACAAAGACGGTCAAAAATGCTTCCAAAGCATTCTTGACATAAAACAGTCATTTACAAACAGGTCACAATTACAGTTTCTATAATGAAGTCTCGTCTTTCCACATTATCCTTCATCAGTCCACATTACTTATTCCACATTCTATTCATATGTGTACTCATTCTCATCCAATCACATCATTTTCCATCTCATATGTGTACTCATTTTCTCATCCAATCACATCATTTTCCATCTCATATGTGTACTCATTCTCATCCAATCACATCATTTTCCATCTCTTCACATCAGATTCATCACGTATCATTTATTCACATCCCAATTCACATGTCATCACATCTCATCCATTCACTCATATCGACGTCACATCATTTCACATACACATTCGCATTCATTATTCCACCTACACCTCCACATTCGTACATCCACATCCATATCCACATCTATACATCGACATCCACGTCCACATCCACATCCACATCCACATCCACATCCGTATCCATACATCCACATCCACATCCACATCCACATTCATACATCCATATCCACATCCACATCCATACATCCACATCCACATCCACATTCATACATCCATATCCACATCCACATTCACATCCGTACATCCACATCCACATTTATACATCCATATCCACATCCACATTCATATCCATACATCCACATCCATACTTCCATATCCACATCCACATCCGTACATCCATATCCACATCCACATTCACATCCATACATCCACATCCACATCCACATCCACATTCATATATCCATATCCACATCCACATTCACATCCATACATCCACATTCACATTCACATCCGTACATCCACATCCACATCCGTACATCCATATCCACATCCACATTCACATCCATACATCCACATCCACATCCACATTCATACATCCATATCCACATCCACATTCACATCCATACATCCACATTCACATTCATACATCCACATCCACATCTCATTCGCACATCCACATCCACATCCACATCCACATTCACATTTATACATCCACATCCACATCCTCATTCGCACATCCACATCCACATTCACATTCATACATCCATATCCACATCCACATTCACATCCATACATCCACATCCACATTCATATTCATACATTCACATCCACATCCACATCCACATTCACATTCGTACATCCACATCCGTACATCCACATCCACATCTACATTCACATTCATACATCCACATCCACATCTCATTCGCACATCCACATCCACATTCACATTCATACATCCACATCCACATCCTCATTCGCACATCCACATTCACATTCATACGTCCACATCCACATCCTCATTCGCACATCCACATCCACATTCACATTCATACGTTCACATCCACATCCTCATTCACACATCCAATTCCACATTCACATTCATACATCCACATCCACATCCACATCCTCATTCATACATCCACATCCACATCCACATCCTCATTCGTACATCCACGTCCACATTCACATTCATATGTCCACATCCACATCCTCATTCGCCCATCCACATCCACATTCACATTCATACATCCACATCCATACATCCACATCCACATCCACATTCATACATCCATATCCACATCCACATCCACATTCACATCCATACATCCACATTCACATTCATACATCCACATCCACATCTCATTCGCACATCCGCATCCACACTCACATTCATACATTCACATACACCACATCTATTCTTTTATAACACAACCATTCTCATCCTATCACAGCCCATACACATCTTATCACATCCTATCACATCCCATACGCATCTTATCACATCCTATCACATCTTATCACATCCCATACGCATCTTATCACATCTTATCACATCCCATACGCATCTTATCACATCCTATCACATCTCATACACGTCTTATCGCATCATCTCATCCAATCACATCTCGTACACATCTTATCACATCAGCTTATCCACATCTGTTACACATCTTATCACATCCAATACACATCTTATCACATCACTATTACATGTTATTACTATTTAATAGCCTTTTCTAGATTGATACCGATAATAGGACTTTTTTTTTCTAATCTTCAGTCACTTGCTTGGTTTAAATTAAAGATTCTTTTCTGACGACTATTTTCATATTGCTTCTCAATTCTTCAATTGAATTTTATTTCATATTCTTCTTTTGAATAAAGGAATTCATGGGATTTATAGAAATCAATTCTACCCATATTTCTTCATTTGGTAAAAATAACCATAAATCAAATTTATACTAAAATTTCCTCTTCTTTTCATGTAATTTCTAGGTTTCTAATTACCAAGGGAATTCCTCTTTTGTGCGTTTAATTAATTACATTCCAATGTTCTGGGAATTCCTCTTTTCCCAACAAGTTTTTCTCATATAATAAATTCATCTAAATTAAAATATCCTTTATTTCGATATGTTAGAAATTTCTCTTTGCCCAACTAAATGAGGGAATTCCAATTGTTGTAAGAATTCCTCTTTTGACATTTAAATATTTCTCATAGGTAAATAAATTTATCTAAAAATTTCATCTTTGAAATTAAAAAGATTATCCCATAATTCCAATATGATAAGAATTTCTCTTTCCTCATCCAATCATGGAATTTCAAATGTAATGGAATTCCTCTTTTAACATTTAATTATTTCTCATAGATAAATAAATTTACCTAAAAATTTCATCATTGAAATTAAATAAATTATCCCCTAATTCCAATATGATAAGAATTTCTCTTATCTCATCCAATCATGGAATTCCAAATGTAATGGGAATTCCTCTTTTAACAATTAATTTTTTCTCATAGATAAATAAATTTATCTAAAAAAAATTCATCATTGAAATTAAATGAACTATCTCATAATTCCAAAATGATAAGAAATTCTCTTTTCTCATCTAATCATGGAATTCCAATTGTAATGGGAATTCCTCTTTTAACATTAAAAATTTATCTATACAAAAAGATAAATTTAACTAAAATATTTCTTTAAATTTTTTACATAAATTATACATAATCTTAGCCTTCTAATTCTTTTCTCTAAATCAATGGAATACATGGATTCCCAAGGTCATGGGTATTACTCTTTTAATATAAAATTTAATTACTAGAAACCTCTTTTTCTTAATTTAATAATTATGCATAATCATAAAAATCAATTTCTCCATGATTACTATGAAAATCTTTCAATTAATCTAGGATGATAATTCCTAGAATATGGTAGGAAGTCCTCTTTTCATACTTTGAATGAAAATATTTTATGTGTAAATTTTACAGAAATTTCGCCATTAGCTCCGCTGCTGCTATTACTGATAAATCTCAGTTTATTTTAAAAGAATAAACTTTATCATTATAGATATGATTAGAATGATCCCTAATTGGATCATTAACCCATTATGGATTGAATCATAAATTCTCATGAAATAGCTAACTTAAAAGCATGAAAAAAGCCATTAATTTGGCCTCCAATTAAACAAGCATAGAATTTGGCCTCCAATTAAACAAGCATAGAATTTATTCTTGGATTAGGGAAAAGCTTCATGAGAAGCTTCATTTGGATTGAGATTCGGTCATGGGATTGACCATTCTTTGAGTGAGAGAGAGAAATTACATAAAAACCATTAAAATTAAGCATAAATAAAAATTTATGTATTCCTTTACTACCATTCATCAATTAACTTCAATAACATTCAAAAGCCATTCCAATTAAGCTTCTCAAGCTTCAGAGGGGCTGAGAAGAGAGAAACATTGAAAAATTATGCATTAAAAAATTATGGAAAAAGATCAAAATTCATACTTTACCTTACAAATTGCTCGATTCTTTGATCACGGTAGAGGCCCCCAACCAATCAATTCGTTTGGTATGTTGATGGAGCCACCAATGGAGATTGAAGAAAGAGGGAAGCTCCAATTTCTTCAATTTGGAGAGAATTTTAGAGAATAGTAAAAATTATCATTATTTCAACATAATTCTGGTATAGTGAAATTCTCCTATTTTTTTTACAAAGGCTCAAGTTCTATTTATAGGAGAGGGAGGTTGTAACCAAGACCAATTGATTTCTAGAATTTTCCAAATTTCAGTTTGGTTGAATTTGGACCACATTTGGACCTAGTTTGGTTCCTTTTTGATTCGGTTTGAACCAAGAGAGAGGAGAGATAAAAATATCACATTATTTTTTAGTTTAAAACTCATTCAAGCATGTGAAGTAGGCGCCTCCTTGAAGGGATCCCCTTTTCTTACACATGTGTCAAAATGGAATCATTATACCCAAAATATCTCATTTTTTTAGTAATACTCATAGTTTTTTACTAATAACCTTGTACATAGTCAACTCTTCATCTTATGTGGGCATTTACTCATTTTTGGGTATTTTTCTTTTAAAAATTAGATTTATCTCCTCCCCGCACATGGATTGATCTTATTGGCCCATAAGAACCTTAATTGGACCATAATCTAAAAATTTCTGAAAATCTAGACCCTTAGGCTAAGGTCCTTTATACCCATTTCCAATTAATTCCAATTGCACATTGGAAAGTTCTTTTTGAATTTTTGTTTCAGGGGAATTCATTTTAGACACTAGGAGGATTTTTATATCCAAAAATATTCAATTTTGGACTACCTCTCTCTAGATATTTTCTCTCTCTAGGTCAAAACAGGGTAAATCAAAATCTTTCTTTTATTTTAGAGAGGGGAATAATTATAAGATCAGAAGGGAAGGTTCTTACACGTGCACACCTCAAAAAGCTAGAGGGAGGAATCTTACAGGAGACGTTGACCTTACACCACTGGCACGGTTGGTGAGATCATGGGTGATATGCGGCCAGTGGGATGACAGGCTGTGTGACAGCCACTCTAGAGACTGGCATAGTTATAGTGCCAGCTCATTTAGTTGGGTTCACACTATAGAGAACCCTAGTATGTATTTGGTTGAGTACCTTTTCATATTGTTTGTACTCTTATCTTTGTATATGGTGTGTTGAGTGTTGTGTGAAGAAGAAGAAGATCTCCGGGCCTTACTAATGTCTCCGCTGTTCGGCTACACAAGCATAAGAATGGGGCAGTGTGTCAAGGCAGGGAGAAGTTGTACTTGTATCTTAATTTAACCAAGATAAAAATTCATTTACTCAACTAAACCATAGGACTAGAATCACGTTACCTTCTTAAGAAAACAACCCTTTCACAAAGATTTTAGCATTTCAACTTGAGATTGCGGGTGATAAGACATTCTTTATTTAAGGCATATGCTGTTGTTTAAAAGAATAAAAACTTTAACTAGTAAATAGATCAAATAGATCACTATTGACAATTAATAGAGAAGCCGGGGCCATACCTCAATTCCTAATAATGATATATAATTGAAAAACAAAGAATATATATACCTTATAGAATTTTATTGTTTATCGTTGTCTTTACTCGTTAATAAGAGTTTCAGAACTTGATATATGAGAATAGAGAGTCTTCTAATACCTTCTCTTACGATTCAAATCATCTGATCATCCCCAAGATTTATCTCCTCTCACTCGTACTTTGACTTTTCTCTCTTTTGAAGGTCTATGGCAAAGTAGCCTTCTCTTGCAAGGCTATGGCATACTATTCTTTCTTTAAAAGAAAAGCTATGGAGTAGTAATCTCTTCCTCATAAAGGTCATAGCAAGCTAACTTTCTTTTCCAAGAGATTAGATAAGAATGAAGGGATATATGTATCTCAAGGTCTAGAATCACCTTGTGGCTAGCTGCATTCTTACAGTTTCCATGTGTAGAGACCTTGTCAGAACCAACTAATTCTTTCAGCCATAACTCTCTAATAAAAACTCAAAATATGGTCATGTAACCACCCAAAAGAATCGGAAGCCATCTAGTCTCACAAGCCAACGCATAAGGAATATGTAAAAACATCTGTACATAGCCACAAATGCACTATCTTTAAAAATGCATTGCTTTTTCATATTTTTAGTATGAATGGCCTCTAAATATGTAAAAGTAATCTAAATATGACCTCCTATCACCTAAATGCGAATTTCTATTTTTGGAGATACTTATCTCTTAATAGAACTATTCTTGTCTTCTTATTTCTTTTAGGATTTTTGGAGCTAAGATTTTTGATCTATCACTTTCCTAATGTTTCTAGCCTTATTGTCTCACTCTTCTCTAAGCGCACTCTCTTTCCTTCTTGAAATCTATATTAAAAGAGACACATACATGGCTGGGGAGGAGGGACCTTACACTTGCCCACCTCTACCTCCTCCACTTTCATCATGGGTGATTGCAGTAGGGGCCTATTAGACCTCTGATAAAAGACATATAGTGAGAGAGAACACACACACACACAAGTGCAAACCCTAATAGATTGATGTAACCCTAACCATAGAGGGAAGCCATATCCACACTCACATAATGCATAATAGAAGAAGACAACTCAACCACACAATATATGTGTTGTGTTCACACACGAAATAACCCTAAGTAATGTCCACACAGTGTGGCCAGCTGGACACGGCCATTTATTTCCAAACACATGCTACTATCTACCATGCTAGCACATATTGTTCCTTGTAAGATTCCTCTCCTTCTTTTAGATCTAGCTTAGTACACAACTCATCTGGCACATGCACATATGCAATACATCCAAAAACTTTCAAGTGAGACAAATCAGGTTTCTTGCCATTAAACTTCTCCTCTGGCGTTACATCATGTATGGCTAAAGATGGAGTCATGTTCATGATATAAACTGCTATAGACACAGCCTCAGCCAAGTCTTCCAGTCCTTCAAATCATTGATAAATGATCAAACAAAGTGTAAAACATTTACAATAACATCCATACATCCTCCATGTTGCATATGGGCATCATCCAAGCTCATTACATACCAAAGACTTGCCAAAAGTTGTTCTCTGTTTTGATGTAAACTTGTAAACAATGATTCAAATCATTGATAAATGATCAAACAAAGTGTAAAACATATACAATTACATCTATACATCCTCCATGTTGCATATGGGCATCATCCAAGCTCATTACATACCAAAGACTTGCTAAAAGTTGTTCTCTGTTTTGATGTAAACTTGTAAACAATGATTAACTGTAAGATTCCTCCCCAGCATCTCAAAATGTCCAGCACATATTCCCTGTAATCAATCCCTCTTCAGAAATATAAAGACCTTATTTCTAACTGTTTTAACCTAGAGAGAGAAAATATTTTAGAGAGAGAATATTCAGATTTTTAACATTTTTGGATAGAAAATTATTTCATCTTACTAAAATAAGTTTCCCTGAAACAGAAATTCAAAAAGAACTTTCCAATGTGCAATTGGAATTAATTGGAAATGGGTATAAAGAACCTTAGTCTAAGGGCCTAGATTTTCACAAATTTTTGGATTATGGTCCAAATAAGGTTCCTATGGGCCAATAGCATCAATCCATGTGTAGGGAGGAGATAAATCCAATTTGTAAAAGAAGATACCCAAAAATGAGTAAATGCTCACATAAGATGAAGAGTTGAATATGTACAAGGTTTATTAGTAAAAAACTATGAGTAATATCAAAAAAATGAGATAAATTGAGTATCCAAAAATGTGTAAATGCTCACATAAGATGAAGAGTTGAATATGTACAAGGTTTATTAGTAAAAAACTATGAGTAATATCAAAAAAAATGAGATAAATTGAGTATCCAAAAATGAGTAAATGCTCACATAAGATGAAGAGTTGAATATGTACAAGGTTTATTAGTAAAAAACTATGAGCAATATAAAAAATATGAGATATTTTGGATATCCAAAAATGAGTAAATGCTCACATAAGATGAAGAGTTGAAAATGTACAAGGTTTATTAGTAAAAAACTAAGAGCAATATTAAAAATATGAGATATTTTGGGTATAATCATTCCATTTTGACACATATGTAAGGAAGGGGAGTCCATTAAAGAAGGTGCATATTTCACATGCTTGAATGAGTTTTAAAATAAAAAATAATGTGATATTTTTATCTCTCCTCTCTCTTGAACCAAACCAAATCAAAAGGGAACCAAATCGAATAAAAAAGGAACCAAACTAGGTCCAAATCTAGTCCAAATTCAACCAAACTGATTTGGAAAATTCTAGAATTAGTTTGTTTGGTTAGGAGCTCAATTTTTCCTATAAATAGAAGCCTCCCCCTTGTTGAAAATTAACAATGTTTAATGCATTGTTACTCTACTCCACCCAAGCCAAGAACTATGAATTTGTTAATAATTCATTAGTTTTTGACATTTCCCTCTTCCAAAGATTGGTGGCCACTCTTGTCCAAACAAGAGTTAAACCCTCAAACCATCAAGCCAAAAGAAAGCTATCAAGTCATTAGTAAGTTGGTGATTCTTCTTTCTTTCGATTATTTTATGGATTTTTATGGTTTTAAATGGTTTTTATGCTTTATGTCTTCTCTATAATGTTAGGCCTCATTACAAAAGGCATTCCCCTCTCTTCTCTAATAAAACCAACCATTCTCTAATAAAACCAACCATTCTCTATCCTAGGTGAATGGTTAAGTGATTAATGTCAAATTTTTATAATGTTTATCTCAATTAAGTGAAAAAAATATTTACTTTAGGATAATTTCAATATTGGTGTACTTTTAATTAGTTTTAAAGATGTAGAAAATTGAAAAATGGTCAGCCATACAAAGGAGGTTATGGCAAAATTTTTAGAATTTAGTAAAAGAAAATTCATCTTTTATTTTATTATAAAAGTGTTACTTTTAGCATAATTGAATTTCATGCATAGAGATATGCATGAAAAGATGAATATTTTATTATAAAAGTGTTACTTTTAGCATAATTGAATTTCATGCATAGAAGTATGCATAAAAGATTAATATTTTATTATAAAAGAGTTACTTTTAGCATAATTGAATTTCATGCATAGAGGTATGCATAAGAGATGTATATTTTATTATAAAAGAGTTACTTTTAGCATAATTGAATTTCATGCATAGAGGTATGCATAAGAGATGAATATTATATTATAAAAGTGTTACTTTTAGCATAATTGAATTTCATGCATAGAGGTATGCATAAGAGATGAATATTTTATTATAAAAGTGTTACTTTTAGCATAATTGAATTTCATGCATAGAGGTATGCATAAGAGATGAATATTTTATTATAAAAGTGTTACTTTTAGCATAATTGAATTTCATGCATAGAGGTATGCATAAGAGATGATTATTTTATTATAAAAGTGTTACTTTTAGCATAATTGAATTTCATGCATAGAGGTATGCATAAAAGATATGGGAAGTGATAAGATGTGATAAGATGCATATGAGATGAGTTAGGATGTGATAAGATAAGTTAAGAAGTGATCAGATGTGTATGGGATGAGGTAAGAAGTGTATGTGATGGGATAAGATGTATATGGGTTGTGATAGGGTGAGAATATGGATAAGAATGTGGATGGGTATGTATGGATGTATGCATGTAGATGTAGATGTAGATGTATAGATATGGAGGTGGATGTATGCATGTAGATGTAGATGTATGGATGTGAATGTGAATATGGATGTGGATGTATGCATGGAGATGTGGATGTATGCATGTAGATGTAGATGTATGCATGGAGATGTGGATGTATGCATGTAGATGTAGATGTATGGATGTGAATGTGAATGTGGATGTGGAGGTATGCATGGAGATGTGGATGTATGCATGCAGATGTAGATGTATGGATGTGAATGTGAATGTGGATGTGGATGTATGCATGGAGGTGTGGATGTATGCATGTAGATGTAGATGTATAGATGTGGATGTGAATATGGAGGTGGATGTATGCATGTAGATGTAGATGTATAGATATGGAGGTGGATGTATGCATGTAGATGTAGATGTATAGATATGTGAATATAGATATGGATGTGAATGTGGAGGTGGATGTATGCATGTAGATGTAGATGTATGGATGTGAATGTGAATGTGGATGTGGATGTATGCATGGAGATGTGGATGTATGAATGTGGATGTGAATGTATGTATATAGATGTGAATGTACGCATATAGATGTGGATGTATGGATGTGAATGTGCATGTAGATGTGGATGTATGGATGAGGATGCATGAATGTGCATGTAGATGTGGATGTGAAAATAGATGCATGGATGTAGATGTGGATGTATGGATGTGAATGTGGATGTGGATATATGTATGGATGTGAATGTGGATGTGGATGTGGATATATGTATGGATGTGAATATATGATATGTGATGTGAAGGAATCTGAAGTGATGAGATGGAAAATGATGTGATGGGATGAGTACACATATAAATGGAATGTGGAATAAGTAATGTGGATTGATAAGGGATAATGTGGAAAAATGAGAGTTAATATAGAAACTGTATTTGTAAACTATTTGTAAATATTGTTTGTAAATGGCTGTTTTATGTCAAGAATGCTGGGGAAGCATTTTGACCGTCTTGTGATTAAGGTCGTGGAGACCTAACTGATAAAGTTGCAACTGCTGACGGAGAGTCAATGGAGGATGTCTCGCGTAGCAAAGTCGGCCGAGGTCTTGACCAGCCTCGGTTCGATTAAAATTGTAAGATTCCTCCCCTCCTTTTTGATGTCTAGCATATTCCCCTGTAATCAATTCCTTTTCTGAAATATAAGAGATCTTGTTTGTGGCTGTTTTAACCTAGAGCGAGAAAATATTCTAGAGAGAGAATATTCAGATTCTGAATATTTTTGGATAGAAAAATATCTCACCTTATTAAAATGAATCCCCCTGAAACAGAAATTTAGAAAGAATTTTTCAATGTGCAATTGGAATTAATTGGAAATAGGTATAAAAAACCTTAATCTAAGGGTCTAGATTTTCAGAAATTTTTGGATTATGGTCCAATTAAGGTTCCTATGGGCCAATAGCATCAATCCATGTGTAGGGAGGAGATAAATCCAATTTGTAAAAGAAGATACCCAAAAATGAGTAAATGCTCACATAAGATGAAGAGTTGAAAATGTACAAGGTTTATTAGTAAAAAACTATGAGTAATAAAATTTTGACACATATGTAAGGAAGGGGAGTTCTTTAAAGAAGGTGCATATTTCACATAAGATGAAGAGTTGAAAATGTACAAGGTTTATTAGTAAAAAACTATGAGCAATAAAATTTTGACACATATGTAAGGAAGGGAAATTCTTTAAAGAAGGTGCATATTTCACATAAGATGAAGAGTTGAAAATGTACAAGGTTTATTAGTAAAAAACTATGAGCAATAAAATTTTGACACATATGTAAGGAAGGGGAGTTCTTTAAAGAAGGTGCATATTTCACATAAGATGAAGAGTTGAAAATGTACAAGGTTTATTAGTAAAAAAACTATGAGCAATAAAATTTTGACACATATGTAAGGAAGGGGAGTTCTTTAAAGGAGGTACATATTTCATATGCTTGAATGAGTTTTAAACTCAAAAATAATGTGATATTTTTATCTCTCATCTCTCTTGAACCAAACCCAAATCAAAATGGAACCAAATCGAATCAAAAAGTAACCAAACTAGGTCAAAATCTAGTCCAAATTCAACCAAACTGACTTGAAAAATTCTAGAATCAGTTTGTTTGGTTAGGAGCTCAATTTTTCCTATAAATAAAAGCCTTCCCTTGTTGAAAAAAATATAGTGTCTTATGCATTGTTACTCTACTCCACCTAAGCCAAGAACTGTGAATTCTTTAATAATTCACTAGTTTTTGACACTTCTCTCTTTCTTCAATCCCCATTGGTGGCTCCATCAACATACTAAACCAATTGATTGGTTGGGGGTCTCTACCGTGAACAAAGAATCAAGCAAATTATAAGATAAGTATAGTGAATTTTGATCTTTTCTATAATTTCTCAATGATTCTCTCTTCTCAACCCCTCTCAAGCTTGAGAAGCTTAATTGGTATGGTTTTTGAAATGCTATTGAAGTTAATTAATTAATGATAGTTTCTCTCTCTCTCACTTAAGAAATGGTCATACTCATGACCCATTCTCAATCCAAATGAAGCTTTTCATAAAGCTTTTTCTTAATCCAAGATTAATCTATGCTTGAGAATAAATTAATAGTTTTTTTATGCTTCTAGTTTATGATTATTTTTCATTTAATCCATTAAGGGTTAATGATCCAATTAGGGATCATTCTAATCATTTTCTTAAAGATAACCTATCTTTTAAAATATTGAGATCTATTAGTTATAGTAGCGAAGCTATGGCAAAATTTTATAAAAATATATATATATAATAATTTCATTCAAAGCATGAAAAGAGGATTTCCTACCATATTCTAGGAACTATCATCCTAGATTAATTAAAAGAATTTTTTTATGCATAGAGATGTGGATGTTTGCATGTAGATGTAGATGTATGGATGTGAGTGTGAGTGTGAATGTGGATGTGGATGTATGCATGGAGATGTGGATGTATGCATGTAGATGTAGATGTATAGATGTGGATGTGAATGGAGATGTGGATGTATGCATGTAGATGTAGATGTATAGATATGGATGTGAATGTGGAGGTGGATGTATGCATGTAGACGTAGAAATATAGAGGTGAATGTGAATGTGGAGGTGAATGTATGCATGGAGATGTGGATGTATGCATGTAGAAGTAGATGTATAGATGTAGATGTAAATGGAGATGTGGATGGATGCATGTAGATGTAGATGTATAGATGTGGATGTGATTGGAGATGGGGATGTATGCATGTAGATGTAGATGTATAGATGTGGATGTGAATGGAGATGTAGATGTATAGATGTGGATGTGAATGGAGATATGGATGTATGCATGTAGATGTAGATGTATAGATATGGATGTGAATGTGGAGGTGGATGTATGCATGTAGACATAGAAGTATAGAGGTGAATGTGAATGTGGAGGTGGATGTATGCATGGAGACGTGGATGTATGCATGTAGAAGTAGATGTATAGATGTAGATGTAAATGGAGATGTGGATGGATGCATGTAGATGTAGATGTATAGATGTGGATGTGAATGGAGATGTGGATGGATGCATGTAGATGTAGATGTATAGATGTGGATGTGAATGGAGATGTGGATGTATGCATGTAGATGTAGATGTATAGATGTGGATGTGAATGTGGAGGTGGATGTATGCATGTAGATGTAGATGTATGGAGGTGAATGTGAATGTGGATGTGGATGTATGCATAGAGATGTGGATGTATGCATGTAGATGTGAATGTACGCATATAGATGTGGATGTATGGATGTGAATGTACATGTAGATGTGGATGTATGGATGAGGATGCATGAATGTGCATGTAGATGTGGATGTGAAAATAGATGTATGGATGTAGATGTGGATGTATGGATGTGAATGTGCATGTGGATGTGGATATATGTATGGATGTGGATATATGTATGGATGTGAATATATGATATGTGATGTGAAGGAATCTGAAGTGATGAGATGGAAAATGATGTGATGGGATGAGTACACATATAAATGGAATGTAGAATAAGTAATGTGGATTGATGAGGGATAATGTGGAAAAATGACAGTTAATATAGAAACTATATTTGTAAACTGATTGTATAAATGCTGTTTGTAAATGACTGTTTTATGTCAAGAATGCTGGAGATGCATTTTGACCGTCTTGTGATTAAGGTCGTGAGACCTAACTGATAAAGTTGCAACAACTGCTGACGGAGAGTCAATGGAGGACATCTCGCGTAGCAAGGTCGGCCGAGGTCTTGACCAGCCTCGGTGCGATTAAAATGGTGAGCTTCCGGTACGGTGGATGAGGGACCAAGGAAGCGGCCTATGAGTGAAGCGCTAGGTCACCTACGAAGGATCCTAGAGGGTGCCGACCATACGGTGCTCGAGCTCTGGGTCGCCTAGGATACCCACGCGTGCGTCGAGGAAGATATTGGAACAAGGAGTAGGAGTTGTTTTCTGAAATCGGGCATGGATCTGGTTGATTGACCTTGCTGGTCTTCAATGGATGAGTCCATGGCTCTTTATATGGATCTGTTGGTTGATCTTGCTGATCTTCAACGAGAGTCCATCTTGATAAGTGATTATATTGCCGAGTATTATGGGCTAGGAACTAGGAAACGGCCCCTGAGTGGACATGTGGTGAGCGTCCTAGTTGCCAATGATGCCATAGATACTCTGATGAAGGAATGATGGAAAAATTAAGAATCAACCGGATAAATTGGAAGATGGTGATCAGTGATACTATGGTTTTATTAAAGGATTGTTTTAAACTGGTTGAATCTGTGAAAAGGCAATTTCATATTGGGTGTGTGAGTGGTGTGACTAGTTTTATTTTTGCATGAACATCCGGCTAGGGGGCCTAGGAACTCTTTTCCTTGGTACCCGGGATAAAACCTAACCAAATTCTTAATTGGTCCCATCACTACAGTGGTTGGGCAGTTGGCTAACCCATGGGACTGGATGGGGTTAGGCTGGACTGATGGATCCGTAAATCGAGACTCAACTTTTGTTTTTATGATAGATAAAATAAATCCCGGACAGTAACTGTTCTATGGATAAGAATCAACGGCTTGCCTCCTGAATGGGGAAAAAAGCGTTGATCCCAATGATCCAAGTGCAAGTTTCTTCCTTGATCTGACCAAGTATCTTATAGATGTAATTGGATCAGCTCGATCAGAAATGATTTTGACTACGTTAGAGTAAAAAATTATCCTTGTGGAATCGCCTGTGCTTTCCGGTAAAGGAAGTTTTTTCGGATTCGGTTTTGGAACAACCGATGGATTAGTCTCTTATCCGGATATCCGTGGGTGAGGCCCCAAGTGTGGGACCCCTGTCCCACGTGAGAAGTGCTACTTCCGCTGCCAGTATCCTGAACCCATTGCTCGGTGGGAACAGGGATCCTACAGTTGGTATCAGAGCATTTGGTTAATAAAGATCAACTGAGAAGCCAAATATGTCAAAAATTTATCAAGAAGCACAAAAAGGTTGTAATTGTGTGATATAATTCATACAATTTGATATTCAAACTGAAATTCGTAATTTGGTAATTGGGTCTTCAGATGGAAGTACTGCAATTATATAGAATCCCTGACTTGCTTGAGGCCTAGACATGATGGTATTTACCTTATAATTCCAAGGGCCGTGACTACCCGTATATATCGAGAGTATACTGTAGCTCTTTACTGACAGTATATACGAGTAAATCTAAGACTTGAAATTATAAGCGTTAATGCTATCCAGATGATGATTTCGAATGTGATTGATATGATTTTTAATTCTGTTTGAGAATTGATGAATTGATTTGGATTCTGATTGAAAATTTTGATTGAAAAATGATGATTTCTGAAATTAGTTGAAATATAAAAATCTGAACAAAACCACAATGAGGATTAATGGGACGAGTCCCTGTGATGATATTCATAACTAGAATGATGATAATGATTTCAACAAACCACTATGAGATTAGTGAGTTGTGCTATCAAATTGTTACTGTTAACTCTTGACCGGTAGATCAAGTTAAGGGATGACAAATTGAGAACTAGCTTAACTGAAATTCCCGTAGAGGAATGTTCAGAAGGGATTTTTTCGGTCTAATGGACCATTATCGTGTTAAAGATATGAATGATATGATTTGAATGAATTGTTATTTAATGATGAGTTCTATTTCCTCGTATTCTGTTGGGTTGACCAGAATATAAGGAACCCTAGAATAAATTGGATCTTAAGAAAAAGAGTTGTCCTCTACTTGGCAAGATGAGGACATCTCGCACTTTTTTAAGTGGGGTAGAATGTAAGATTTCTCCCCAGCCTTAGAGGTATACAGGAGTAAGAATCTCCCTTTTTGATCTTATAATTATTCCCTCTCTAAAATAAAAGAAAGATTCTGTTTAAAAAAGGAAGACCCTTTCCCTAGAATACTTCTCAGGAGTCACGCCTGTTTTAAGGATTCAGAACAATGAGTTCAGAAGTGAAAATCGGTGTTTTGGATACCAAGGTTTTGGTTTTCATCCGAGTGTACGGCCCAAAAGGAGTTCTTTATCTCTTGGGGAGTATAAGAAGTTATCCCCCAGATATTGTGACCCTTATATCTGAATTCAATGAAAGTAGGTGACTTAGCCTACAAGCTTCTTTTATCTCCCATCTCAAATTCTTAATGCCTTCTATAGAAAAATGTGTCAAACCCAAATCATGGAAAGACGGTAAAACTTCAGTGGCAAGTTACCGTTGGCTTCTAGGTTACGCTAGCTCCTTCCTTTATATAAGCCGTAACTTTTACTTGTCGCTCACAGTAATCTTACTCCCATCAATCTCCTTTCTTTCTTAATCTCCTTCATGGCTTGGCAACAGGAATTAGTTTTATCCATGATGATTTCTCACCTTCAAGACGCAAGAGAGTCTGTGAAGAAAGACTTTATAGAACAGTATGAGCGCTCACTTTTTCCTCACCTAGGAACTTCTGTAGCTCAGACCAAATGGCGGACCTATCAAAACATAACTAGGGTAACACCCTGGGATCAGCAGCACTTTCGTAACAATGTCCGCTTGGCCATGGTTATTGAAGCTTTGGGTTTGGGTCCCCGATACTACTGCGTCATGAGATCAAGACATCTTGGGTTTTCTGAGCGGGTCTTCTTACTGTCGTGTTTTCTTCCTCATGAGAAGATATGCCTTTACCCCGTTTTTGGCTTGCCTCTCAGAGGTCCTTTTGTTAGATCACCTCATACCACTGAGGTAGGTGCGGCAATAACCAGCAGAATCCTTCCCATAGATGAGTTACCCTATACTTGTGCAGCTTGTGAGTGCTGCTTTTGTGACCATATGATGGACGGGCTTATGGAAGTGTAAAGAGTTCTTCTATCTTTACTGTATAAGTTTCGAGAATGAATAAAGTTTAAATCTTGTTCTTATCTTGCTTTCTTTAAGACTTTTCTTGGTGGTTAATCTTGATTAAAATTTTTCTCTAAGTCTCATATTCGTGCATCTTGCGAAATTATCCCAGTTCGCGAGATGAGGACATCTCGCATTTTTTAAGTGGGGTAGAATGTAAGATTCCTCCCCCAACCCCTTTTTGATGTCTAGCATATTCCCCTGTAATCAATTCCTTTTCTGAAATATAAGAGATCTTGTCTGTGGCTGTTTCAACCTAGAGAGAGAAAATATTCTAGAGAGAGAATATTCAGATTCTGAATATTTTTGGATAGAAAAATATCTCACCTTATTAAAATGAATCCCCCTGAAACAGAAATTCAGAAAGAATTTTCCAATGTGCAATTGGAATTAATTGGAAATAGGTATAAAGAACCTTAGTCTAAGGGTCTAGATTTTCAGAAATTTTTGGATTATGGTCCAATTAAGGTTCCTATGGGCCAATAGCATCAATCCATGTGTAGGGAGGAGATAAATCCAATTTGTAAAAGAAGATACCCAAAAATGAGTAAATGCTCACATAAGATGAAGAGTTGAAAATGTACAAGGTTTATTAGTAAAAAAACTATGAGCAATAAAATTTTGACACATATGTAAGGAAGGGGAGTTCTTTAAAGAAGGTGCATATTTCACATAAGATGAAGAGTTGAAAATGTACAAGGTTTATTAATAAAAAACTATGAGCAATAAAATTTTGACACATATGTAAGGAAGGGAAATTCTTTAAAGAAGGTGCATATTTCACATAAGATGAAGAGTTGAAAATGTACAAGGTTTATTAGTAAAAAACTATGAGCAATAAAATTTTGACACATATGTAAGGAAGGGGAGTTCTTTAAAGAAGGTGCATATTTCACATAAGATGAAGAGTTGAAAATGTACAAGGTTTATTAGTAAAAAAACTATGAGCAATACAATTTTGACACATATGTAAGGAAGGGGAGTTCTTTAAAGGAGGTACATATTTCACATGCTTGAATGAGTTTTAAACTCAAAATTAATGTGATATTTTTATCTCTCATCTCTCTTGAACCAAACCAAATCAAAATGGAACCAAATCGAATCAAAAAGTAACCAAACTAGGTCCAAATCTAGTCCAAATTTAACCAAACTGACTTGGAAAATTCTAGAATCAGTTTGTTTAGTTAGGAGCTCAATTTTTCCTATAAATAGAAGCCTTCCCTTGTTGAAAAAAATATAGTGTCTTATGCATTGTTACTTTACTCCACCTAAGCCAAGAATTGTGAATTCTTTAATAATTCACTAGTTTTTGACACTTCTCTCTTTCTTTAATCCCCATCGGTGGCTCCATCAACATACTAAACCAATTGATTGGTTGGGGGCCTCTACCGTGAACAAAGAATCAAGAAAATTATAAGATAAGTATAGTGAATTTTGATCTTTTCTATAATTTCTCAATGATTCTCTCTTCTCAACCCCTCTCAAGCTTGAGAAGCTTAATTGGTATGGTTTTTGAAATGCTATTGAAGTTAATTAATTAATGATAGTAAAGAATTACATAAATTTTCATTTATGTTTAATTCTAATGGTTTTTTCTCTCTCTCACTTAAGAAATGGTCATACTCATGACCCATTCTCAATCCAAATGAAGCTTTTCATAAAGCTTTTTCTTAATCCAAGATTAATCTATGCTTGAGAATAAATTAATAGTTTTTTTTATGCTTTTAGTTTATGATTATTTTTTATTTAATCCATTGAGGGTTAATGATCCAATTAGGGATCATTCTAATCATTCCCTTAAAGATAACCTATCTTTTAAAATATTGAGATCTATTAGTTATAGTAGCGGAGCTATGGCAAAATTTTATAAAAAAATATATATAATAATAATTTCATTCAAAGCATGAAAAGAGGATTTCCTACCATATTCTAGGAACTATCATCCTAGATTAATTAAAAGAATTTTTTTATGCATAGAGATGTGGATGTTTGCATGTAGATGTAGATGTATGGATGTGAGTGTGAATGTGGATGTGGATGTATGCATGGAGATGTGGATGTATGCATGTAGATGTAGATGTATAGATGTGGATGTGATTGGAGATGTGGATGTATGCATGTAGATGTAGATGTATAGATGTGGATGTGAATGGAGATGTGGATGTATGTATGTAGATGTAGATGTATAGATATGGATGTGAATGTGGAGGTGGATGTATGCATGTAGACGTAGAAGTATAGAGGTGAATGTGAATGTGGAGGTGGATGTATGCATGGAGATGTGGATGTATGCATGTAGAAGTAGATGTATAGATGTAGATGTAAATGGAGATGTGGATGGATGCATGTAGATGTAGATGTATAGATGTGGATGTGATTGGAGATGTGGATGTATGCATGTAGATGTAGATGTATAGATGTGGATGTGAATGGAGATGTAGATGTATAGATGTGGATGTGAATGGAGATGTGGATGTATGCATGTAGATGTAGATGTATAGATATGGATGTGAATGTGGAGGTGGATGTATGCATGTAGACATAGAAGTATAGAGGTGAATGTGAATGTGGAGGTGGATGTATGCATGGAGATGTGGATGTATGCATGTAGAAGTAGATGTATAGATGTAGATGTAAATGGAGATGTGGATGGATGCATGTAGATGTAGATGTATAGATGTGGATGTGAATGGAGATGTGGATGTATGCATGTAGATGTAGATGTATAGATGTGGATGTGAATGTGGAGGTGGATGTATGCATATAGATGTAGATGTATAGATGTGGATGTGAATGTGGAGGTGGATGTATGCATGTAGATGTAGATGTATGGAGGTGAATGTGAATGTGGATGTGGATGTATGCATAGAGATGTGGATGTATGCATGTAGATGTGAATGTACGCATATAGATGTGGATGTATGGATGTGAATGTGCATGTAGATGTGGATGTATGGATGAGGATGCATGAATGTGCATGTAGATGTGGATGTGAAAATAGATGTATGGATGTAGATGTGGATGTATGGATGTGAATGTGCATGTGGTTGTGGATATATGTATGGATGTGGATATATGTATGGATGTGAATATATGATATGTGATGTGAAGGAATCTGAAGTGATGAGATGGAAAATGATGTGATGGGATGAGTACACATATAAATGGAATGTAGAATAAGTAATGTGGATTGATGAGGGATAATGTGGAAAAATGAGAGTTAATATAGAAACTATATTTGTAAACTGATTGTATAAATGCTGTTTGTAAATGACTGTTTTATGTCAAGAATGCTGGGAATGCATTTTGACCGTCTTGTGATTAAGGTCGTGAGACCTAACTGATAAAGTTGCAACTGCTGACGGAGAGTCAATGGAGGACGTCTCGCGTAGCAAGGTCGGCCGAGGTCTTGACCAGCCTCGGTGCGATTAAAATGGTGAGCTTCCGGTACGGTGGATGAGGGACCAAGGAAGCGGCCTATAAGTGAAGCGCTAGGTCACCTACGAAGGATCCTAGAGGGTGCTGACCATACGGTGCTCGAGCTCTGGGTCGCCTAGGATACCCACGCGTGCGTCGAGGAAGATATTGGAACAAGGAGTAGGAGTTGTTTTCTGATATCGGGCATGGATCTGGTTGATTGACCTTGCTGGTCTTCAATGGATGAGTCCATGGCTCTTTATATGGATCTGTTGGTTGATCTTGCTGATCTTCAACGAGAGTCCATCTTGATAAGTGATTATATTGCCGAGTATTATGGGCTAGGAACTAGGAAACGGCCCCTGAGTGGACATGTGGTGAGCGTCCTAGTTGCCAATGATGCCATAGATACTCTGATGAAGGAATGATGGGAAAATTAAGAATCAACCGGATAAATTGGAAGATGGTGATCAGTGATACTATGGTTTTATTAAAGGATTGTTTTAAACTGGTTGAATCTGTGAAAAGGCAATTTCATATTGGGTGTGTGAGTGGTGTGACTAGTTTTATTTTTGCATGAACATCCGGCTAGGGGGCCTAGGAACTCTTTTCCTTGGTACCCGAGATAAAACCTAACCAAATTCTTAATTGGTCCCATCACTACAGTGGTTGGGCGGTTGGCTAACCCATGGGACTGGATGGGGTTAGGCTGGACTGATGGATCCGTAAATCGAGACTCAACTTTTGTTTTTATGATAGATAAAATAAATCCCGGACAGTAACTGTTCTATGGATAAGAATCAACGGCTGTGCCTCCTGAATGGGAAAAAAAGCGTTGATCCAAATGATCCAAGTGCAAGTTTCTTCCTTGATCTGACCAAGTATCTTATAGATGTAATTGGATGAGCTCGATCAGAAATGATTTTGACTACGTTAGAGTAAAAAGTTATCCTTGTGGAATCGCCTGTGCTTTCCAGTAAAGGAAGTTTTTCCGGATTCGGTTTTGGAACAACCGACGGATTAGTCTCTTATCCGGATATCCGTGGGGGGTGAGGCCCCGAATGTGGGACCCCTGTCCCACGCGAGAAGTGCTACTTCCGCTGCCACTATCCTGAACCCGTTGCTCGGTGGGAACAGGGATCCTACAAAAATGGTGAGCTTCCGGTACGGTGGATGAGAGACCAAGGAAGCGGCCTATGAGTGAAGCGCTAGGTCACCTGCGAAGGATCCTAGAGGGTGCTGACCATACGGTGCTCGGGCTCTGGGTCGCCTAGGATACCCACGCGTGCGTCGAGGAAGATATTGGAACAAGGAGTAAGAGTTGTTTTCTGAAATCGGGCATGGATCTGGTTGATTGACCTTGCTGGTCTTCAATGGATGAGTCCATGGCTCTTTATATGGATCTGTTGGTTGATCTTACTGATCTTCAACGAGAGTCCATCTTGATTTTTATAAATGATGATTTGCTGAGTATTATGGGCTAGGAACTATTGAAAAGGCCCCTGAGTGGACAGGTGGTGAGCGTTCTGGTTGCCAATGATGCCATAAATACTCTGATGAAGGAATGATGGGAAATTATGAATCAACCGGATAATTTGGAAGATTGTGATCAATGATACTATGGTTTCATTATAGGATTGTTTTAAAACTGGTTGAATCTGTGAAAAAGGCAATTTCATATTGGGTGGTGTGACTAGTTTTATTTTTGCATGAACATCCGGCTAAGGGGCCTGGGAACTCTTTTCCCTGGTAACCGGGACAAAAATCAAATTCTAAATTGGATCCCATCACTATAGTGGTTGGGCGGTTGGCTCTAACCCATGGGACTGGATGGGGTTAGGCTGGACTGATGGATCCATAAATCGAGACTCAATTTTTGTTATTACGATAGATGAAGTAAATCCCAAACAGTAATTGTTTTATGGATAGGAATCAACGGCTATGCCTCTTGGTGGGGAAAAAAGCGTTGATCCCAATGATCCAAGTGCAAGTTTCTTCCTTGATCTAACTGAGTACCTTTATAGGTGCAGTCGGATCAGTTTGATCAGTAATAGTCTTGACTACGTTAGAGTAAAAAGTTATCCTGGTGGAATCGCCCGTGCTTTCCGGATAAAGGAAGTTTTTTCGGGTTCGATTTGGAAAAACCGACGGACTAGTCTTTTGTCTGGATATCTGTCCAGAGGCCCCGAATGTGGGACCCCTGTCCCACGCGAGAAGTGCTACTTCCGCTGCTAGTACCCCGAATCTGTTGCTCGGTGGGAACAGGGATCTCACAGTTGGTATCAGAGCAAATTGGCTAATAAAGATCAACTGAGAAGACAAATATGTCAAAAATTTATCAAGAAACACAAAAAGGTTGTAATTGTGTGATATAAGTCATACAATTTGATATTCAAACTGAAATTCGTAATTTGGTAATTGGGTCTTTAGATGGAAGTACCGTAATTACATAGAATCCGTGACTTGCTTGAGGGCTAGACATGATGGTATTTACCTTATAATTCCAAGGGCCGTGACTACCCGTATATACTGAGAGTATAATTGCAGCTCTTTACTGACAGTATATACGAGTAAATCTAAGACTTGAAATTATAAGCGTTAATGCTATCCAGATGATGATTTCGAATGTAGTTGATATGATTTTTAATTCTGTTTGAGAATTGATAAATTTTGGTATTCCTTCACACTTCTTGGCCATGATGAGGTCCAGGGAGGGTATTGGAATTTATGGCCCCTCTACATGGCTTTAATAGTAGACCTTAGTAGATTATTTCTCTAAGGTTTAGTAGCATGGCTTTAGTAGTGGACCTTAGTAGATTATTTCTCTAAGGTTTAGTAGCTCCTTTTTGGATGGTCCTATTTTCACCTTTTTATATGCCTTAGTGGAGAATCTCTACATCTTGCACTCTACTCTAGGCTTTGGGTGCTCGCTTCTAGGCAAGTGATAAGCATCTTGATTAGGATTAGATCCTAATCTCCTCCTTAAACCTTTTGTACTTCAGCCTATTTAAAGGCTCCTCATCTAATGAAGAAATCACCAAGCTTTTGCCTTATTCACATTGTCATTATGCTCATATGATTTGTCTTTAGCTAATCTAGCCATGTTTAAGCATAGTCTTGCTTCCTAGTTCTTAATCCTTGCTCTAATCATGTGCTCAATCCATCCTTGAGCTCCCATGTTTTCTAACATGGTATCAGAGCCAAGTTAGTCACCCTCAAGCTATGTGTAGTCCCTAATCTCATTTGCTAATCATCCCTCATTAATTAAGTCACTTTTACCTCTTTTCACCATAGCTCATCTGCACCCACAGCTGAACTTTGCCTTGCTGTGCACAAACCGCTTCACCAATGATCAAACCCTCTTAGAGGCTTCAAGCTATCTCCTAGGCGACCCTCCACGTGAAGGCACGAAGCAAAACGCAGCTCGCAGCAGGCGGAATCGTCGTCGCCATCATGAAGAGAAAAATTTGATTTTTTGTAAAAATTGAGTCAACCACTACAAATTGGTCTAATTCCCTTCAGCCCCGGGGGTTTTCAGGCATGGCGAACGCGTCTGTAGCATCAGAATCGGCTGAAAACGATTGCTTATAGCTCCTCCAGCACTGTGGCAACCACAAAAGGTACCTTGGTCAAAACAGAGATTAAGTAATGATTTCTTTACTTAATCAAGTGTTTAGGGTGATGATTATCATGTGGATACATTGCTATTGAATCATGTTGAAGCTTTTTTGAAAATATTTAGTGAAAGGCATCCATTCTTTCACTCCAAGGTGGCCCAGTTTTTGGTTTTCCAAAATAGTGAACTCAATCACTAATGAGTGATTAGTGGATATTAATCACTATTTTTTGTAAGCTCAACATGCCCTCTTCATGTGAGTCCAACAATGCAAAGTATGTCAAATATATTAAAGCCATGAAGAAAGCCAAAGTCAAATCCATCAACAAAGTTCATGCCAAAAACAAACCCACTTCTCGGATTCCATCATCCTATCTTGAAGTATTACATTTATATGGGGAAGGCAACTTTGATTTCCCATGCATGTAATTTGTTTGAGTGAGTCATTTTTTCAGCATGTCAGAACACAAGGATAAAGGGCTTACTAAGTTTGATGGCACTAATTTCTTTACTTGGTCAGTCAAGGCAAAATTCCTTCTCATAAAGAAGGGACTTTGGAATATTGTCAATGGTAAGAACAAATGTCCAAATGGCAGAGACAAAGAAGATGAGAAAGCAGAATGGATAACTAAAGATGAAAAGGCACTTGCCCTTCTAGTGCTGAGTATGGATGATAATTTCATTCATCATATTAGTGCATGCAACACCTCCAAAATAGCATGGGATACATTGGAGGAGTTATTTGGGGCCAAAGGGAAAGGCACCTTAATGAACCTCATGATAGAATTTTTTGGGATAATGATGCAAGCTAATGAAAGTTTCTCAACTCACCTCAATAAGGCTAAAAGCCTTCTCTCTCAGCTTGCCGGTGAAGGAGAAGTTCTAAAAGATGAAATAGTCATTGCTGTTTTGCTTAAAAGTTTACCTTCCACTTACAGCACTTTGATCACCACTTTAAAGAATGTACCAGATGTAACCTTAAAAAGGGTAGAATCTTCTATCCTGGAAGAAGAAAGAAAAATGGGCAAAGAAGGTCACTTCCAAGTTGACAATGCAATGGTAGTAAGCAAATCAAAAGTATCCTGCTCCCATTGTGGAAAGTCAGGACACAAAGTTGACACATGCAGGTTGAAGATGATATGCAGCTTTTGTGGTCTTAAAGGTCATTCAGAGAATTTTTGCTTTAAAAAGAAGGATAAAGCACACTTGGTTGAGGAAAAAGAAGCTTTGGCAAAGGAAGAAGAAGCAAATTTTGCTTCTATTGACTCTGATTGGGCTTTTTGAAGTCTTTTTGATGTATGTTACCTCTGAGCACCACATGATGTAGCTCATGTAACTTTCTTAGTAGTAGTAGTAGTGAGACTTTTGGATAGTTACCTCTGAGCACCACATGACGTAGCTCATGTAACTTTTTTAGTAGTAGTAGTGGGACTTTTGTAGGTTACCTCTGAGCACCACATGATGTAGCTCAAGTAACGTTTTAGACATTTGCCTCATGGGAGGGCAAATCTTCTTGGATAGTCCCATAGTTAGTGTTTGGAACATGGGAGGGTATTTTGGTATTCCTTCACACTTCTTGGCCATGATGAGGTCCAGGGAGGGTATTGGAATTTATGGCCCCTCTACATGGCTTTAGTAGTAGACCTTAGTAGATTATTTCTCTAAGGTTTAGTAGCATGGCTTTAGTAGTGGACCTTAGTAGATTATTTCTCTAAGGTTTAGTAGCTCCTTTTTGGATGGTCCTATTTTCACCTTTTTATATGCCTTAGTGGAGAATCTCTACATCTTGCACTCTACTCTAGGCTTTGGGTGCTCGCTTCTAGGCAAGTGATAAGCATCTTGATTAGGATTAGATCCTAATCTCCTCCTTAAACCTTTTGTACTTCAGCCTATTTAAAGGCTCCTCATCTAATGAAGAAATCACCAAGCTTTTGCCTTATTCACATTGTCATTATGCTCATATGATTTGTCTTTAGCTAATCTAGCCATGTTTAAGCATAGTCTTGCTTCCTAGTTCTTAATCCTTGCTCTAATCATGTGCTCAATCCATCCTTGAGCTCCCATGTTTTCTAACAATAAATTGATTTGGATGCTGATTGAAAAATGATGATTTCTGAATTTTAGTTGAAATATAATAACCTGAACGAAACCACAATGAGGCTGAATGGGACGAGTCCCTGTGATGATATTCATAACTGGAATGATGATAATGAATTCAGCAAATCACTATGAGATTAGTAGATTGTGCTGTCAGATTGCTACTGTTAACACTTGACCGGTAGATCAAGTTAAGGGATGACAAATTGAGAACTTACTTGACTGAAATTTCCGTGGAGGAATGTTTAGAAAGAAATTTTCAGTCTAATGGACCATTATCATGTTAAAGATATGAATGATATGATTTGAATGAATTGTTATTTAATGATGAGTTCTATATAAGGGATAATTATCCCAGTATTCTGTTGGGTTGACCAGAATATAAGGAACCCCAGAATAAAATTGGATCTTAAGAAAAAGAGTTGTCCTCTACCTTGCGAGATGAGGACATCTCGCACTTTTTTAAGTGGGATAGAATGTAAGATTCCTCCCCAGCCTTCGAGCTATACAGGAGTAAGAATCTCCCTTTCTGATCTTATAATTATTTCCTCTCTAAAATAAAAGAAAGATTCTGTTTAAAAAAGGAAGACCCTTTCCCTAGAATACTTCTCAGGAATCCCACCTGTTTTAAGGATTCAGAACAATGAGTTCAGAAGTGAAAATCGGTGTTTTGGATACCAAGGTTTTGGTCTTGATTCGAGTACATACATCATCCATACATCCATTCACATCAATCCACATTACCCACACTTCAATCCACATCATCCATACATCCATTCACATCAATTCACATTATCCACACATCAACCCACATCATCCATACATCCATTCATATCAATCCACATTATCCACACATCAACCCACCATCTCCATACATCCATTCACGTCAATCCACATTATCCACACATCAACCCACATCATCCATACATCCATTCACGTCAATCCACATTACCCCCACACATCAATCCACATTCATTTCATAAGTATTCTTATTCTCATCTAATCACATCTTTTTCTATCTCATCACTTATTTCCTCATTTATCCTCATGAGATCTCATCCACTTGGATCTACCCATACATCTCATCACTTCACATACATTAACATCTATCCAGTTTACATCGCATCTTATCACATCCATTTCACATCACATCTCATTCATTCACATCCCGATTCACATGCTAACACATTCATTCACGTCCCTTATTGTTCATTCACATCCCGATTCACATCACATCACATCCATTCATGTCCCTTATCATTCATTCACATCCCGATTCACATGCTATCACATTCATTTACATCCTATATCATTCATTTACATCCTGATATCACATGACATGATATCACATCACATCTCATCTATTCATTCACATTTATCTGATTCACATCACATCTCATCACATCTATTTACCTCTCATTCTCATCACTTCTATTCTCATCACATCCATCCATCCATTCTTTCCTATCTATCTGATTCACATCCCATCTCATCACATCTATTTACCTCTCATTCTCATCACTTCTATTCTCATCACATCCATCCATCCATTCTTTCCCATCTATTTGATTTGCATCCCATCTCATCACATCTATTTACCTCTCATTCTCATCGCATCTATTCTCATCACATCCATCCATCCATTCATTCCCATCTATCTGATTTGCATTACATCTCATCACATCTATTCACCTCACATTCTCATCACTCCTATTCTCATCGCATCCATCCATCCATTCATTCCCATCTATCTGATTTGCATCACATATCATCACATCTATTTACCTCTCATTCTCATCACACTTCTATTCTCATCACATCCATCCATCCATTCTTTCTCATCTATCTGATTTGTATCCCATCTCATCACATCTATTTACCTCTCATTCTCATCACATCTATTTACCTCTCATTCTCATCACATCTATTCACCTCTCATTCTCATCACATCTATTCTCATCACATCCATCAATCCATTCTTTCCCATCTATCTGATTCGCATCCCATCTCATCACATCTATTTACCTCTCATTCTCATCACATCCATCCATCCATTCATTCCCATCTATCTAATTCGCATTACATCTCATCACATTTATTCACCTCACATTCTTGTCACTCCTATTCTCATCGCATCCATCCATCCATTCATTCCCATCTATCTGATTCGCATTACATATCATCACATCTATTTACCTCTCATTCTCATCACTTCTATTCTCATCACATCCATTCTCTATTCATTCTCATCTATCTGATTCACATCACATATCATCACATCTATTTATAGAATGTAAGAGAATTCTTATTTTTCACATATCATCACATATCATCACATCTATTTATAGAATGTAAGAGAATTCTTATTTTTGATATAAAGATTCTTTGCGCATCTATTTATGCATAAGAACAACTTTAGTGGGAAATAACACTTTTTTAAAATTTTGTTTATGCATAAATTCAATTTTAAGAGGAGAATAACACTTTTGAAATAAAAATAAATCTTTTATGCATCTTTCTATGCATAAATTCAATTTTAATGAGTATAACTCTTTTGAAATAAAAATAAATTTCTTTATGCATCTTTCTATGCATAAAATCAAAATTAATGAGAATAACTCTTTTGAAATAAAAATAAATTTCTTTATGCATCTTTCTATGCATAAATCAAAATTAATGAGAGTAACTCTTTTGAAGTAAAAATAAATTTCTTTATGCATCTTTCTATGCATAAAATCAAAATTGATGAGGATAACACTTTTGGAATAAAAATAAATTCTTTATGCATCTTTCTATGCATAAAATCAAAATTTGATGAGAATAACACTTTTGGAAAAAAAAATTCTTTATGCATCTTTCTATGTATAAAATCAAAATTTGATGAAAGTAACGCTTTTATAATAATAAAAATTCATAAATTCAATTTTAATGAATATAACACTTTTATAATAAATAAATTCTTTTATGCATCTATTTATGCATAAAAATCAATTTTGATGAAAGTAACACTTTTATAATCAAAATATTCCCAATATGCATCTTTCTATGCATAGAAATTAATTCTAAAAAAATAACACTTTTATAATAAAAATCTTTCTAATATTCATTTTTCTATGCATAGAATAAAAATAACACTTTTAGAATACACAACCGGTGGGGATTACTCTTTTTGAATAATAAAAAGAAAACCTATTTCACCAAATTTAAGAAAATTTTGCCATAATCTCCTTTGTATGGCTGACCATTTTTCAAAATTTTCACTATAAAATTTATGAGAAATTATCCAAGATGATTTAAATCATTCTAATTTAATCAATTTCCACTTTATTAAGAGTAAATAATATGAAAAGTTTAATTCCATCAATTTGATTACACATCTTAGATAAAGAAAGGCTGAATTCAATAATGAAGAGAAGGGGGAAAGCCTTTCTAGTAAGGCGTAACATCCATTTTCATTTTAAAGAAAGCAAAAATCAGAAAACCATAAAATAGAATAAGAAAAAGTAGAATTTCTAACTTACTAGGAGTTTTGTGAGCTTTCCTTTGGCTTGATGGTTTGAGGGATCTACTTTTGTTTGCAAGAGAAGTGGCCACCAATTCTTTTGAAGAGAAAATGGTCAAAAACAAATGAATTATCAATGAATTCACAGTTTTTGGCTATGGGGAGGAGTAGAGTATTAGTGCATAAAACACTATTAACCATTTACAAAGGGGGAGGCTTCATCTATAGGAAAAAACGAGCCTTTAACCAAGCAAACTGATTCTAGAATTTTCCAAATCAGTTTGGTCAATTTTCGACCATTTTTAGGCCAGTTTAGCTTACTTTTTGGATCTAGTTGAAGCAGGAGAGAGGAGAGATGAAAATATCTCATTATTTGTGAGTTTAAAACTCAACCACACATGTGAAATAGGTGCCTCCTTCATGAGGGGAATTCCCCACACTGAGGTGTCAAAAATGCATCATTTCTTCTAAATATCTCTTCTTTTTTAACTAATAACCTTGTCCTTAGTCAACTCTTCATCTTATGTGAGCATTTACTCATTTTTTAGGGATTCTCTTTTATTCTTCCATTGATCTCCTCCCTACATTTGGATTAATCTAATTGGTCCATAGGAACCTTAATTCAAAAATTTCAAAAAATCTGGACCCTTAGGCAGCTAAGGTCCTTTTTACCTGATTTCAATTTATTCCAATTGCACATTGGAAATTTCTTTTTGAATATCTGTTTCAGGGGAAACCATTTTAGACACTAGGAGAATATTTATATCCAAAAATATCTCAATTTTGAATTACCTCCCTCTAGACATTTTCTCTCTCTAGGCCAAAACATGGTAAAATAGGATCTTTCTTTTATTTCAGAGAGGGAAATAATTATAAGATCAAAAGGGGAGGTTCTTACACCTGCACAATCTTACATATGGGAGTGGCCACTCAACTGCGCTAGGTCCTCAGGTACTACCACGTGTGCTTGCTATGCTAGGGTGTCCATCAGTTTCTTTTCCAAACATTTATCAAAGGCCTTGGTGGCAGTGGTCTCTTGATCCATCCAAGTTTAGGAGCTTTGCTAGGGGAGGGATCTACTAGGCTTTGTTTTGCTAAGGAGGCCTACTCTAGGAGGACTATGCTTTGGTAGCTATAGGGTTTGTGAAGATCTTCCCATCTTGCAATGTAGTAGAGGACCTTAGTGAGGGACATGGTCGCTCTAAACTTACTGACCATGTTCGTGCAAATGTATCCATGTTCATGATGGAAATGGTGGGCCCAATTCATTGGCAAACCTTGCTTGAGGCAGGCAATGAGGGAGATGTTGCACCTATTGTACATGTCCATCAATGGAGGTTAGCAGGTCAAATCAAATAATGTCCTCCCATTTGATTCCATCTTTATGACATATGATGTCCTTGACCAGTCCTTGTGCTCCACTCAGCTTTTGGTAGGGCTCTATAGCTCAAGGTAGATGTAAGGCTTCATGAACCACATCGATTATGAGGGCCAAGGTCAAGTAAGGACTTGTAGTATCATGGACTATGCTAGTATATTATGGTGGGTGTCATAGGAGGATATGAATCTAAAGAAAATGCTAAGACTTGGGGTGGCCCAATCCCGAAGAGCTGCCTGCCCATCGAGTCTGAGTCTATGTAGGTGCTCCATGACCTTTGGTCTCTTGGAAATATGGTAACACTCCTGGGTGTGGTAGGCGAGCTCCTGCTCCACCTTCTTGTCAAACTAGATGTGGCTATGAATCATGTGGCCATTGACTTCTCGGACTAGCTCCATTCTAAATGGGGAGAAGTTGATTTGGTAGATTAGTGTTTGAATAGTCTCACATTTACTAATGTGGTTCTCACTTTCGTTCACTTTCTCTAAAATTGGGACATCCATGCATCTCGGGCGGAGTACCTCGATCGTGATATCACCATCAATTAAAACACGACATGTACCTCCCAAGCCTAAAGCGACATATCTCGAACGAGATACCAACTAATGCCATGCTAGTAGGCCTGGGTTTCCAGTCATCATCCATGTCACCAATACAGGTCACTCCAAGTCGTCCTCTTCTTGGTGGTGTGGAGGTAGCGCACAATATTAGTGGAAGAGGTCTAACATGCCCTTATTGCAGTCACCCATGATGGTAGTGGAGGAGGTAGAGGTGGGCAGCGCACAATATTAGTGGAAGAGGTCTAACATGCCCCTATTGCAGTCACCCATGATGATAGTGGAGGAGGTAGAGGTGGGCAGGATTCTAGATAAATTTGGTAAGAGTTTGGCTAGCTGGAGAGTAAATAGTAGAAAATGTGAGGAGGGACCTCTATATTTATTGATTTTTCTTGGGAATGTACATACACAAGTTTGTATGTATGTTCACATGCCATTCTTAGGAACACATGTATACAAAATGGCATACATATATTTTGTTAAGAATCATGGGTATCTAGAGCATGCAACAGATAGAAGCAATGTAAACAAGAGGAGAGCAAATTATGAAAGAATGAACAAGCATAATCAACTTACTGAATCATCATAGAGACACCATGGCTTGAGAGAGGATACAAGATTTATAGAAAGCTTCTTGTGTGAAAGCACATATAGGTGTGTGGCTTGGAAAGGAATGTCAAGGACATCATTTTTTGGAGCTTAAAAGTAGCCTTTGAAAAGTACTAAAAAGTCTAAATTTTACAAATGCTAGCTGCTAGTCATGCTAGTAATTGCATGGCAATTTGGCAAAGGTTAGTTGCCACACATGAATGCAACTTGCTGAAAATAGACCTAGCATGGCCCTGCTCTGTCACTCTCTGTCTTTAGCAACAATTAGGCTGAGACACTTGAATGCACCTTACTAAAAGTAGACTTGTCTCTCTCTCTTTCTTTTTGTGAGTGAGCTATGCTACAGGCATGGACGCATCCATTGAAGACCAGCAAGGTCAATCAACCAGATCCATGCCCGGTTTCACAAAACAACTCTTACTCCTTGTTCCAATATCTTCCTCGACGCACGCGTGGGTATCCTAGGCGACCCAGAGCCCGAGCACCGTATGGTCAGCACCCTCTAGGATCCTTCGCAGGTGACCTAGCACTTCACTCATAGGCCGCTTCCTTGGTCCCTCATCCACCGTACCGAAAGCTCACCATTTTAATCGAACCAAGGCTGGTCAAGACCTCGGCCGACTTTGCTACGCGAGACGTCCTCCATTGACTCTCCGTCAGCAGTTGCAACTTTATCAGTTAGGTCTCCACGACCTTAATCACAAGACGGTCAAAATGCTTCCCCAGCATTCTTGACATAAAACAGCCATTTACAAACAGTATTTACAAATAGTTTACAAATACAGTTTCTATATTAACTCTCATTTTTCCACATTATCCCTCATCAATCCACATTACTTATTCCACATTCCATTTATATGTGTACTCATCCCATCACATCATTTTCCATCTCATCACTTCAGATTCCTTCACGTCACATATCATATATTCACATCCATACATATATCCACATCCACATCCACATTCACATCCATACATCCACATCTACATCCATGCATCTATTTTCACATCCACATCTACATGCACATTCATGCATCCTCATCCATACATCCACATCTACATGCACATTCACATCCATACATCCACATCTATATGCGTACATTCACATCTACATACATACATTCACATCCACATTCATACATCTACATCTACATGCATACATCCACATCTCCATGCATACATCGACCTCCACATTCACATCCACATCTATACATCTACATCTACATGCATACATCCACCTCCACATTCATATCCACATCTATACATCTACATCTACATGCATACATCCACACCTCCATGCATACATCCACATCCACATTCACATTCACATTCACATCCATACATCTACATCTACATGCATACATGTCCACATCTCCATGCATACCTCCACATCCACATTCACATTCACATCCATACATCTACATCTACATGCATACATCCACATCTCCATGCATACATCCACATCCATATTCACATTCACATCCATACATCTACATCTACATGCATACATCCACCTCCACATCTAAAAATCTACATCTACATCTACATGTATACATCCATACATACCCATCCACATTCACATCCATATTCTCAGCTTATCACAACCCATATACATCTTATCCCATCACATACACTTCTTACCTCATCCCATACACATCCTATCACTTCTTAACTCATCTTATCACATCCTAACTCATCTCATATGCATCTTATCACATCTTATCACTTCCCATATCTTTTATGCATACCTCTATGCATGAAATTCAATTATGTTAAAAGTAACACTTTTAAAATAAAATAATCATCTTTTATGCATACCTCTATGCATGAAATTCAATTATGCTAAAAGTAACACTTTTATAATAAAATATTCATCTCTTATGCATACCTCTATGCATGAAATTCAATTATGCTAAAAGTAACACTTTTATAATAAAATATTCATCTCTTATGCATACCTCTATGCATGAAATTCAATTATGCTAAAAGTAACACTTTTATAATATAATATTCATCTCTTATGCATACCTCTATGCATCAAATTCAATTATGCTAAAAGTAACTCTTTTATAATAAAATATTCGTCTCTTATGCATACCTCTATGCATGAAATTCAATTATGCTAAAAGTAACTCTTTTATAATAAAATATTCATCTCTTATGCATACCTCTGCATGAAATTCAATTATGCTAAAAGTAACACTTTTATAATAAAATATTCATCTTTTATGCATACCTCTATGCATGAAATTCAATTATGCTAAAAGTAACACTTTTATAATAAAATAAAAGATGAATTTTCTTTTACTAAATTCTAAAAATTTCACCATAACCTCCTTTGTATGGCTGACCATTTTTTAATTTTCTACATCTTTAAAACTAATTAAAAGTACACCAATATTGAAATTATCCTAAAGTAAACATTTTTTTCACTTAATTGATATAAACATTATAAAAATTTGACATTAATCACTTAACCATTCACCTAGGATAGAGAATGGTTGGTTTTGTTAGAGAAGAGAGGGAAATGCCTTTTGTAATGAGGCCTAACATTATAGAGAAGACATAAAGCATAAAAACCATTTAAAACCATAAAAATCCATAAAATAATTGAAAGAAAGAAGAATCACCAACTTACTAATGACTTGATAGCTTTCCTTTGGCTTGACGGTTTGAGGGTTCAACTCTTGTTTGGACAAGAGTGGCCACCAATCTTTGGAAGAGGAAAATGTCAAAAACTAATGAATTATTAATAAATTCATAGTTCTTGGTGGCTTGGGTGGAGTAGAGTAAATGCATTAAACATTGTTAATTTTCAACTGTTGGAATTAGGGTTGCAGGAATGCACAGACAACTTCAAGAAGATGAGGAAGCTTGAGCACAACACAGTAGTGTATTATGAGTGCCAAAAAATGAAAGATAACAAGCCCTAGAAGATAATGGGCGTATATACAATGCACGGGGGAAAAAACCTCCTAGTGAGGGAAAAAGTGCCCCGGCGGTCCTAAGTGTGTTCACACACATCACTACTATAATATGGTAATAAATCCCCCCTGGAGTGATGCGGTGAACAAGAGCTAGCACTCATGTATAGGGAAGTGTCTAGCTATGTGGACGAATCCACAAAAGGGAGTAAGCCCAAAGCTTTGCGAAAAGCTTCGAACTTCTCACGAGGCAGAGCCTTTGTGAAAAGGTCTGCAAGGTTATCCTGTGTTGGCACATAAGCCAAACTGATCTCTCCTGCAGAGAGTCTCTCCCTGACATAATGGTAGTGCACCTCAATGTGCTTCGTACGAGCATGGAACACTGGGTTCCGCGCAACTGCCAATGCGCTCTGACTGTCAGTGAAGATGGTGGTGGCAGATGGTTGCCCAACACCCAAATCAGCCATAAGGCGTCTGAGCCACACACACTCAACCGTAGCTGTGAAAGCTGCCCTGTACTCAGCTTCACAACTAGAAGTGGCCACAGTAGGCTGCTTCTTGCTCAACCATGATATGCATGAGCTTCCAAGCATGAAGCAAAAACCACTCGTGGACACGCGTGTGTCATAACAACCAGCCCAGTCAGAATCTGAAAAAACATGTAAATCTGGCGGCAATGATCCCCCCTTGGGATAAAACAACCCAAGATGCCGAGTACCACTCAAATAGCGAAAGATACGCTTCACTGCCTGCCAATGCTTAATGCCTGGGCTATGCATAAATCTGCTCACCTGTGAGACTGCAAACTGAATGTCTGGCCTCGTAATGCATACATAAATGAGGCAACCAACAGCTGTCTGATAGAGTGTGACATCAAAGTGATCTCCAGCATCATGAAGACTCAACTTCAAACCTGTCTCCATTGGAGTAGCAATAGGCTTGCAGTCTTCAAGGCCAAATCTCCGCAACAATGTTTCAATATACTTTGTCTGACACAAAGCAATACCTCCATCACACTGCTTAAATTGTATTCCCAAATAATGATGCAAATGCCCCAAATCTGACATCTCAAAAGAGGCATTCAAATCAGCCTTAAAATCAACAATATGACTCTCATTTGGTCCTGTGAGCAGCATGTCATCGACATAGAGAGCAATGATTAGATGTACACCATCCACACGTTTAACATACAAAGTGCTTTCTGTTGGACTATTCTGAAACCCATGTGCAGTCAAATATGCATGTATTTTTTCATACCAAGCTCGTGGAGCTTGCTTTAAACCATATAAAGCCTTTTTTAACCTGCACACTTTGTTTTCCTGCCCTCTTTGAACAAAACCACGAGGCTGCGATACATACACCTCCTCATGCAAATCTCCATTTAAGAACGCAGTCTTTATGTCCAGCTGATGTACATTCCAACCATTATGAGCTGCTAATGCACAGATGCTACGAACAGTGGTCATACGACATGTGGGAGCAAAAGTCTCATCAAAATCAATGCCCTTCTCTTGAGCATAACCTTTTGCAACAAGCCTAGCCTTATGGCGATCCACTGTGCCATCAGGCTTACGCTTCAATTTGTATACCCACTTAGTGCCAATGGCCTTCTTGCCAGGGGGCAAGTCACATAAAGACCATGTACTATTCTTCATAATAGCATCGTATTCTGCTTGCATAGCAGCCATCCAATTTTCTGAACTTTGTGCCTCATCAAATGAAACAGGCTCACTTTCATCGCACATATTAGAAACAGCCAATGCATAACAATCTGACGCATAAGAGGCACCATGAGAGCCAGAACGAGTGCGACTAGACAAAGGGGCATCCAACTTGCTGTCACGCAAAGTCTGCACCAGCCATCTAGGCATGTTTCTAGAGCCCTCAATCTCTTGTCTCTCATCCTCAAGTGCATCATGCACATCTGCATCAGATATAGGCTGATCTGTGCCATCATTTAAAACCTGCATAGGCTGAAAAACTGCCTCATGAGGTATTGCACTTGACTGTGCACCACTGAAAAGAGGCAACAATGTATCATAGACATCACGTGAGCTGATATCTGTCTCCTTAGTACATGAAACCAAGGGCTGAACTGCATCTTCCACAAATACAACATCACGGCTAACCAAAATGCGCTTTGTCTGTGGATGATACAAACGATAGCCTTTGCTCTCAGCACTATATCCAACAAAAATACATTTGACAGCTTTGTCATCCAATTTTCTGCGATGTTGCACAGGCACTAATGCATATGCCAGGCAACCAAAAACACGTAAATGGCCAACAGATGGCTTGCGGCTATGCCAAGCCTCATATGGAGTGACAACCTGTAATGCTTTGGTGGGACACCTGTTTAGTACATAAGTGGCACACATGACAGCCTCAAGCCAAAAACCATGTGGTAGACTTTGACTCTTAACCATACATCTTGCCATTTCCATGAGAGACCTGTTTTTTCTCTCAGCCACACCATTTTGCTGTGGTGTATACGGCACTGTACATTGGTGTTTTATCCCACGCTCAGCCAGAAATGCATTAAATTCTGAAGACATATACTCCCCCCCTCGATCTGAACGGAGGGTGCCCATCTTACTTTCTGACACATTTTCAGCCATAACCAAAAACTGTTTGAAGCACAAAAACACTTTGGACTTTGCCTTCAAAGGATATACCCATGCATGCCTGGTAAAATCATCAATGAAAGTCACGAAGTAAAGGTAGTTTCCAAATGATGGAGTTTGCATGGGACCACAAACATCACTGTGAACAAGCTGCAATCTGCGTTCAGCTCTCACTGATCCATCTTTGGGAAAGGAAGCACGCTGCATTTTACCCAATATGCAGCCCTCACAAACATGCTTGACAGGTGCCTCAAGCTTAGGCAAAGAAGACACCATTTCAGATTTCTGCAGGCGCAGCAAACTTGCAAAATTCAGATGACCAAAACGTGCATGCCACAGTTTTGCATTTGAAATAGCCTGCGTATCCATAATAGCACATGCTGAATCCTCTACACATTTGCCATCCATATTGAGCTTATACAGCCCTCGACATAGTGAACCAGATGCTACAATGATGTCACCACAAGAGAGATCATGAACAGTACATCTGTCATCCACAAATTTTACAACCAAACCTGTTTTGGCAAATGCGGAGACTGACAGCAGATTCTTTTTGATCCCTGGCACATACAATGCATCAAAAAGTGTAAAGGTGTTGCAATTTGCAACATTCAGCACAATCTGTCCAACTCCTTTAACGGGATAAGAGGAGTTATTGGCACAAGTGACAGTATTCCCTGTGGGAGCAGACTCAAGGAAAGTGAATAAACTGCGCTGCGAGGTGATATGCTTAGTGGCACCACTGTCAAAGTACCATACATCTGAATCTACTGCAGACATACATGTGTCATGCAAAGATGGGTCATAACTGCACTGCGCATTGAATGCCCATTCTGTATCTTGAACAACATTAGCAGATTCATTGTTAGAAGGAGAGGCATCTGCAACAGCCATACCAGCCTCTTTCTTCTTAGCCTCTTTCGCAGCCAGCTTAGGACACGCTTTGATGACATGATCATTTCCCTTACAGTACTTGCAAAATGTCTTCTGTTTGTCACCCTTCTTCTCATCTTTGTCTTCCTTCTTTGGTTGCGCAGCATTTGCAGATTTCTGCTTACTAGAAGAAAAGCCAGCTTTACCTTTCCCGCTTCTCTGACTAGCAACGAAAGCTTGATCTGCGACACGCATAATATTCCTGTTTTGCCTTGACTGGTCTTCTTGCAGCAAAACAGAAACTAACTCCTCAAATGATAAGGCATTGGGATTGCCTTTCATCATCAAGCGAAGAGTGGAAGCAAAACCCTGATAAGAATCTGGTAGACCATTCAAAACAGTCTGCACAAGTGAACTGTCTGACAGGATTTCATCTGCAGAAATGAGCTGCTCTTTGAAATCCTTGATCTTTGTCAAAAAGCTATCCATAGAATCACCTTCGTTCATATGCTCACTCTCCAACTGTTTTCGGAGGTAAGCAACACGAGCCTCATTTCTTGCCTGATACAATGTGGCAAGTACATCCCAAGCATCCTTAGAAGTCCTGCAGGAGCGAATATGTGGGATAATGGTACGTTTGACAGACAGCGCAATCAAGGCATGAGCCTGCGCATCTCTACCATCCCAACGAATCTGCTCTGCTGAAAGTGGTGGTTCTCGAACAGCTGCTACAGCACTTGTGCCTGCACCATCATCAACAGTACCTGTTTCTGATGTGTTTGCAGCATTCCCAGCCACAATAGGACGTGCATCAATACCCTGCACAATGTTCCATAACCCCTTTGCTACCAATACATGTCGCATCATATATGCCCACAATGGATAGTTGGTGCCATCCAACTTATCCTCAGCAGCCAACATGCGGAATACATCATTGTTGTCAGCCATGGCCAATGACTGTACTACTAGATGTAAATGCTGTCTGTAAGAGGTAAACCTGTATAAAATCGACCTGTGCTATGTAGCACAGCCCAAAACAGACGAATGGGCACCTGTCCTGCAGATTTTAATCTTGACAGAAAATCTGCACAGTAGGACGATTTTGCCTGCGCAGTACTTGGAATGCAAAAACGGAGGGCGAAATGACTTCAGATTAAAATTCTGAAACGAACGAGCCCTACGGGATCTCCCACGGCATATACTAACCTGCAGACGCTCGTGAAACCTCGTCGCAATCGGAGGAGATGAAGCGGCAGGTGCCGGTGATGCTGCCCGGGAGGAGGAAGCCTGCTCTGATACCAATTGTTGGAATTAGGGTTGCAGGAATGCACAGACAACTTCAAGAAGATGAGGAAGCTTGAGCACAACACAGTAGTGTATTATGAGTGCCAAAAAATGAAAGATAACAAGCCCTAGAAGATAATGGGCGTATATACAATGCACGGGGGAAAAAACCTCCTAGTGAGGGAAAAAGTGCCCCGGCGGTCCTAAGTGTGTTCACACACATCACTACTATAATATGGTAACATCAACAAGGGGGAGGCTTCTATTTATAGGAAAAATTGAGCTCCTAACCAAACAAACTAATTCTAGAATTTTCCAAATCAGTTTGGTTGAATTTGGACTAGATTTGGACCTAGTTTGGTTCCTTTTTGATTCGGTTTGGTTCCCTTTTGATTTGGTTTCAAGAGAGAGGAGAGATAAAAATATCACATTATTTTTGAGTTTAGAACTCATTCAAGCATGTGAAATATGCACCTCCTTTAATGGACTCCCCTTCCTTACATATGTGTCAAAATGGAATGATTATACCCAAAATATCTCATATTTTTAATATTGCTCATAGTTTTTTACTAATAAACCTTGTACATTTTCAACTCTTCATCTTATGTGAGCATTTACTCATTTTTGGATATCCAAAATATCTCATATTTTTAATATTTCATAGTTTTTTACTAATAAACCTTGTACATATTCAACTCTTCATATTATGTGAGCATTTACTCATTTTTGGATACTCAATTTATCTCATTTTTTTGATATTACTCATAGTTTTTTACTAATAAACCTTGTACGTATTCAACTCTTCATCTTATGTGAGCATTTACTCATTTTTGGATACTCAATTTATCTCATTTTTTTGATATTACTCATAGTTTTTTACTAATAAATCTTGTACATATTCAACTCTTCATCTTATGTGAGCATTTACTCATTTTTGGGTATCTTCTTTTACAAATTGGATTTATCTCCTCCCTACACATGGATTGATGCTATTGGCCCATAGGAACCTTAATTGGACCATAATCCAAAAATTTCTGAAAATCTAGACCCTTAGACTAAGGTTCTTTATACCCATTTCCAATTAATTCCAATTGCACATTGGAAAGTTCTTTTTGAATTTCTGTTTTAGGGGAACTTATTTTAATAAGATGAAATAATTTTCTATCCAAAAATGTTAAAAATTTGAATATTCTCTCTCTAGAATATTTTCTCTCTCTAGGTTAAAACAGTTAGAAACAAGGTCTTTATATTTCTGAAGAGGGATTGATTACATGGAATATGCTGGACATTTTGAGGTCTTTATATTTCTGAAGAGGGATTGATTACAGGGAATATGCTGGATATTTTGAGAGGCTGGGAGGGAATCTTACATTCTCTCCTACTTGAAAAATGCGAGATGTCCTCATCTCGCAAACTGGGGTAATTTCGCAAGATGCACGAATATGAGACTTAGAGAAAAATTTTAATCAAGATTAACCACCAAGAAAAGTCTCAAAGAGAGCAAGATTCAAGATAAGAACAAGATTTAAACTTTATTCATTCTCGAAACATATACAGTAAGGATAGAAGAACTCTTTACACTTCCATAAGCCCGTCCATCATATGGTCACAAAAGCAGCACTCACAAGCTGTGCACGTATAAGGTAACTCATCTATGGGAATAATTCTGTTGGTTATTGCCGCACCTATCTCAGTGGTATGAGGTGATCTAACAAAAGGACCTTTGAGGGGCAAGCCAAAAACGGGATAAAGGCATATCTTCTGATGAGGAAGAAAACACGCCAGTAAGAAGACCCGCTCAGAAAATCCACCATGCCTTGATCTCATCACACAGTAGTATCGGGGACCCAAACCCAAAGCTTCAATAACCATAGCCAAGCGAACATTGTTACGAAAGTGCTGTTGACCCCACGGTGTTACCCTAGTTATGTCTTGATAGGTCCGCCATTTGGTCTGAGCTACAGAAGTTCCCAAGTGAGGGAAAAGTGAGCGCTCATACAGTTCTATAAAATCCTTCTTCACAGACTTGCTTGCGTCTTGAAGGTGAGAAATCATCATGGATAAAACCAATTCCTGCTGCCAAGCCATGAAGGAGATTAAGAAAGAAAGGGGATGGAAGTAAGATTACTATGAGCGACAAGTAAAAGTTATGACTTATATAAAGGAAGGAGCTAGCGTAACCTAGAAGCCAACGGTATCTTGCCACTGAAGTTTTACCGTCTTTCCATGATTTGGGTTTGGCACATATTTCTATGAAATACATTAAGAACTTTGAGATGAGGAGGTAAAAGAAGCTTGTAGGGTAGGTCACCTACTTTCATTGAATTCAGATATGGCCCACAATATCTGGGGGATAACTTCTTATACTCCCCAAGAGATAAAGAACTTCTTTTGGGCCGTACTCGAATCAAGACCAAAACCTTGGTATCCAAAACACCGATTTTCACTTCTGAACTCATTGTTCTGAATCCTTAAAACAGGTGGGACTCCTGAGGGGACTCCTGAGGTGGGACTCCTGAGGGGACTCCTGAGAAGTATTCTAGGAAAAGGGTCTTTCTTTTTTAAACAGAATCTTTCTTTTATTTTAGAGAGGGAATAATTATAAGATCAGCATTTTTGGATATCCAAAATATCTCATATTTTTAATATTGCTCATAGTTTTTTACTAATAAACCTTGTACATATTCAACTCTTCATCTTATGTGAGCATTTACTCATTTTTGGATACTCAATTTATCTCATTTTTTTGATATTACTCATAGTTTTTTACTAATAAACCTTGTACATATTCAACTCTTCATCTTATGTGAGCATTTACTCATTTTTGGATACTCAATTTATCTCATCTTTTTGATATTACTCATAGTTTTTTACTAATAAACCTTGTACATATTCAACTCTTCATCTTATGTGAGCATTTACTCATTTTTGGGTATCTTCTTTTACAAATTGGATTTATCTCCTCCCTACACATGGATTGATGCTATTGGCCCATAGGATCCTTAATTGGACCATAATCCAAAATTTTTTGAAAATCTAGACCCTTAGACTAAGGTTCTTTATACCCATTTCTAATTAATTCCAATTGCACATTGGAAAGTTCTTTTTGAATTTCTGTTTTAGGGGAACTTATTTTAATAAGATGAAATAAATTTTTATCCAAAAATGTTCAAAATCTGAATATTCTCTCTCTAGAATATTTTCTCTCTCTAGGTTAAAACAATTAGAAACAAGGTCTTTATATTTCTGAAGAGGGATTGATTACAGGGAATATGCTGGACATTTTGAGAGGCTGGGGAGGAATCTTACATTCTCTCCCACTTGAAAAACGCGAGATGTCCTCATCTCGCAAACTGGGATAATTTGTGGGTTGATGTGTGGATAATGTGGATTGACGTGAATGGATGTATGGATGATGTGGATTGATGTGTAGATAATGTGGATTGATGTGGATGGATGTATGGATGATGTGGATTGATGTGGATGGATGTATGGATGATGTGGATTGATGTGTGGATGATGCGATTGGATGTGATTTGATGTGGGAATGATGTGATCTAATAGGGATCGATGAAGAAAAAAAATTTGTGGGAAGATGAGAAAAGATGGGGACTAATGTGAAAGGATGTGGAGTGATGAGAAAAGATGGAAATATCGTTGGAACTGTATTTGTATGTGAAATCTGTTTTTAAATGACTGTTTTATGTCAAAAATGCAGGGAAAGCATTTGGACCGTCTTGTGAATGAGGTTGTGGGGACCTATCTGTTAAAGTTGCAACTGCTGACAAAGTCAATGGAGGACGTCTCGCGTAGCAAGGTTAGCCGAGGTCTTGACCAGCCTCGGTTTGATTTAAATGGTGAGCTTCTAGTACAATGGATGAGGGACCAAGGAAGCGGCCTATGAGTGAAGCGCTAGGTGACCTCTGAAGGATTCTAGAGGGTGCTGACCATATGGTGCTCGGGCTCTGGGTCACCGAAGATACCCACACGTACATCGGGGAAGATATTGGAACAAGGAGTTACAAGAGTTGTTTTTCTGAATTTGGGCATGGATTTGGGTTATTGACCTTACTGGTCCTCAACGGATGAGTCCATGGCTCTTTTATATGGATCTGTTGGTTGATCTTGCTGATCATCAATGGAAACTCCATTTTTGTTAAAGTGAATACTTGCCGGTTACTATGAGCTAGGAACTATTGAAAAGGCCCGTGAGTGGACAAGGGGTAAGCGTTCTGGTTGCCAATGATGCCATAGGTACACCGATGAAGGAATGTTGGAAATAAGGATTCAACTGGATAATTAGAGGATTATGATCAGTGACACTATGGTTTCATTAAATGATTGTTTTAAAGACTGTTGAATCTGTGAAAAAGGCAATTTCATATTGGGTGTGTAAGTGGGTGTGACTAGTTTTAAGTTTGCATGAATATCTGGCTAGGGGGCTTGGGAACTCTTTTCCTTGGTACCTGGGACAACCTAACCAAATTCTTAATTGGATCCTATCACTACAGTGGTTGGGTGGTTGGCTAACGCATGGGACTGGATGGGGTTAGGCTGGACTGATGGATCCCTAAATTGAGACTCAATTCTGTTCTCGTTCGATAGATGAAGTAAATCCCGGACAAAAAATGTTCTATGGAAAAGAATCAACGGCTGTGCCTCTTAATGAGGAAAAAAGCGTTAGGCTCTATGATTCAAGTACAATCTTTTCCTTGATCTGACTATGGGACTTATGGGTTTGGTCAGATCAGTTCAGTTAGTTAAGGCTTTTGACTACGTTATAGAAAAGTTATCCTAGAGGAATCGCCCGTGCTTTCCGGGCAAGGGAAATTTTTTCGGGTTCGGTTTTGGAAGAACTGATGGATTAGTCTCTTGTCCGGATATCCGTGGGTGAGGCCCCGAGTGTGAGACCCTGCCCCTGCGCAAGAAGTGCTACTTCTGCTGCTAGCATCCCTAAAATTGTTGCGCGGTGGGGATTGGGATTGGGACCTCACAGCTGGTATCAGAGCAAATTGGCTAATGAGGATCAACCCCGAGAAGCCAAAAATGTCAAAAATTTATGAAGAAGCAGTAAAAGGTTGTAATTGTGTGATAAAATTCATACAAATTGATATTCAAACTGAAATTTGTAAATTGGTAATTGGGTCTTCAGATGGAAGTACTGCAATTATATGGAATCTCTGACTTGCTTGAGGCCTAGACATGATGGTATTTACCTTATAGTTCCAAGGACCATGACTGCCCGTATATACAGAGGGTATAACTGCAGCTCTTTACTGGGAGTATATACGAGTAAATCTAAGACTTGAAATTATAGGCATTAATACTATCCAGATGATGAATTTGAATGTGGTTGATATAATTTTAAGTTCTGGTTGAGAACTGATGAGTTGATTTATTTTCTGATTGAAGAACGAAGATTCATGAATTTTGGTTGAAATGTAATAAACAAAGCAAAACCACAATGAGGATGAATGGGACGAGTCCCTATGATGATGTTCGTATAGCTGGAATGACGTTAATGACTTCAGCAAATCACTATGAGATTAGTGGATTATGCTGTGGTGTGGCAGATTGCTGCTATTAACATTTGACCCAATGGATCAAGTTAGGGGATATCAAATTAAAAATCTGTATAAATGAAAATTTCCATGGACTGTTCAGATAGAAATTTCGGTCTATAGGACCATTATTGTGATAAGGATTTGAATGTTACGATCTGAGTGAATTATTATCTGATGATGAGTTTTATATAAGGGATCTTTATCCCAGGATTCTGTTGGGTTCACCAGAGTATAAGGAGCCCCAGAATCAGTTGGATCTTAAGGAAAAGAGTTCTCCTCTAATTTTGCGAGATGAGGACATCTCGCATTTTTTAAGTGAGGTAGGATGTAAGATTTCTCCCTCCGGTTTTTGAAGTGTGCAGGTGTAAGAACCTCCCCTTATGATCTTATAATTATTCCCCTCTCTGAAATAAAAGAAAGGTCCTGTTTTACCCTGTTTTGGCCTAGAGAGAGAAAATGTCTAAAGGGAGGTAATTCAAAATTGAGATATTTTTGGATATAAAAATCCTCCTAGTGTCTAAAATGGTTTCCCCTAAAACAGATATTCAAAAAGAAATTTCCAATGTGCAATTGGAATAAATTAAAATCAGGTAAAAAGGACCTTAGCCTAAGGGTCCAGATTTTTAAAAATTTTTGAATTAAGGTTCCTATGGACCAATTAGATTAATCCAAATGTCGGGAGGAGATCAATGGAAGAATAAAAGAAAATTTTCCAAAAATGAGTAAATGCTCACATTAAATGAAGAGTTGACTAAGGACAAGGTTATTAGTTAAAAAAGAAGAGATATTTAGAAGAAATGATGTATTTTTTACACCTCAGTGTGGGAAATTTTCCTCATGAAGGAGGCGCCTATTTAACATGTGTGGTTGAGTTTTAAACTCACAAAAATGAGATATTTTCATCTCTCCTCTCTCCTGCTTCAACTAGATCCAAAAAGTAAGCTAAACTGACCTAAAAATGGTCAAAAATTGATTAAACTAATCTGAAAAATTCTAGAATCAGTTTGCTTGGTTAGAGGCTCACTTTTTCCTATAGATGAAGCCTCCCCCTTTGTAAATGGTTAATAGTGTACAGGGAAGGTATACTATCTTATTAGACACAGTTTTTTTCATCCAGATTTCCGTTTCGGGTGCATTATGGGCCCCGTTTCGTCATTACAGGGGCAGTTTTCTAGAAGTTCTGGTAGAGAACTGTTTTTGCTCGAAATTTGGTTATTACAGTGTAGTAGTGCATTTTGGAAGTGCAGACAGGGTTTGCACATGTATTGTTGATACTAGGTGTATGTACATGTACTCTAATCACATTTGGTGACACACAGGCTGTGCTGAAGTACCACTCCTACAGCAGTTACTACAGGAGATACGGCTGTATTACAGGTTGCATACAGAAGTTGTCTGTTTGTAGGTTATTTGATTGCTGTAGGAAAACATGTCTAACGGAATTAATGAGATTGTTAATGAGAAGCTGGATAAGAATAACTTCCATGCCTGGGAGTTCAGAATGACCAATTTCCTAATGGGTAAAGGATTTTCGGATTATGTAGAAGGAGACAATGAGGAGCCTCTAGAGTTATCTAAGGGGAATGCCACTCCTACAGATATAAAGGAATTCAAGGATCAGAATGCAAGAAAAGTCATGTACTGGCTTTCAATAGTGTCACAGACACTATGATAGGAAACATACAGGATGCAACCACTCCAGCAGTTGCATGGCAGAATTTGGTTCAGATGTTCCAGACTAACACAAAGGTAAGGAAGTTGCAGTTAAAGCAAGAGTTACATACTATGGAAAAGAAAATACACACTATATGGGTTAGTACTCAAGTACTACAACATACAAGGTTCGGTCCATAATGTGAACCTGACTAAATGAGTTGGTGCTATAACTATGCTAGTCTCTAGTCATCCAAAATGGCTATAACGCAGCCTCTCATCCCACTGGCTGCATATCACCCATAATCTCACCAACCATACCAGTGGTGTAGATGCAGAAGCTATCACCTAGGTGGGTCATCAATGTCCGTAGCACTAGTTGAGCTTGATATCTCAACAAGCATGGACCCAACAAAATAAAGTCAATCACCCGCACCTTTGTCTGGTTAGTTTCTTTTCCCTTCCTTTTCTCTTTTCCTCAAATTATACAAATCGTTGGCCTTTAATATTTTATTTTATTCTCTCTCCATAGACGAGTTTTAAAGAAAACTTAAATTAAAAAACTAATAAAATAAATAAAATCCCAAAAATCTAAGACCCTTGAAAATTCAAATAAATTAGAAAATTCTTTTAAAAAATCCAGACAAAGTAGAAAACCTTGAAAAACCAAAAATAAGATCTCATTTGGATTGTGCATTGAAGCACTCAACACAACTTACTCATGGCACACTCAAGGGGGGAGTAAACACATTGTTGATAAGCAAATCCAACTATTGAATTTCATCATGTCCTACGGTCCATGCCTCCAATTCAAGTTCTAATTCCCTCTGCCATACCTTGGAATACACACATTCCATCAACCACTTCAATGGGTTTCAAACCCTTGGTCACACCAATCCCTACAAGAATTACTCCTGTACTACCTAGCGTAGCTACCATGCTGAATTCCTTGCACATGCTAGGAGGACCAACCACACAACCTATACAACCCCTAGATGCTCAAATCATAGCCATGCAAAAAAATCTAAAAATAGGGGTTGCATATGGATTGAAGAGTGTCTTTGACCATAAAGAAGCTCCACGTAGCTCTAGAGAATCCCCTAGGCTTGTAGCTTTTCTATAGAAACATTAAAATGTATGAGAAAATATGATGGTTCCACTAACCTCTTTGAGTTTATGTAACTATTTGAAGAATCGTGTGAAGACTTTGGGAGCCTAAGCTACTCCTCCAAGGTCCAAAAACTCACACTATACTTAGTTTACAAGGCCAATAGGTGGTTCACCACACTAAAACCTGAACTTTAGAACTTTGACGATCGATGACAGCCTTCATCTATGGGTTCTCAAGGCAAGATCATTGGTGGAGTGCATAACGCCAAATCTACTTAATATGATGAAATCATCCGAGATTGTATCCTCTGAATAAATACTTTGGATTCACAATATGAGCCATGGAAAAAGTTGAACGATGCTCAATTGAAAAGATGTTTCATAATGAGTTTGAAAAAGAACAGCTTGCATAACTTGATACTTTTTTCAAATCGAGATATCTTTGATCAATGTTGTAAAGACACTACCTGTCTGGATGACAACATGTGGAAGATGATCTTTAGAATAGGTTTACCACATTCAAGCATTCACACTATGCTTAGTTGACAAGGCCAATAGGTGGTTAACCACACTAAAACCTGAAATTCATAACTCTAATAGCCTTCATCTATGGGTTCTCAAGGTAAGATCATTGGTGGACTGTGTCATGCAAACTCTACTTAATTGAGAGGAAATATGATGAAATCATTCAAGATTTTATCCTTCGAATAAAAAATTTGAATTCACAATATGAGCCATGGAAAAAATTGAATGATGGTCAATTGAAAAGATGTTTCATAATGAGTTTGAAAAAGAATAGCTTGCATAACTTAATCCTTTTTTCAAATCGAGATATCTTTGATCAATGTTGTAAAGACGCTATTCTTCTCTGGATGACAACATGTTGGAAGATAAGATTAGAATAGGTTCACAACATCCAAACTAGCCGAACAAGAGAGTAAAGATAAACTTATATTCGGACTCCCAAATAAAGATTGTGTTGCATTGATTGAGAGCTTGGATAGGAAAATGCAAGAAAAGGGTGTCGTCGATGGTGGGGTGCCCGTATTCGATGAGGTTAGCCCAATTGATGAGGTTGGGAGTAAGAGGGTGGACGAATCTTTGGCAACTCTAACACCATCTCTTTCCTTTTAAGAGAAAGTGAATAGGCATTATGTGCCAATCTCTTATACTTGTCCAACCTATAAAGCCCATGGCTTAGAGGACTGTGGATACCAGAGTGATGTCTCCACCACCATCACCCCAATCATGAACTGTACACATGTCATCAATAAATCTGACCATTAGGCCTACCCTAGTAATGGTAGAGACTGATAGTAAGTCCATTTTAATGCCTAGAACAAATAAGAATTCTGAGAGAGTGATTTTCCCACCATTTGTAGCAGTGAGCATAACCTTACCAACTCCTTTCATTGGATATGAGCAGTGAGCATAACCTTACCAACTCCTTTCATTGGATATGAGGAGTTGTAAGCCATGTCTAGAAGTCTCAGACATCATTGTCAAGATGGTTGATGGAACTGTCTCGCCAGCCTACGAGATGCTACTTGGATGTCAAAAAAGGACGTAGGAAACTCTTTTTCCATCAAGCATAGGCGATCTATGCACTCCTCCATTATTTTTGGTGAAATCTCCCAAGTGTCTATTTCCTTTGACATGATCCACCTGGCAAATGATAAAACACCAATCGATAATTAACTTCAATTACAAAGAAGAACCTTAGACACTTTTTTTAAGGAGAAGTACCTTGCAAGAGCGACCCCAAACGGTATACGATATCTCAAATGTCCTCCATTAAACATCAATCAATTACAAGTGGCAAGATGCTGTGTGACAACCGTATTTAAATTACTAGTTGTCTCTTGTGTGTGTGTGTGTGTGTGTGTGTGTGTGTGTGTGTGTATTTGTTTGCTTGTAAGGAATCCCTCTCCCTCCAAGGAAAAAAATAAGGGCTAATCTTTGTCACCAATTGGCTATTTTTTTTGGAGTTTTTCCAAAAACAATAAAATTGCTTGGCATCTTAAAACATTTGCCCAGATTTTGGCCATTTTGTAGGGTTTTAGAAAATATTCGCCCAATTTTGGATATTTTAGGGAATTTTTGAAAACATTCGCCCCATTTTCTATAATTGTAGATTTATAATGCCAACCCACCTACACTTATATATATTCATGATGGCATCTTATTTTTTACCTTGTCTCCCCTGCATTCTCTTTAACCCCATTAGCGACAGCCATCAACACCATGAAGTGAAAAACTCATCTTATTCATAATATAAAAGGATGGTAGGAAAACATGTTGTTTAGATTGTTAGTGTATTTTGCATCGATTGTACGTTTAAAAAAATCATATGGATCCTCATGTAGAAGAAAGTTGATGAAATTTTAGCATCTGTGGTTGTAAAACTGACCGGATTTCTTACTGGACGAGAAAGAAGTTTTTAGCAAGAACTAGTGGAGGCATGACGCCTTGGAGGAGCCGTTGGGGGGGTGGGGATTCACGTGTCATCTTGAACAAGATGCCATCTCAAGAATGGGTAAGTTCATTTTTTCTACTGTGAAAGTTCTTGTGCGGGAATTTTATTATGTATGTTTCTATGTGAAAATGTTGTCAGATACATGAGTGTAAGTTAATCTTGAGTGCACATTGTGTTTTGTGAGATAAAGAAATAAACCTTGATTATATCTTTCGGTTTGGTGAGTAGGATTCTATCTTTGAATCAGTCTGCCAAAAATCGAGAAATGGCTTATTCCCCACAGTGTGACTTTCTGTATATGAACAAGGTGTGGTGCACCCCTCAAAGTTCTCAAAGGCACGATGTCGAGTCAAATCCTGGTGGAGTGAGATGTTGTACGGGGATCCGCCTTGGAGATGGCAGTAGCCGTGAAATGTGAAGACGTTTTCTAGGTTAACAAGTGCAGAAGACTAAAATAAATCATTCAACATTCTTTTGCACTCAACTGAGTGGATGAATCATGAGTTAAGGACCTAGCCTTTAAGGGTTCTTTGAAGTGGATGAATCATGAATTAAGGACCTAGCCTTTAAGGGTTCTTTGAAGATGGAAACACTCTCATCGGAAAAAATTGTGTGGGGATATTGGACTTTTGAAGGCGATTTCTTATTATTAACACCGCCATAGTGATAGCCATTACCTAAATCAAGTGGAAAACTCACACTTCAAAAAGCTTACGGCCGTAAAACTGACCGGTCACATGAGTTTTTAATTAAGAACTCCATGCACTTCCCTTGGTACTCCGAGCATGCTTGTGACACATGAATGGGACCCACTTACTATATATATGAAAGAGCTGAGCAGCTTTTCTCAGCAAAACAAGTGATCCAAATCCCCAACCGAACTCGGTGGGGTGAAAACATGAATTTAGGTCGGCCTTTACACTGTTAGCCATAATTTGGAAGCCTTTGACCCAACGTTTTCTGGGTTAACAAGTGCGTAAGACTAAAGAAAATGATTCATGATTCTTTGCACACTCAGGTCATGAATTTAGGACCTAGCCTTTATGGGTTGTTTGAAGATGGAAATGCTGTCACCGAAAAGACGAAGATGGAAATGATGTCCTCACCGAAAAGATATTTGACTTTTTCGAAGCATCTTTGGCTGTAAATCGCCGTTTACAATAAGGCGATTTTCCTTATTAAACACCACCATTAGCGATAAACCATCAACTCAATCAAGCGAAAAACCCGTCTTATTCATATAAAAGGGTGGTAGGAAAGTAGGCTTAGATTGTTAGTATATTTTGCACCGGCTTCAAAGAACCGCGGGTGGATTAAGCTTGCTGGAGCCATTCTGTGCAAAAGGGGGGGAGCGGGAGGGAGGCGTGTCATCTTTGAAGCAGTCAGCCAGAACTCGGGAATGGCTTATCCTCCATTGTGTGAATTTCTGCGTGAACAAAGTACGGTGTACCCCTCAACAAAGGCAAATCCTGGTGGTGGGTGCACAATGGGATGCAACTTGATGTTGGCGCATGAAATGTGTATAGAGATTGTTTTTAGTTCCAAGCGCTTAAAAAGCATAGATTCGGGAGCGTTAGTCCCACATAGTCTGTTGGATGTAGCAAGGCTTCGGCTAGATTATGCAAAAGGGGACGCAGTGTACCTCTCATCCCGGGTGCACTAGTGCCTTCGATCCGCGACAGCGGAGGGATTCGGGCTGGGAACCTGGACGCTTGGCGCCGCTGTGCAGGACCGGTTGCTCGCACACACTGTGGCGCGCCCGTCTCCAAGCCTGGAGTGGAGGTCACGGCACCTTATCGGAGGGTGAGGTGTCTGCCTTTCCCTGCAGTGGGGGGGACCGCGTGTCAGGCCGGAAACGGAGCAACGACAACCCCCCTCTCCCGGCAGTGGAGGGATAACGCAGCCCTTGTGCGGCTACCGACCATCCTCGCGACGCCGCCACTGCGAACCCCAGCCCCCTTTTTTGGGGGGGCTCAATCAAAAGGTCCGTCCGGGCTCTCGTTTTCTTTCTTTGCGCCTCTTGCAGCACAGCCCCGGATGATGGCCGCCGCGCTGTCTGCACAGGGGCTCTCGTCTCCTCTCTATAATATATATCGAAGTAATTTGCATGGATTTGTATGAGAGAGAGACCTCATCACCATGGTACGTTGTTATTAATGTTATTTTTGGTCAACGAAGGTGTTGTACAAGCTGCTCACCACCACCACCGGGGATGGACGAGAGAAAAAGCAGCTGACTCCTCCTCCTCTTCTTGCCGATTGATCTTGGAAGAAAAGCTCAACATGTCTCTCGACAACATGTTTTGGGACAATTACAGGTCAAGATTGCCCAAAAGGGACATGGCTATGCAGCATGGCAAGCCTCAAGACCTTGTGCGCATTTGGAGCACGCGTGCTAGATGCAAACAACCCTCCATTTCTTCCATCTCTCTTCGGAGCTTGAAAGCTCTGCCGCATTTGTCTAAGCGCTAAAAGCCGGAGACGGGGGTGGGTCCGTCGAGGAATCTCTGGTGATCGAGGAATGTGGGAAACACGGGCGCACTTAATTGTTGTGAAGAGATGCCACTCCTGGACGTCCTTGTGGAGTCCGCCCATCCTAGGATGTGCTAAACATGGGCATGGTGCGGAAGCAACTCGCGTGCTTTGGACGAATGCTAGTTGAGGCTGTCTCTCTGTATGCTCTTCTTGCATACATTCTGCGGCTTCAGTGCTTCTCGCAACATAGGAGCCACAGTCAAGGTCTGCGATTGTGGAAGAAGGGTTGTTCCAACAAGGACACCTTCTCGTATGTGTGTTCTCCCAATAAATTTGTATGGTTGATTTTCTCTAAGGTTAATTGGAAGTGGTGAATGTAAAAGGAGATCCCAAACAAGTGATGCAAGGTTAGACTATGTCATGGGGCCACAAGGAGAGAATCAAGGGTCGCATGAGTTGATTTAGGAGTTGTGGAAAGATTCTAGTGAGATTTGATGGAGATAACATTGTGGATCTGGATGCCCTACGTGAGAGCTATAAATTGATGTAAATGTCGAGAGATTGATGAGAGAAGACTGTCTACGTTATGAGTTAATAATCTTGCTTTGCAACTTCTTATTAGTGTAGATTCTCATCAATATCAAAGCATGGCACCACAACTATTAGAGCTTGGTCAGTTAGGGGGGGCTAATATTAGGGAGTATTTAGGTTGTTTAGGATTTTCTTAGGTTCTCTCTTTCACTTCTCTTGCTACACGAGGCCTTGAATAGAGTTAACCTCTGTGAGCAATCGATTCTGTGTGAGCGGTGAGAGAAAGAGAGAGTGTACATCATAGATTTGCTTCTATGTGAGTAGAGAATAGCATTGAGAGAGCTTAAACAACGAGAGTTGAGAAACTCTAAGCTTCTCTGTGTGGTGAGCGGCAGAGCAGATTCTGCATAATCTCATCTCTGAAAGTGAAATCTACAACCTAGTCAACACTTGAGTGACACTCTCCATTTAGAGGAGTGAAGCTCAACACTGGTAATTGGGCTGTTGTCTCTTTTATGGTCTATGTGAGCTTGGCATAGTAGAAGCCCTATTTGACCATGTGAAGCACAGCCTTGAAGCCGCATTTACCTCTTTGTGAGCTCATCTCTGTGGATACCAAAAGAATTGCAACTACCATCCCTTCAAAAAAAAACATGAAAACTCCCCCGTCAACGTTCTGCAAAGAAGGGCGCCTTCTCTTCTCATCTTTCAACAAATACGAGTATTCCTCTACTATACCACCATCATCAACCCTTCTATAGCTAGCCATGATCTTTCATGCTACAACACCAGTTAGTCATGGATGTCCAAGTGCTAAAATACTCTAATTTGGGATTGTCCACACCTATGTACAAGTTGCAATCTGTGACTTGGGACTGCCCATACCCAAATGCAAGACCAAATCTCTAATTTTGAGCTTCTTGAGAGACTTTTTGTAAGAACTGCATAGTGAATCATAGAGAGAGAGAGAGAGAGAGAGAGAGAGAGAGAGAGAGAGAGAGAGAGAAACAAGCAAAAAAAATGGTAAAAGTTGATTACAAAAATGATATTATGTGGTTGCAAGATTGGGTCACACCACTCTTATTTATGGCACCCCCAAAAAAGTGACCGGATGAAGACAGAAATATGTGCCTAGTCCTCTATAAAGAAGTTTTCTTACCAAAACACACACAAGGACGGTGCTGCTTGACCATCCCCCGAGAGGAATCACAAATGGAGATGCTCCCGCATATGTAATTCAACACCCTCTCTCAACTCTATGGTTGTGAAGCCGATACATATAGATATGTCGATGCCAACACTTCTAGAAAACTCTACGCAATAAATTTAGAAGAATTGCCATGCATCCATGTCCATGTGTTGCTCCAAACCTCATGATGAGAAACCAACATGCTCCAAGAGTTTAACACATCGTCAGTACTAACTCCAGTTTGATCTATCCACATTCCACATCCGACCGACTATCTAGGTTGTGATAAACAACTCTCGTCCTTTGAGGAGGTCTCCACCCAATGCTCAAGCTTCCGAGCTCTCCCACTCTAAAAAACTCAAGATCAAAGTATGTTGCTCTAATACCATGTAAGCAATGCACAACAAATCACAAAAAGAGATAGAAAGGAGCAAAAATGCTGGTAATGGTTGATTTTGCAAGAGTGATGTTATGTGATTACCCACTTGAGCCACACTCTTATTTTATAGCACCCATAAAAGGTGACCGATTGAAGACAAAACTATGTGCCTTGTCCTTTATAAAAAAGTTATTCCCATGCTCTTACTAAAACACACACAAAGGCGGATCCCTTGAGAGGGCTCACAAATGGAGATGCTCCCACATACGCAATCCAATATCTTCTTGGTGTTGCAAAGCTACCCAAGACCTATATAAGTTTAAAGGATGAATTTATGCTTTCTTTGAAGTGAATTGTAGGTGTTTAAGCTCACCCTTGGTGTCCCTTGCAATAGAGGCTTTATCATCGGAATGTTTTTAGCATAAGGTTCATCATCTTATGTTTTGATTGGTGATTATGAGATGTTTCCTAGGGTGTGGCTATGGCGGACAAGGTGTTGCTAGGATGGTTCTCTTTTGGTGAAGATGGTGGAAGAGAAACACTAAGAGTAGTGGCATCTTCTTGAAAAGATTCATCATCACAAGGTTCAAATCCTACTTTTAGGTTTGACGGATTTAGTGAATCACTCATATTGAGAGTTATTAACTAAGAAGCTATGGGTTTTACAATTACGGATGGCTTCGTCTATAGAGATGATGAAGGGGTTGAGTTAGAAAATTTGACACAAAGGACCTTTGATGGAAATGATGAGTCTTTAGCAATAGTGGTTTTCTGTGGAGAGGCTAGCTGTTTCTTTTAGACAAGAACATACAATGTATTCAATGTTATCTTCTCTTTGTTATAGAATGGCACCACCAAATATTTATCGTGTACCTTTAGAGCACATGAATTACTAGTGAAGCATGATATAGCATCCATAATAACTCTCCAAGATGAGGTCTGCTTCCAGCAAAAAATCTAGCAGAAAGATCTGGCACTTTAGGGGGTTAGATTCTAAAAAGATTGTGCATTCAAAGTATCCCAAACATGGCATGTTTTGGGTCTCATTCCAAGAATTACACTCACGTGCTTGCAAAAATCGATTGGCCTATATAATGCCACAATTCAAAAGTCATGAAATGATTTTGGAGTTATGGATAGATTTGAGCTTGAATGGTTTCAATCCCTATGTTGGTGTCAAAATAAAGTATTCTTGGAATCATTTAAAAACGTTTGATTTCTCGAGTTACAAGTTGTTGAGGCTTGGACTCTAGGGGTTCATCCCCTATAGGTTCAAGTTCTATGGTCTCCGATTTAGTTAAAGCCTTCCTCTTGTCATAAAAGCACCATGAAGATTTTCTCAGGGGTCTCCTCCAAGGTAACAATTTGCATTGATTTGTCTATTGAGTACCAAGTGTTACTATTTAAGATGATCCTTTAGGAATCATGGATGTTTTAGTTTTAGTTCCCCATTCACTCTCTCAAGAAAAAGTGCCGGATTTTTGGTTTCTCATTTCTAGATGGGAGCATTGAATTTGCATGTTTTGGTTCACTTTCAAAGAGTTGGTCCAAAGCATAGGGATCTTCACTTTGGTTTTCAACAATTTCAAAAGCACCATACACTAGCACTATAGACTTGTTGACTTGTTTCATTAGGACGTGGTTAGATGTTTATGCATTATTGGCGTGTCTGAAATCGGATCTATGATAAGGTGTAGCACCACCTTTAATCACAATTTGTTGAGGTTTAGCATGGGTGTACGCCAACTCTATCAATTTTTCTCCATAAAGAATTTCATATTCATTTTCAAATGATGTTTCTTCCCCTTGTTCTAAAAGTTGTGGATTGTTGGATAACTGGTCTTCATTCTGAAAAGGAAAGTGATATTCCTCTTCTTGGTTTGGTATCTCAAGGTCAAAGAATTAGAAAAATGGTGATGCGGAGTCTTGGGTGACTTAGTCAACCATTTAACCAATGGTAGCATGCATTCATTATCTAAATCCTTTGGTTCATCATGGGTTTTGGTTAATTACTTACTCGTAATTTGTAACGGTAATTTATTTTCTAGTGCATTGATTTGAATTTTAGTGGTAGTGGTGGATGAGATTTTTTTTTCTTGTTTTGACATTTGAAACTCCTCAGATTACTTGCTTTTCGGTATTCTTGTTCATTATTTTAAAGCAAACTTTCTTTTTGCCATCGAAAACAACGATTTCACATGCATGTGTTCTTTATCTCTTGGATAGTTTTAGAGAAAGATGCTTTGTTATCATGTGTAGCTTAATCTCTTTTAGTGAAACTTTTTAAAGTTCCTTGTCCTTGTTATTTAGTTTTGTTTTGTCCTCTATTTTTTGTTTGCCTTTGGGTCCTTTTGATTTTTAAGATTTTAGATCTTCCTTTGGGGTCTGTGCTTTTGGCGATTTTGAGTCTCCCTTATGTTTTTGTTTCTTGGGTTCCTTTATTGGCTTTGCATTCTCTTTGGGTTGTTGTGTTAAGACATTCTCTTCCACCCATTGTGGAGAGTCAGCTTTAGCAATTTTAGTTTTTTTTTGGTACCTTGGCTTGCAATCTTGTAAGCACATTCAAAGGTGCAATGGTTAACCACCATTTTACATACTTATGTTATTAGGAGTTCTGCATTATAGCAGTTCTGTTTGGGAAATCCTTGAACAAGTGGTCACAACAACACCTTATTCACATAGGAATTTCAAGATGTCAGTTGGAAATATGGTATTTCAAATTACATTTTTTTTTTGTGCAGCGTATACGAAAGTAGAAGCACTGTAATCATAGTCTAGAAATGCATCCATTTTGTTCCTATTTGAGTTAAAGCTACCAAGTTTTCCAATGTAAGTCCTTGAATTTAAGTTGTTTGAGAAGTTTGAACCTCTGGTTGGGTCATGTGTGAAGCATTTTATGGAGAAGAGAGTGAAGCACCTAGCATCCAATTTTCTACAATGAATAAAAAATGTACTTGTAATTAGTAGGGGTTCTTTAACATTTGAGCTAATTTTTTTCTTGCATTTTCCTATCTAAGCTCTCAATCAAGGCATTGCAATGTTGATTTGGGAGTTCAAATATAAGTTTGCCTTTACTCTCTTGTTTGGCTAGTTTGGACGAGGTAAAACCTATTCTAAGATTATCTTCCAACATGTTGTCATCCAGATGGATAGCTTCTTTACAACATTGATCAAAGATATCTCTATTTGAATAAAAAAACCTTATTAGATGATTTGGGAAAATATCAGTACTATGGGAAAATCTCAGTACTATGGGAAAACTTAAATTGTGGTTGTCCCATTGACTTTGGGAATTTTTCATTTAATTTGGGAATTTTTTAAATGTGGAGTCTAAGAAATATGTGCTCTATTGCTGAAAGAGATATTCATTGAGTACTTCTTAAAGTTATCAGCTCTTTGCATGATGTGGAAGTTCAAAATCTCATAAATAAAGGTGGTGTTAATAAACACCTTTGAAACACTTGCAATGTGTCGTGCAAAAATAGGGTGAGCACTAATAAGATGAAACAATTCAACTTGCTATAGATCTTTAAGAAACAACCAACAAACGTTACAAATAAATTTCAACTTTATATACCTTGCAAGCTCAAGAGTTTAAGTTTGATAATTTTAAACTCACTCCTCTATGTCTTTAAGCTTTCTTGGGCCTTTAATTGGATTTGTTTTGGAATCTTGGCCTTTAATGGGTTTATTTGTCCTTTTCGAGCCCATGAAAATACAATTGCATCAATATTCTCCCACACCTATGGATCCCTTGTATTACACATCCATTTCTTCTCCCAACAACCAACATAGACCTTTGCATCATTTTCCCCCTTTTCCTACAAATAGGTGCCCAATATTGTATTAAAACCTTCTTGTAGTTGGTGGACCTTGGATCCATATCCACATGTGATTGACCAACACCTAGCCATATTGGGTACAATGGATCTGATGGCCGCACTAAGATGAAGTCTCCTTTGTTGGCATCTACTATAGGTGTGAATGCCTCCTTTGGTCTTTTACTTTGAGGTCCACAATAGTGGTCGTTCCACTCCTCATAACCTTGGAACTCATCATCATCAGCTTCGACAACATCCACATGATAGTTTCCTTCTGATCTTGGCCAAAAGTCTCCATAAGAGCTCAAATATTGTACAATGGGCTTCACAAGCTCCCTAATTACATTCTTTCCATATCTAATAACTGGTCCAATGTGTCTTGCATAACCATCCCCTTTCAAACGCACCCACTTCTCCCAAAATTGTATATAATCATTTATCCCATGTACCACTTGTGTGCTATCTCTTATAAATTCAGCCAAAGGTAGTATTTCAGGGCATCCTAATGGGAGTATTGCTTTTCCCATACCATTCCTTTTGGCATTCAATCCAGTGATTTTGGATGCACCTTGTATTGCATGACAGGAATATCCTCTTGCATGAAGAATTAAAACTGTAATGGCTTAGAGTGTCCAACCAGTGTGTCTTGCCCATCACATAAGTAGTCGTCAACATAGCTCTTGAAGTCAGGAACTTGAGTTAGTAAGAATGGTACTGGCATCGCACTCTCACAAGTTCTAAAATGGTCCATCAGATGTGGAAAGGTGTATGTCTAGCTAGTTCTAAGCTTCTCTGAAAATTTACTCTGAACATTGCATCTATGTCCTCATGCATGTGTCCCACCATTAAGAAACCCAATTGCACTGTCTTGAACGCCCCTCATGAAACAAGCAAGGAGAGATACACAAATAAATATCGATTCTTATTCTCAGTAGCATAGTTATCTAGCTGAAGCAATAAGTTCTTAGGCAATTTGTGAAAATAACTAGATCTAGACATTGAAGCTTCTACTAAGGGGGTTGCATCTCCATTCAAAAGCTCTTTACCATTTGTTATGTATTGTAGATCAAGAGCTTTCCTAGAGTTCAATGTGTTATTGCACCTTGGAATCCCATCATGAGCAAGATCTCCAAGTTCATGCTTGTCCTCCCTTTCCATATTACGAAGGCAAAATGCAAATGAATCAATTGTGGCATTAGGATCTAAAGGCAATAAACCAACAAGAGAAAAGTGTCCATAATGTCCATGCCCATGCCCATGGGTTATCATACCAGCAGTTAATGATACCTGTAGTTGCCATGCATAAGCCGTGTACTTTCGATTTAACTTCCAACCTGAATAGGTAGAGGGAGAGGAGACACACACATAGGAGAAAACCCTAATGTATATTGCAAACCCTAACCATAGAGGGAAGCCATCTCCCTTCTCACACAATGCATAAAGCCATAATCCATAATACACACAACACACTATGAGTTGTGTCCACACACATCTAACCCTAGCTAATGTCCACACACTATGACCAGCTGGACGCGGTCATTTATGTCTCACACATGTTCCTACCTAACATGCCAGCACATAGCATAGCTGGCTCACACTGACATCGAGCTTGAATCTCAACAGCCCCTCTCAAGCTCATGATGTACTGCCATAGATGAAGATGTAGATGAGCTTGGGATATCTAAGATCTCAACACTCCCCCTCAAGCTCATCCCATGTACTCCCAACATAGTATGGAAGTACTCAAACTTCTCCTTGCTAAGTGGCTTTGTAAAGATATCTGCCACTTGCTCATCAGTCTTCACATACTGTAGATCAACTGTACCATCCAGCACCTTCTCTCTGACAAAGTGATAATGGACCTCTATGTGTTTGGTCCGCGCATGAAATACTGGATTCTTGGCCAACTGTATACTGCTCATGTTGTCACAATGAATGACAACTTTGCCATCAATAGGCTCACCCAAATCTGCCCAAGAGACTCTTTAACCATATTCCTTCACAAGTAGCAATGGCTGCACCTCTGTATTCAGCCTCTGTACTAGATAAAGCAACTGTAGGTTGCTTCTTGCTACTCCAACTCACCACGGCACTTCCAAGTGTAAAGGCATAACCACTAGTAGACCTCCTGTCATATGAGCTACCTGCCCAATCAGCATCTAGGTAGCCATGTATATCCAAGCCTTTACCACTCTCATAAAGAAGACCATAATGTGCAGTGGTCTTTACATATCGCATAATGCGTCTCACTGCATCCAAATGAGGTTTTTGGGGCTCTGCATAAATTGGCTTACTAGCCCCACTGCATAACTTAAATCCGGGCGTGTGATAGTCACGTAAATGAGACTATCAACCATCTTCCTGTACATGGATGGATCATCCAACTCCTCACCAAAATCAGCCCGTAATTTCACATTTTGCTCCAAAGGTGTACTCATAGGCTTACACCCTGTCATGCCATATTTTGCCAACATATCCAATGCATATTGGCATTGCACTAACCATGTACCTGCATGATCTTTGATTACTTCAATTCCAAGAAAGTATCTCAACTCACCCAAATCTTTCATGTCAAATTGCCCACTCAATGCTTTCTTGACATGCATCACATCTGTACCATGATCACCTGTGATAATCAAGTCATCCACATAGATGACAAGTAAACAATCCCATGATCTGTTTTCTTCACATAGAGTGAAGAATCTGCTGTAGAAGCCTGAAATCCAAGGGAGATAAGATATCTGCTCATCTTATCACTCCAAGCACGAGGTGCTTGTTTCAAACCATATAATGCCTTTTTCAATCTGCATACATGAGTGGGATACTTTGGGTGTACATAACCTTCTGGCTGTGCCATATAAACCTCTTCTTGTAGATCACCATTTAGAAATGCATTTTTCACATCCATTTGATGCATTTCCCAACCATTAGCTGCAGCCATAGCAATGACTGCTCTCACTGTTCCCATCTTTGCCACTGGACTAAATGTTTCATCATAGTCCAAACCTTGGGTTTGTGCATAACCCTTAGCTACCAATCTTGCTTTATGTCGCTCAATGGAACCATCAGACTTGCATTTCACTTTGTAAACCCATTTACAACCAATAACCATTTTGTCCTGTGGTAATGCAACCAAATCCCATGTGTCATTATGAACCAATGCGTCCATCTCAACATCCATTGCTTTCTCCCATACATACTTTCCACTAGCTTCTGTATAGCATGTAGGTTCCACATGCTTCACCAAAGACGTCATATATGCATAATGCATAGCAAAATCTTGATATGTCAACCTGTCAACTGGATATCTGACCCTTTGGGATCTCCGCAATGCATGCGGATCACTCTGAACACCTGTCACTCTAGCATGTGGTGGCACATATCTATCCTACCTTGCACCAGGTGTGCGCAAAACAGGTATGCCAAGTTCCTCATCCAAACTCTCTGAACTAGATGACCCATAACCTGTACTTCCAATTCCTTCAACCTTCTTCTTTCCTTTATCCATAGCACTACTCCCAGTTCTCACACTGTCATGCCTCAAACGTCCTGACCATGGACGTACACTGCTACTCTCAGCCTCTGCTGGCCCAGACATAGTAGTAGAACTAGAACTTGCTTGTGGCAAGTTCACAGGAACATCAGCTTCAAGTGACTCAATGACACCTTCATCCTTTGCTTTGTACCAACTAGAAAGCTCATCAAACACCACATCTCGTGAGATAACCACTTGCCTTGTTTGTGGATTGTAACATTTGTATGCCTTGCGATCCTGTGCATATCCAACAAATACACACTTTTCTGCCTTAGGATCCAACTTCCTCCTTCTCTCGTCAGGCACATGTACATAAGCTATGCATCCAAAAACTTTGAGGTGTCCAATGTCTGGCCTAAAACCTGTAAGCCGCATCTCTGGCGTACTTTCATGTATGGCTACTGTGGGTATCTTGTTAAGTATATACACTGTAGTGGCACATGCTTCTGCCCAATAATAATCTGGCATGATCTTTTCATTGAGCATTGCCCTGGCCACTTCACATATGACTCTATTCTTTCTCTCAGCCACACCATTTTGCTGAGGTGTATACTTTCAAGTCAATTGCCTTCTTATTCCATGCTTTCTCAAGAAATGCTCAAAAGCATTTGAGGTGTATTCACCACCTCCATCTGTCCTCAAACATTTTATCCAAGAACCATATTGCTTCTTTGCAAAAGCTTTGAAATCCATAAACTTTTCCAACACTTCACTTTTCTCTAAGAAAGTATATCCATGTCATTCTGCTGAAATCATCAATGAATGTCACATAATATAAACTGCCTTTAATAGATGGGTTTTGTGCAGGACCCCATACATCACTATGTACTATCTCAAGTGGCCTGCTACTCATGTTGCCTTCTCTAGGAAACCGCAACCTTGCCTGCTTTTTCCAAACTGACAGGCTTCACAAACATGCATATTCCCATCATACTTGAATTTAGGCAGCCCACTAACAATGCCTCTTGTCTGCATGTTCTTTAACCTTTATATATTGACATGTCCAATCCTCTTATGCCACATATCAATGTCCTGTACCACATTTCTATTTTTAGAGAACATGGCTGATTTTAACTCAGGAATCCCAGCATCCAGCTTAAACAACCTGCTTTCTTTCTTGCCTTTAGCAATGACTCTACATCCATGTTTGAAATCCTCAACAAAGCAACCATGCTCGTTGAAACGAACCTGTAATCCATGTTCCACCATTTGACCAACTGAGGCCAAGCTTTTTGTGATAGAAGGCACATACAATACATCATAGATTTTGTCTGACCATTGTGCATAACCAATGGTACACTTCCAACATGTGTAATGGCATGCCGAGTATCATCTCCTTTCTCCACATAGCCTTTCACATCCATAGGCTTCATATGCTCAAACCATTCACCATGACAAGTCATATGGTTTGATGCTCTAGAGTCCATATACCAAGTGTCATCATTTTCAGCATTTGTCATCATACATATTTCATGGCAAACAAGTGATTTGTAGTGCCATCATTACTGCTTGATGCATAATTTCCACCATGTTGTGCATAATTTCCACCATAATGTACCACGTTGTGCTCTACCCCCTCTCAAATCATTTTGTTTGCGGAAACAATCACGTGCCATATGACCAAATTTCCCACAGTAATGGCATTCCACATCTTGCATAGATGTTTGTTGGCCTTGCCAGCGTCCTCTACCATGAGGATTACCTCTGCCTCTCTGAAGTGTATATCCATGACCACCTCTAGCACCATATGGAGGCTAAAAATTCTGTTGTGGTGACCTGTCCTGCCATCCACGACCATTACCACATCCACGTGATGCGCATCTCCCCCTACCTCTAAAACCTCTTTGTTGCGAGTAGAAAGCCTGATTTCTGCCATTATCATCATGGCTAGTAGATGCATCCTAAAAGGAATCACTGAGTTTAATTTCCTCAACAACAAGTAAGAGTGAAACCAACTCATCAAAGTGTGGTAAACCTGTACTCCGAACCGAGATGGATGTATCAAAAGATTTATATTCCTTGCCAAGACCACGCAAGAAGGTAATGTCTACCAAATCATCATCAGGCATGGGGGCATTGATTGTTGCCAATGCATCTGCAAACTTCTTTATCTCTTGTACATAATCATGGATGCTCCTTCTATTCCGCTTCACATTATGTATTTGTTGTCGCAATTGAGACTTGCGAGCACTCGTGTCCATATCAAACAACTTCACCAATGTATCCCATGCATCCTTGGGATTCTCAGCATCATGTATGTGTATGAGCATAGCATCCGAAATACATATAGATAGATAATGCAACACTTTGAATGCTCTTTCTGACCATTGCTTATGAGCTATAACCTGCTGCTGCTGTGTAGGTTGTCGGGGTAGTTCCGGCTCTGGCTCAGCACCTGTAATGAGATTCCAAAAACCTTTTCCCTTCAGAAAACTTTTGATTCTGTACTTCCATGGCTGGAAGTTCTTCCTATCCAGCTTTTCACCAACAATTTGTACTGGATTATCCGACATATTTGCTCAATGCATACACCTTCCGCACACGTCCAAATCTGTAAACGAGCCTTCCTCAGCTCAACCACACTCCAATGGATGTTCCAGATACTCCAATGTAGTCAACAAAGTTCAATTTTAATGTAGAAAATCAACCTGTATGCATCCAAAATGAACTGGCTCACACAGTCCAAGATACCCTGTTTTGATGCGCTTTCCAAGGCTTCAAATTACAATGTAGTGGTGCAATCAAGTATGGATAGCTTGCATTGACACCTAAACAACCTCAATGTTGAGTATCAACACCAACCAACATGCGTACATATCAATTTTGTCAAACCCCCTTCTCTATTCTGAGAAAAACCAAAAAAACAAAAAAAACAGTAGTAATTTTGCTCTAATTTCTTCAATCCTTGTCCAAATTGAGCAACCAGGCATTCATTAGCTTAGAAATGATGTCCACTAACTCCAAGTAAAAGGAATTAGTCCAATTATTTAAGACCAAAGAGTAATTAGTTGATTAATCACACTCTGTTTCTCTGCAACCAGTAGACAGCCTTTTTAATCAGCTCAATTGATGATAATTTCTCAATCCAATCATATAGAAACCTCCTTGGGTATGTGAATTACAAATTTGCTAAGCCAATTGTGGAATTAATCAAGTGAAAGAGCTGATTTGTGGCCTCCTCGCATCAAAAACCTGAAAATTCTGCCCTATTTCTCTGTATGAGCTGCGTCGCCTGCTCCTGAGGGCTTTGGGAGTGTTTATGTTGATAATTGATGATGGTATTAGGTACCCAACACACCTAGGCAAGTGTGCAATCAGTCAATGCTTTGATTTTTGCCAAAAAATTGCTCCAAATGCATCAAAATTTGGCTTCCTTTTCTCTGTTTTGTGAGAGCTCAAAAACCAGTAAATTTCACTCATTCAAATGCATCAAAAATGCTCCAAAATCAGTTTAGGGCCTGCATATGAGTTTCCAATACATTCCAATACATTCCAATACATTCCTCCTTGTCAGATACATGTGTCTTTGCCAGATTTACATCTAATTTCACCATACATCACCGCTTCCAAGCTTTAATGGAAAGCTTCCAAAAAACTAGAATTTTTCTTTGCTTTGGGTTGCCCTAATTTGCTTTGTTTTTGCCTGAATCACCTGCAATCCGCTCAAGGGTGTTTATTAGACCTTACCCGGTAGGCCAAGCTCTCAGATCTGATAGAAATTGCTGTGCTCCAAGCTTTACAGCATCAATGGCAAGCTTCACAACTTTTCTTCACAGCTTCTTCTCTCACTCACTCATAAACCCTAATAGATAGCACAAGGCTCTGATACCATGTTGAAAAATAGGGAGAGGAGACACACACACAGGAGAAAACCCTAACCATAGAGGGAAGCTATCTCCCTTCTCACACAATGCATAAAGCCATAATCCATAATACACACAACACACAACACACTATGAGTTGTGTCCACACACATCTAACCCTAGCTAATGTCCACACACTATGACCAGCTGGACACGGTCATTTATGTCTCACACATGTTCCTACCTAACATGCCAGCACATAGCATAGCTGGCTCACACTGACATCGAGCTTGAATCTCAACAATAGCTCCATTGCAAACTACTCAAAGCAAATAAAAACAACAAGAGCAAAAAGCGACCACGACCAAGTAAGATTCTTACAAATGCATATAGTAATATCAAATTTATTAGCTTAAATAGATATTTAATACTTAATTAGTTAAAATTAACTAGGAAAAGTACCAGTAAACAAAATTGAATCATGTATGTATTGAAAGAGCATCTTTTAAAAAATAAATAGAGAAAAAATTACCTAGATTTTTTTTAATGTGCTCATTTACGTTTGCAAATGATGTTTCTTGTTATCCATGTACCTCCCAAAGCTTGTTTACACAGTAGATATCTCAATCAATCTTTGATAATAAAATAGCTAATTATCTTGCTTAAAAAAAGTTTCACATATGTTCAGAATGGGAGAAAAGTAATCGGGTGTATGAGAATAGAAATAAATATTGTGTTGTCGCAAAGATTTGGCTCATAGCCAAAAATTTGGGATCATTGGAAGCTCTGGCTTATTGGAGGATATGGCTCAGTAGTAGCCAAAACTTTAAGCCATTGGAATATTTGGCTCGAAAGCCAAAACTTTGGCTCAATTGTCTCTCTAGGCCATTGGAAGATTTGGGCCATTAGCCAAAACTTTCTTGTTCATTGGAAGATATGGCTCAAAGCCAAAGATTTGGATCATTGGTAGCTCTAGCTCATTGGAAGATTTGGCCCAATAGCCAAAACTTTAAGACATTGCAAGATTTGGCCCAAAAGTCAAAACTTTAGTTCAATTATCTCTTGGTTGTTGGGCTAGATCATGTGTGATGATGGGTTTCTTGGCACAAAAGGTTTGACCCATTGAGCCCATGGTTTTTGGTCCATTAGAAGATTTGGCCCATTAGCCAAAACTTTCTTGTTCATTGGAAGATATGGCACATAGACAAAGTTTTGGATCACTGGAGGCTCTTGCTCATTGAAAGATTTGGCCCAATAGCCAAAACTTTAAGCCATTGAAAGATTTGGGCCAAAAGCCATTACTTTGGCTCAATTATCTCTTGGTTGTTGGGCTAGATTATCTCTGAGGATGGGTTCTTTGGCACAAAAGGTTTGACCCATTGAGCCCATGGTTTTGGCCCATTATCCAAAACTTTCTTGTTCATTGGAAGATATGGCTCATAGCCAAAGATCTGGCTCATTCGAAGATTTGGCCTAGTAGCCAAAACTTTAAGCCATTCGAAGATTTGGCCTAATAGCCAAAACTTTGGTTTGCTTGTCTATGACTCTCTTGGCCATTGGAAGATTTGGCCCAATAGCCAAAACTTAAAGACATTGAAAGATTTGGCCCAAAAGCCAAAACAGTGGCTCAATTATCTAATTGGTTGTTGGGCTAGATCATGTGTGATGATGGGTTCCTTGGTAGAAAAAGTTTGACCCATTGAGCCCATGGTTTTTGGGCCATTGGAAGATTTGGCCCATTAGCTGGCCCATTAGCCAAAACTTTCTTGTTCATTGGAAGATATGGCCCATAGCCATCACTGGAAGCTCTGGCTTTGGAAGATTTGGCCCAATAGCCAAAACTTTAAGCCATTGGAAGATTTGGCCTAAAAGCCAAAAATTTGGCTCAATTGTCTCTTCGTTGTTGGGCTAGATCGTCTCTAAGGATGAGTTCCTTGGAACAAAAGGTTTGGCTCATACCTAAAGATTTGGATCACTGGAAGCTCTCGCTCATTGAAGGATATGTCACAGAGTAGCCAAAACTTTAAGCCATTGGAAGATTTGGCTCAAAAGCCAAAACTTTGGCTCAATTGTCTCTTTGGGCTATGACTCTCTAGGCCATTGGAAGATTTGGCCCATTAGCCAAAACTTAAAGCCATTGGAAGATTTGTCCTAGTAGAAGCTCTGGCCCTCATTGGAAGATTTGGCCCAATAGCTAAAACTTTATGCCATTGGAAGATTTGGCACAATAGACAAAGTTTTGGATAAAGGAAGAGACGTTGCTAACAATACTCTTCAACGTCCTGAAGTCCCTAGCTTCACTAGCAAGCCTTTGGTTAAGTGAAGCCATGAACAAATACAAGTTTTAAGGAGAGTTCCACCAATCTCTAAGCTCAAGGGATTGGAAGCAATATGCTATACTATAGATTTAGGATACAGGGGGAAAACCATTCAACCACATTCAGCCAAAGAATTATTTGATACATCTTCAAAAATGCTATAATATAGAATTAATTATGGTCATCACAAAAGGTAGATAATTCACTTGCACAACTATCTTGCTCAATGATAATCTAGTGTATGATTTTATTGTTATCTAATATGGGTGATATTCTTTTTTTCAGGTTCCTACATGCAAAACGGGTTCCTACTCTCAATGAATAGTGTTGAAGATTTTGTCTATATTGATGCCTCTATATACACAAAGCAACATCATTTTAGGCTATATGAACTCTCTAACATGCAGAGATGCAATAACGATGTCCATTGTTTTGACAGATCCATATATGTACTAGCTCCTTAGGATTTGGCTTTGAATCCAAATCTAATTTGTTTATAGTATTGGTGCAAAGTCCACATAACTTTCAAGACTTGTCATTTGTGAGCCTCATCTTAATTGCAAAAAAAACAATGACTCTTTGTTATTCCATTGTTACATTAAGGTTTTTTTTCCAAATTATTCATGGTCTTGTACTACACCTATTTAGATGAGGCTCCATAACTACTTTTTAGTGTTTGAATGTTGCATTTTAAGCTCATTATGTGCATTATCATTTCATATGTATGAAAAGGTTCAATCTTGGCAAATCAAAATGTTTGGCAAACATCAAAGGTTTCGATGTTATGTTGGCATTATTCATTGAATTTTTTACTATGCCAACCATTACCACTTTGCTGCTGCCATCAAAGGAGGGTACTCATTCTTGATATGATCGGGATACTTGTTGAATCATTTGAGTTTCGCAATGCTGATTCAATGCTAAATTGGATTGAGTACGTGCGTGTAGATCAACAAAGTGAAAATGTCTACCATGCTATTCGTCCAGGTGTAGAGAGTTTCTTGGACTTCATCAACTTCAAAGCTTCTTGGAAACCATAACCATCCATTGGTTGAGTTGATGGTTGTTTGCCAGAAACAAGAGGAACTACACACTTAGCAATGTTTTCAAGACTAAATGTGATCTCGAAACAGAACTTGTATTAAGACAATATTTGTTGAGGCGGAAGTAGGAAAGATTGACCTACTCTACAAAAGAAAGGCAACACTTATTCAAGTTCTTAGTCCCAAGAGCTTGGAAACAAATAAAGATATGTATTTTTTCCTTCTTGAAGGTTTTGTAAAATCGTCTTACAGGATAATATGATCACATGTGTTTTATTAAAATCTCTCTAGTCTTGAAAATCATATTTACTTGTTTTGGAGAGCTTCAATTTTTTTAAAAAGCCATGCACTTTTCCTTTCTTTAGGTTTCAACTCATTATTGATATTTGAAGCATATACTCAACAACAACAAACTACATACATCCCAAAAAACCCATGTGATGAGGTCATGCCAATCATAAGGAAATGTGAGAACCTAGAATAAGTTTTGATCCTTGTTTGGAAAATTTACAAGATCATAGAACATTAGGTCCAATATCCATAACTTTACGGATACTAAGTTTTGCTTAAAGGCCAAATCTAGATGGAACAAAATAAAATTTGGTACTTGAGGCATAAACTTGATATGTTTTTTATTCTTCAAGAAGGCAAAACAATGGTCAAAACCATACACATATCGAGCTCATTTTTGTGATTTGAAACCTGTCCGAAAAGTGGGAAACAGGATTTTCCCAAATTATCTAATAATGTGTTACAAGTATAAAGCTGTTCTTTTTGAGACTCGTTATTTATGAAACATCTTTTCACTTGAGAATCATTCAGTTTGTTCCATGGCTCGTATTGTGAATCCAAAGTTTTTATTCAGAGGGTAAAATCTTAGATGATTTCATCATATTTCCTCTCAATTAAGTAGATTTTGCATGATGCACTCCACCAATGATCTTGCCTTGAGAACCCATAGATGAAGGCTTCCTTCAGAGTTTTGAAGTTCACTTTGTTTTCAAATTTTAGTGTGGTGAACCACCCATTGGCCTTGTCAACTAAGCATAGTGTGAATACTTGGACCTTTGACGAGTAGCCTAGGCTCCCAAAAGGCTTCACACCATTCTTCAAATACTTACATAAACTCAAATATAGGTTGTGTGGTTGTTCCTAGCATGTGCAAGGAATTCAAAGTGGTAGTTATGCTAGGTAAAGGAACAATTCTTGCGGGGATTGATGTGACCAAGGGTCTAAAACCCATTGAAGTGGATGGTGGCATGTGTGTATTCCAAGTCATGTTGGGCAGAGGGAATTGGAACTTGAATTGTAAGCATGGACCTTAGGACATGATGAAATTCAACAGCTGGATTTGCTTATCAAATAGTGTGTTTACTCCCCTTGAGTGCAGCATGATTTAGTTGTGTTGAGTGCTTTAGTGCAGAATCCAAATGAGATCTTATTTTTGGTTTTTCAAGGTTTTCTACTTTGTTTGGATTTTTAAAGAATTTTCTAATTTATTTGGATTTTCAAGGGTCAGATTTTTTTGGATTTAAAATTTTATCTCTTTTATTAGTTTTTAAATTTATTTTTTCTTTAAATTTAATATATATAGAGAAAAAATATGAGGAAAAAAGAAATTAATAAAAGTCAACAATTTTTATAATTTGAGGGAAAGAGAAGAGGAAGGGAAAAGAAACTCACCAGTGCTCACAATAGTTAGATGGTAGGCTCATTCAACTTGACCAGCTCTCCTAAGATTTTCACAGTTCTTGTTCATCGATTGAGAACACTTGAGCCTTGTAAGATAGAGAGAAGGAGAGGAAAATGTAAGAGTCTTGCCGGTTTGCACCTCAAGCCACTCTTAGTAGAGTAACTCTCTCTTGTGGAGATCTACGGTCAACCCTACCTCCTATTGAGAGATGTAATCGCGGTGTTGTGTGTATGTGGGAAAGCACCCTAGAGGTGCAAGATATTGTGGCAAGGTAGGAATGCCACATGTAATATTGAATGGTGTGTGAGTGTTGACCAAAAGAGTGGAAAAGGAGTTGCCACATGGATGATGACATGTAAAGTGGGATAAGGCTAGAAAGCCTATATCATTGTATGGTTTATTTGTGAAAGAGCAATAGAGAACTTGTGTCGAGTGTGCAATCTCTGTCTATCTCTCTTATGAAGTTCTTAGTGTGGTTTAATCCACCTTAATTATGTTGCTTAATCTTGTGTCTATCACCATGATCAATCCCATTTTAGGATTGTTAACATGGTATCAGAGCTTGGGTGGGTTCTTGGTCATGGTGAATATTTATGTATAGTTTTTCTTGGTTATGAGTTCTTTGATTAAGCATTATTTTTAGTTATTATGAAAAAAAAAATTATGCACTCATATTATCATTTGGATTTGCATTTGTGAGAGGATTTGAGAGGAGATTTGCAACAAGGAGGTTGCATAGAAGCTGCCCAAGAGTTGCAATGGGAGTTTTGCAAACATGGAAAGCCTGTTCATCATCATGGAAGCTGAAAATCAAGATTTCAGCATTATGAAGACTATGGAGTCTTCATCAAACATCAAAGAAGCTACCCAAGAGAGTCTTCATCAAACATCAAAGAAGCATAGTCTTCATTATATGAAGACTATGGAGTCTTCATCAAACATCAAAGAAGCTACCCAAGAGAGTTGCAAATAGAGTTTTGTAAGAAAGAGAAGATTTGCATCAAGGGAAGATGCAAATGGAGTTGGAGATGGAGATTTCCATTGTCAAGAAGCTGCCAACAAAGTGTTCAAAGAAGAAACGAGCTCTTGAAAGCATTACATGAAAGCTGTTAAAGTTCAGCTTTGGTAATGTTCAGTAGTAGCACAAAAATGGTGGAAGACAAGTCTTTGAAAGAGGGTCACGGTGGTAGGTCATAAGCTATGAAGACAAACATTGAGGAAATTCAAGGTCAATTTCAAAGAGTAAGTAGTCAAAGCATGCAAGCTTGGTGAGGCAGCAGAGACAAGCAATGTGCAGCCGTTGTGGCAGATGTTAGCGATGGCTAGTAGCATAAGAAAGCAACTGAGGAGCTTGTGAGAAGAAGTGGTCCATGAGAGTAGCAGAGACAAGCAATGTGCAGCCGTTGTGGCAGATGTTAGCGATGTTAGCGATGGCTAGTAGCATAAGAAAGCAACTGAGGAGCTTGTGAGAAGAAGTGGTCCATGAGAGTAGTCATGGACGTAGCAGAATGAAGAGAGGTCAAGCTTGGAAGCTATGGTGATAGGGGGATTTTTTTTTGCAAGCTTTTTTTGCCGAGCTTTTTGGAGCAATGAACAAGTAGTCTGAGCTTTGCAAAGGACCGAGAACTTACTATGAGCTTTGTAAAGGACCAAGAACTTACTTACATATAAATAACAAGCTTTGAAAGATCAACAAGCTTTGAAAGATCAACAATATAAATTTCAGTTTTTTAAAGATCTAGTCCATAAAAATATTAATTACAAAGTCTTTTGATCCACATCATACTTATTGATATAATTACATATATACATATACCTATCTAAATTCATGCACCTCATACATATACACATACAAAATATACATATACATACATACATGCAAGAGCTACCTACATACATACATACATACTTTCTTACTTACTTAAATATAAAAAACAATCCTTTAAAGATAAAAAATGTATATACCGATCTTTAAAGTTCCAAACCATGAAAATCTCGATTACAAAGTCTTTTGATCCACATCATACTTATTGATATAATTATATATATACATATATCTACCTAAATTCATGTTGAAATGTCAAGCTCGTATACAGCTGGAGGATAGCACATGGGTGCTGACAGAGTGACAGTATGGTAGATAGATATCGTGTGGTGTGTTTATGACCGCGTCTAGCTGGTCATGTGTGGTGTGGACATTACATTAGGTTTACTTTGTAGTGTGGACATAACACTATGTTGTGTTCTCTTTTGTGTGTGTGAGAGAGATGATGACTATGGCTTCTCTCCTTCTTTATGATTGATGGATATGGATTAGGGTTTGATTCTCTTGTGTGTGCTCCCTCCTGTTTCTGTTTTTTATCATGGTATCAGAGCCTAGAGCTCATTAGTTGTGTTGTGAGAGTGAGTGAGAGAAGAGGGAAGAAGAAGAAAAAGCTGTGAAGGAAGCCATTGGAGCTTAGAGCAAAGGAGGAGTTGTGGAGCACACATCGGCATCAAATCTGAGAGCTAAGGACCATTGGTAAGTGTAGCAAGACCCCCTCTGCGGATTGCAGGTATCAAGAGCAAGTGTATGAGAAGATTAAAGGTGCAAAAGCAAGCAGAAAATTTCTGTTTTGAAGCTTTAATGGAAAGCTTATGAAGGAGTGTGTCTTGGCAAATGTATTGGATCAAATGCAAAGCAAACACTGAGGCTCTCATGTATTGTGAATGAACACATGTATTAGCAACTTTGGGGCAAGTCATTGCATGGAAAATTGATGCATTACAGGCAATTTGTGAAGAAAAAAACTCTGGTTTTTTGGACTCTACAAAAACAGAGAACATATGCCCGGTGGAGGATCGATTGCAGAAGCTAGAGGAAGAATTGAGTCAAACCCTTCAAGCACAAGTTGGTTTAGGTCATTGCTAAGAATCTTATCACCTCAATTGTGAATTTCCCCTCTTCTACAGCCCCCAAGAGCTGGCGGCGCTTTCTGGAAGAGCTTCTTAGACAGTTTGCAATGATTATGGTCTAATTCTCTCATTTGGACACCAAATTGGATGCTTTAAAGCTTGGAGTACTTAGCAAAAGTGTGATTGAGAGCAAGATAACATTTGGGGCAGCTCATTTGATGTATTTGGAGCTCATTGAACTCAATTAGCAGAGGTTTGCAGGTTTGCAGAAAGTCTGTCCAGAAACAGAGCATTATTAATCAAGGCATTAATCCTTGTCTATATCAAATTGGCCTAATTACTTTGGTACAAGTAGAGTCCTATGAGTTGCTAAACTTTTGATTCAAAAAGTTTTGAATTTGGATAAGATTTGAAGGAGATAGAGCACTTTTAGTGAGAGGTGGTACCTGACAGATGCAGAAAAAGGCAAACCAGGGAGCTACAAAAATTGGTGGTTCTCATTCACCTTGAAGAATTTGATCAAACCATTCTAGGATATGTTGGAGCAATGTGTTGGGAAGCCAATGCAAGTTGAATCACTGCATTTGGACAAGATTTGAAGGATTTAGAGCATAATCTTTGACTGGTTACTGGCGAGAAAAAAACCAAAAAATTCAACTTTACCCCTTTTCAATTTTGATGATACAAATGAAGTTCTTATGCAACATGAAGTCATTTGTGGTGTGAATGCATATGTGTAGCACCTATTGAGCTTGGTTCATAATCATTTGGAGCTTTGGAAAGCATCGGGAAGAGTGTTACATCAGGGTACATCACAGGTATTCAAAATGGGAGATGGCCCAGTACAGATTGTTGGAGAGAAGCTTGACAGAACTAACTTTCAAGTGTGGAAGTTTCGAATGAAGAGTTTTTTGAAAGGCAAAGGTTTATGGAGTCTCGTGTCGGATGAAGACCCGGAGCCATTCCTACCTCCTCAACCAAATAATGCTCAGTTGCTGGCTCACAAGCAATGGGTAGAGCGGTCTTCGAAAGTGTTGCATTATTTTTCAATATGTGTAACAGATGCCTTGCTTATTCACATCCAAGATGCAGATACACCGAAAGAAGCATGGGGTATATTGTTCCGAATGTATGAGACAGACACTGGTGCAAGGAAGATACAACTAAAGCAACAGATTCACAGTGTAACACGAAGGAATAGGAGTATACATGAGTATGTTCAGGAAATCAAGGGTTATGCAGATTCCTTGTCATCAATCCATGCCCCAATGGATGATGATGATTTGGTTGCTCTCACATTATGTGGTTTAGGCAAAGAATACAAATCTTTTGACACTTCCATCTCAGTAAGGTTGGGAGGAATGCTAGATTTTAATGAGCTTGTGTCATTGCTCATTGTGGAAGAATTGAAGCTTGGACTTGGTGGTATGAGTCTTACAGGTGGTGCATCCTCGTCAAGCAATGATGAGCATGCAAGGAATCAGGCTTTTTACTCATCTAGAGGCTTTCGAGGCAGGGGGAGATTTACCCCTCGAGGCCGTGGTGGAGGACGTGGTTGGAATGACAGGTTTAGTCAACCCCAATCAAATCAGAATTTTCAGAATTCACAATCATCATTTGGATCACGTGGTGGTCGTGGATTTCAATCCCATAGGGGGAGAGTTGGAACAGGTGCTCGTGGTAGAGGACGATGGCAAGGTCCTCAACAAAATTTGAATGGGATTGAATGTCACTATTGTGGCAAACTTGGACATATGGCAAAAGATTGTTACAAAAAGCAGAATGATGTGAGGAATGGAAGACCACAACATGGAAATTATGCATCTACCAGTAACAATGATGGGAGTTCAAATCATCTTTTTGCAATGAAGCACATTATGGGGACAATGGATTCTCAGAATGCTGGAGATGAGTCATGGTATATGGATTCAGGTGCCTCAAACCACATGACATGTCATGGTGAGTGGTTTGAGAAGATGCAACCATTGGATACAAATGGTTATGTGGTCACAGGAGATGATACTCAGCATCTTATAACACATGTTGGCAGTGTGCCTGAGGATGCATGATGAAAATGTGAAAAATATGTCAGAGGTACTATATGTACCATCCATTACAAAGAATTTGGCATCAGTAGGCCAAATGGTTGAGCAGGGACTACAAGTAAGATTCAATGAGAATGGCTGTTTTGTGGAAGACTTTAAGCATGGCTGTAGATTGATTGCCAAGGGCAAGAAGGAAGGAAGGTTGTTCAAATTGGATGCAGGCATACCAGAATTGAGCTCAGCCATGTTTTCAAAGAGCAATGGGATTGTGTAGGACATTGACATGTGGCACAAGAGGATTGGACATGTCAATATACAGAGATTAAAGAACATGCAAACAAGAGGCATTGTCAGTGGATTGCCTAGATTCAAATATGATGGACATATGCATGTTTGTGAAGCCTGTCAGTTTGGAAAGCAGGCAAGGTTGAGGTTTCCTAGAGAAGGAAATATGAGTAACATGCCACTTGAGATAGTACACAGTGATGTATGGGGCCCTGCACAAAATCCATCTATCAAAGGAAGTCTATACTATGTGACATTTATAGATGACTTCAGCAGGATGACATGGATATACTTTCTGAGAGAGAAGAGTGAAGTGCTGGAAAAGTTCATGGATTTCAAAGCTCTTGTAGAAAAGCAATATGGCTGTTGGATTAAATGTTTGAGAACAGATGGAGGTGGTGAATACACCTCAAAAGCTTTTGAGCATTTCTTGAGGAAGCATGGGATAAGAAGACAGTTGACATGCAGGTATACACCTCAGCAGAATGGTGTGGCTGAGAGAAAGAATAGGGTCATATGTGAAGTGGCAAGGGCCATGCTCAATGAAAAGAGCATGCCAGATTACTATTGGGCAGAAGCATGTGCTACTGCAGTGTATATCCTGAACAAAACACCTACAGCAGCCATTCATGGAAGCACGCCAGAGATGCGGCTTACAGGTTACAGGCCAGACATTGGATATCTCAAAGTCTTTGGATGCGTAGCTTATGTTCATGTGCCTGATGAAAGAAGACGGAAGTTGGATCCTAAGGCAGAGAAATGTGTATTTGTTGGATATGCACAGGATCGAAAGGCCTACAAATGTTATAACCCTCAAACTAGACAAATAGTCATCTCACGAGATGTGGTGTTTGATGAGCTTGCTAGTTGGTACAAAGCAAAAGATGAGGGAGTCATTGACTCACTTGAGGCTAATGTGCCTATGAACTTGCCATCACAAGCAAGTTCTAGTTCTACTACTATGTCTGGGCCAACAGCAGAAGCTGAGAGTAGCAGTGTACGTCCATGGTCAGGACGTTTGAGGCATGAGAGTGTGAGCACTGGGAGCAGTGCTATGGATAAAGGCAAAAAGAAAGTCGAAGGAATTGGAATCACAGGTTATGAATCATCTAGTTCTGAGAGTTTGGATGAGGAGCTCGGCATACCTGTTTTACGCACACCTGGTGCCAGGCAGGACAAATATGTACCACCACATGCCAGAGTTACAGGTATACAGAGTGACCCGCATGCATTGCGAAGATCCCAGAGAGTCAGATATCCAGTTGAAAGATTGACATATCGAGATTTTGCTATGCACTATGCATACATGACATCTATGGTAAAGCATGTGGAACCTACATGCTATACAGAGGCTATTGGAGAGCATGTATGGGAGAAAGCCATGGATGAAGAGATGGATGCTTTGGACAAAAATGATACATGGGAATTGGCTGAGTTACCTCAAGGAAAGAATGCAATTGGTTGCAAATGGGTGTATAAGGTAAAGTGCAAGTCAGATGGCAGCCTAGAGAGACATAAGGCAAGGCTGGTCGCTAAAGGATATGCACAAACTTATGGTCTTGATTATGATGAAACTTTCAGCCCAGTGGCTAAGATGGCTACAATGAGGTCTATCATTGCACTAGCAGCACAAAAAGGTTGGGCTTTACATCAAATGGATGTAAAAAATGCTTTCTTGAATGGTGAACTACAAGAAGAGGTGTACATAGAACAGCCAGAAGGATATGTACATCCAAAATATCCGACTTTTGTTTGCAGGTTAAAGAAAGCAATCTATGGTTTGAAGCAAGCACCTCGTGCTTGGAGTGACAAGATCAGTAGATATCTTGTCAGTATTGGATTTGTGGTTGGAAATGCAGACTCTTCACTTTATGTGAAGAAGACACATGATGGTATCGTGATGATAGTCATTTATGTTGATGATTTGATTATCACAGGTGATTGTGGGAAAGGCATTGATGAGGTTAAGGCCTCTTTATGCAAAGAGTTTGATATGAAAGACCTTGGTGATTTAAGGTTCTTTCTTGGCATTGAGGTGATTAGAACAAGCAAGGGTATATGGTTGGTGCAAAGGCAATATGCACTTGACATGCTGGCAAAGTATGGTATGACAGCATGCAAACCAATCTTGACACCATTAGAGCAAAACATGAAGCTTAGGGCTGATTTGGGTGATGAGCTTGATGATATCACCATGTACAGGAAAATGGTTGGTAGCCTTATCTACATGACCATTAGGAGGCCAGATCTCAGTTATGCAGTTGGTTTGGTGAGTCAGTTTATGTAGAGTCCTCGTAAACCTCACTTGGATGCTGTGAGACGTATTCTGAGATACGTCAAAACTACCGTGCATTATGGTCTTTTCTATGAGGCAGGAAAAGACATGCATGTCTATGGATATACAGATGCAGATTGGGCCGGTAGTGCATATGACAGGAGGTCTACCAGTGGATATGTTTTCAGCCTTGGTAGTGGAGCTGTGAGTTGGAGCAATAAAAAGCAACCTACAGTTGCTTTATCTACCACAGAGGCAGAGTATCGTGGAGCAGCCATAGCTGCATGTGAGGCTATGTGGTTGAAGAAGTTGCTAGATGATGTCAGGTTACAGAGTGATATGAGAGTTGTCATTCATTGTGACAACATGAGTAGTATTCAGCTTGCTAGTAACCCAGTTTATCATGCTAGGACCAAACATATTGAGGTCCACTATCACTTCATCAGAGAGAAAGAGCTAGATGGGCATGTTGATTTGACATATGTGCAGACAGATGAGCAGGTTGCAGATATCTTTACCAAAGCCCTTGGTAAGGATAAGTTCGAGTATTTCCGTACTAGATTGGGAGTCCTAGAGATGGACATGTCGAGCTTGAGGGGGAGTGTTGAAATGTCAAGCTCGTATACAGCTGGAGGATAGCACATGGGTGCTGACAGAGTGACAGTATGGTAGATAGATATCGTGTGGTGTGTTTATGACCGCGTCCAGCTGGTCATGTGTGGTGTGGACATTACATTAGGTTTACTTTGTAGTGTGGACATAACACTATGTTGTGTTCTCTTTTGTGTGTGTGTGAGAGATGATGACTATGGCTTCTCTCCTTCTTTATGATTGATGGATATGGATTAGGGTTTGCTTCTCTTGTGTGTGCTCCCTCCTGTTTCTGTTTTTTATCAATTCATACACCTCGTACATATACATATACATACATACATACAAGAGCTACCTACGCACTAACATATATACATACCTACATACTTTCTTACTTACTTAAATATACAACACAATCTTTTAAAGATAAAAAATGTATATATCGATCTTTAAAGTTCCAAACCATGACAATCTTGATTACAAAGTCTTTTGATCCACAAATTATAGCATTCTTCTATGTGTCATCCCAACCTATCCTCTAATGAGAAATCTCCCAAACATGCTTTGGCTACCTCCATGTCATTCTCTATATGAGCATCTTGTACGCTCTATCTCAAAATGTTTGCTCTACAAGACATCTGGCTTTCTCACATTTTGTCTCATATTCTTGCAACCCCATGGCATGTCTATCAATGCATGATATAGCTTGCTTCACCGCATTTTCAAAAGATGTCTACGTATAATGAAAAGGACTCATTATCACTCACACAATTAAAAACATTGATAATCCGTTTATTAATAAAAGATGGGAAATCCAAACACTACCTTCCACACAAGTTGTGCCAAGATTGTAGTTGGAGCATTGTACCATTGCTCTCCACTTTGTCGCTCCAAACTAAGCTCCCACCTCCTTACGTCTTCACCAAGGTAGTCCAATATGGATGATTTGTCCGCCATTCCAAATTGTTGAAACATGAAGATCTCATGTGACAATGTTAGTGCACACCAATCTGTTGTAATAAAGAGTCACAATGAGCCAAGAACTTCACAATGACTTCTCAATGTCCGTAATTAAGTAGAGAGAGATCACTTACTTATTTTGAGATTGCAAAGCCAATAGCAATTCTCTTTCTTGCTTCTTGTCCCACCACCAAAAATTGACATTTGACCCGGACATGGCGTGAGGGGCTATGAGACCAAGCTAGAGAAAACAAAATAAAGATACAAAATAAAGATATTACAATATATTACTTTTAATGCTACATAAAATCACTCTATGGCATTCAAAAGAACATACCTTTGCACACTCGAGACATCCATGCCTTCACACGCGATGATTGCCATCCCAAACAAGAAACTTCTTACCCCCACTGAGATCCTTGCACTCAGTTTTGCGCACTCAGTTTTGATTTCATCCTCAAATTTGTCATGTTGTACCACCCAGTATGGTCCCCATTCTTGCAAGTCTATTTGTGTGACCACGAAATACATAGAGCTTCTGGGACGTGTAAGTGAAACTAAAAAAGGAGGAGATGCTTCGACATAGCCATGGCAGTCAAAGGAATCACGAAACGCCTCAAGTTGGCTAGAAACTGTACGGATGGCTTCATTTGGAATCAACCTGCATAAAGGGACCAATGGGGTAGAGGAATTGCGTTGCACAAAAAACTTAGTAAATACATCACCAAGCAATCCCAATTCAATAGATTTTCCAAGAAGCCTTCTATGGGTCTCCCCTTGACCAGTACTAAATTCAGGCATCTCTGTCTGAGTTGGAGGAGGTGAGCTCATTGAGCCAATTTCGTTCTCCAACACAAGCGCTTCTTCCTTCATGAACAAGAGAATTATGCGCTTCTGTTTCCTCTCTAACAGGAGATACATGTGAGGACACAGGTGTCTGTGATGATTGAGCTTCCTCGCTAAGAGTCAAACAAACACGCCCAGATCTAAGTGAGTATCCCCTGTTGTCTGTAAGACACACAAACCAAGCCCAAGTAAGTATATCTAAAAACATAAAAACACAATCTCAGTAGAATCTTGGCTATTCACATCATATACCTTTCTTAGTCTTTGCCTATTTTTTTCTTTCTTTTCTTGGAGCCATCTCTCTCTCTTTTGCCTTGAATATGAGTAGCAAACACTTTGAGCTAAATGACAGATAGGAGACGAAAGGTCAGTACATCTCTCTCAGGTCGGCCATGGCGGCTGGCTATGGGGGCCCCTCAGGGGGATGGGGGGGATGGGAGGAGTCCCTCGGGGGGTTGAAAGGGACAGTAAGGCCTGGACTGGCTGGAGCAACGGCGGGGGCAAGGGGGGGATGTGCAAGCCCCCGGCAGAGCTGGGGGTAGGTCTGCGCCGCTAGCCGGGGGCCTAGACTGGCTGGAGCAACGGGGGGCAAGGGGATGGATGTGCAGGATGTGCAGGCCCTCGGTAGAGCCGGGGGCAGCCCTGAGGGACTCATCCTCCCCCCTTGCCCCCCATTGCTCCGGCCAGTCCAGGCACCCGACAGAGCTGGGGGATGGTCTGCGCTAGACCATCCCCCGGCTCTGCCAGGCGCAGACCATCCCCCGACTCTGTCGGGTGCCTGGACTGGCCGGAGCAACGGGGGGCAAGGGGGGAGATCACACCTGCCTGGACCGCTTCCACCTCCACCTCCACCTCCACCTCCACCTCCACCTCCACCTCCACCTCCATCTCCATCTCCACCTCCACCTCCACCTTCACCTCCATCTCCACCTTGCCCTCTACCTCCACCTCCACCTCCACCTCCACCTCCATCTCCACCTCCACCGTTGCCGTCACCATCGCCTCCTCACCATTGTCGTGCCAAGCCCAAATCATGTGCTTGATGATGAAATCCTAACCTCTTCAACAACCCAAGGACAGAAGGAACTCCAACCTGAAAAAATTCTTGATGTTTGAGAAAAGATTCTCAGGAACAAAATTCTTAAAGAATTATTGGTAAAATGGAAGTTCTATCCTTTTGAAGATGCCACTTGGGAGAATGAAGCCGATCTGTTGTTGCGGGATTACCCCCAATTTGCGAGATGAGGACATCTCGCGTTTTTCAAGTGGGAGAGAATGTAAGATTCCTCCCCAGCCTCTCAAGATGTACAGCATCTTCCCCTGTAATCAAATCCCTCTTCAGAAATATAAAAGATCTTGTTTCTACCAGTTTTGGCCTAGAGAGAGAAAATATTCTAGAGAGAGAGTATTCAGATTTTAAATATTTTTGGATAGAAAAATATATCATCTTATTAAAATAAGTTTCCCTGAAACAGAAGCTCAAAAAGATTTTTAGAAGATGCATTAGAAATTAAGTATAATCTGTTTAAGAGGCATTATCCTGAGAGGGGTCAAGATTTTTTTCAAAATTTCAAATTAAGGTTCCTATGGACCAATAAGATTCATCCAAATGTAGAAAGGAGATAAATAGAAGAATAAAAGAAAAATCCCAGAAAAATGAGTAAATACTCACATAAGATGAAGAGTTGACTAAGGACAAGGTTAATAGTTAAAAAAGAGAGATATTTAGATGAAATGATGCATTTTTGACACCTCAGTATGGGGGAATTCCCCTCATGAAGGAGGTGCCTATTTCACATGCTTGAATGAGTTTTAAACTCCCAAATAATGAGATGTTTTTATCTCTCCTCTCTCCTGTTAAACTAGATCCAAAAAGTGAGCAAAAATGGTCAAAAATTGACCAAACTGATTTGGAAAATTCCAGAATCAGTTGGCTTGGTTAGAAGCTCACTTTTTCCTATAAATAGAAGCCTTCTCCTTTGTTGAAACTCAATAGTGTTTTGCACTATTTATCGTGCCTCTCCCAAGTGCCAAAAACAGTGAATTTTACTCATAACTCATTAGTTTTTGACCTTCCCTCTTCTAAAAGATTGGTGGCCACTCTTGTTTCAAACAAGAGTAGAACCCTCAAACCATCAAGCCAAAGGAAAGCTCTCAAATCATCCATGTAAGTTGGAGATTCCTCTCTTTTCTATTTCTTTTATGGTTTTTTAATGATTTTTGTCTTCTCTAAAATGAAATGATGTTATGCCTCATTGAAAAAAAGGCATTCCCCTCTCTTCTTTAGTAAATCCAACCATTCTTTATCCTAGATGATTGATTATTGGATAAAATCAAGTTTTTCATAATGTTCTCTTAAATAAGTAGAAAATGTTTACACTAGAATGATTTAAATACTCTTGGTGAACTTCTAATTAATTTTAGTGAGTTAAAAATTGAAAAATGGTCAGCCATACAAAGGAGGTTATGGTGAAATTTTTTAAAAATTTGTGAAATAAATTTCATCTTTTATTAATAAAAAAGAGTAATCCCCATCGTTAGAGTATTCTAAAAGTGTCATTTTCATTCATGCATAGAAAGATGCATATTGATTAATTTTTATAAAAGAATGATTTTCAATAGAACTAAATTCTATGAAAGATACTTATTGATAATTTTTTTATTATGAAAGTGTTACTTTCTTCATTGTGGATTTTTAAGCATAAAATAATGCATAGAAGTATATTTTTTTATTACAAAAGAGTTACTTTCATCATATTGATTTTTATGCATAAAAGAATATATATTTTTATTATAAAGTGTTACTTTTATCATTATTGATTTCTATGCATAGAAGAATATTTTTTATTATTATAAAAGTGTTATTTTTATCATTATTTATTTCTATGCATAAAAGTATGCATAAAAGAATATTTTTATAATAAAAGTGTTACTTTTATCATAAATAATTTTTATGCATAAAAGATATTTTTTAATATTAAAAGTGTGATTTTCATCATAAATGATTTTATGCATCAACATATGCATAAAAAAATATTTTTTATAAATGATTTTTATGCATAAACATATGCATAAAAGATATTTTTTTATACGAAAAGTGTGATTTTCATCATAAATGATTTTTATGCATAAACATATGCATAAAAGATATTTTTTAATACTAAAAGTGTGATTTTCATCATAAATGATTTTTATGCATAAACATATGCATAAAAGATATTTTTTTAATACTAAAAGTGTGATTTTCATCATAAATGATTTTTATGCATAAACATATGCATAAAAGAAACTCTTTTATAATAAAAGAGTGATTTTCATCATAAATGATTTATATGCATAAAAGAAATTCTTTCATGATAAAAGAGTGATTTTCAACATAAATGATTTTTATGATGATAAAAGTGTGACTTTCATCAGAATTGGATTTTATGCATAATTAGGTGCATATAGAATCTTTATAATTAAATAAGGGTTCTCCTTAATCCTTTGTTTAATTTTCGCAAAAATTAAAAAAATAAATAATTAGATAATCTGTGAGAAGATATGCTACCGTTTTATATTTACGAAGATGGTAATGAGAAAATTCAATTAAACTATCGAAGTCGGAGATCAAGATAAATGATTATTTTATTCCTCCTAAGAAATTCATGTTTTAGAGATCTGTAAGCGAATATTCGTCGAACGAAATTTAGAAAAAGAGAAATTGAAATAGTACCTTTCGAGAAAGATAATTTAGGAAGAACCTTTCCAGACCCAAACTCTGATTCCAGACTATTGACCAAGACCTAATTCCTTCGTCAATTTCAATCAATGACAATGTGCCCAGTTCAAGAAAAATGTACTCAAATCCCCCACCGAATCTGAAACTAAGCTAAGACTTTTGATTTTGATCTGAGGATCAAGTTAACAAAATTCAAAGAATTTTGTTTGGAATTCAGACCTGGATCTAGAAGTATTGAGATACGGATTTAAGATTATTCATGGTTTTCAAACAAAATCAAAACTGAAAACTTGCATAGAAATCCTGTTTTCTTAAAGGACTGTCTTACGCCAGAATGCTGGAGGGAGCATTCTGGCGTAAGACAGTCCTAGTTCGGTTGCAACAGCTGGCGGGGAGTGTTGGAGGGATAGCTCACGCGACAAAAACCTGCCCAGCAGCCTGGGTATGGTAAAAAATGGTGTGCTTCTGGTACGATGGGCGAGGGTGGACGAAGCGGTCCCTGAGTGAAGTACCAAGACACCTAAGGAGGATCCTGGAGGGTTCTGACCAGGCGATGCACAGGCTCACGGTGCTTAGGACACCCATACATATGTCGAGGAAGATATATATATGTATGTTGACGAAGTGATTATTGTAATCTCTTACTGGATCTTGTTGTTGCTGACCAGCTGGTCCCAAACGGAGAGTCCAAAGTGGTACTGTTTTTGTGAAACAAGGGATTGAATGGAAATTTTGAATTATGAAATCTGTGATCATATCTGTATTGTCAATGGATTATTTTTATATTAAGGTTTTAAAGAGGAGTGTGTGCGTACCTGTTTTCTAAAGCTAAAGTTAAGAAAGGCATTTCAATTATGGGTGGGTGAGTACTTGTTTGGTTCTACCGATTCTAGTGGTAGGGTGGTGGCTAACCCATGGGCCGGATGGGGATGCTGGAACTAGTAGAGTTTTAATAATCAAACTGAAAAATCTTAGGATTACATTAGGATTTGAGTAGTTAGTTAATTCCCTGATAAATTTCTCAATTGAGTGAATCAACGGCTGTGCCTGATCTTGATTAGGAAAAAACCGTTGAAATTACTCAGATGATCAAATTATATCAGCAATAATTTCCTTCTATCTGGTTTATTCAGGTGAAGGATAGTTTAGAATTGATCTCGTTAGAAAAAAAAATTCGTTAAGAAAATTCAAAAAGGTGGAATCGTCCCCGCTTTTCGGGCATGGGAAATTTTCCCGATTTCGGTTTCGGAGTGACCACCAGCCTAGTCTCGTGCCCGGACATTCGTGGGCAACGCCTCGAGTGAGAAACCCTGCCCCGCGTATGAGGGGGCTGCTTCCGCTATCAGCTATGGGAGTCCGCCGATGCGCGGAGGGGGCAGAGGGATCTCACAAGGCTTCTGATACACCTTCATGGAGTTGTTGGGAACCTGTTCCCTTGAAGTTGTCCTCAAACTTCAAAGCACTCTTGCAACATTGTTCAAAGGAGGTATGGTCTAAGGCAAACAAGGAGTTATGTAGGGGGAATATCTTCGAGTCCCTCCAAGAATCTCCTAATCTCCGGCATTGCAGTGTAAGTGGAGATATCTGACTCTGTGAATGTAATCCCTGATGTTTTTATGCTCATTTTGTTTAACGTTATTCAGCTGTTCGTGAGACGGGGCTCCATCGGGTCCTTGACAAGAATACCCCACTTTGAAATCTTCTTTTAAAGCTTCAAAGGAAGCTTTACCTTCCATCTTCAAATATCTAAACCATTGGCCAAATTCGCTATCCAAGGTAAGGCCAATAACACTTATCTTAGTCTGGTCACCTATGTGGCCAAATGCTTCACAAATCTAAGTAAACATCTCCAGGTGAGTAATGGTGTCACCTGTACCATCAAATTTTGTGATCAATTTAGATATGTTTGTTAGTTTGGTTTGTTCTTATTTGGGTTGAACCAAGTGTCTGGGTAGCGATGCCTAGGACTACCCCCTCCCTATTTCCATGGCTAATCTTAACATATCATGTGTCAACCCTGTCATGGAAGTGGTGCTAGTTGGGGAATGTGTTGTGAAGGAGTGGGTCCAGGTAGGTAATAGACTAGCGGAGGTCTTTGCCCTCTTGGAGGACTGGATTGTGGCCCATGTGGTCCCACTTGGTATATTGGTGGGTGTGCCCCTTGAGGTGGGTATGGCTGATAAATAGGAGGGCTTGATCATTGTGATGGGCCTGGCTGATCATTGTTGTGATGGGCCTGGGTAGACCCATTCACTTTGGTATGATGTCTCTGACCTTTGGAAAGAAGGACCTAGTTGTTGGTTTGGAAAGGTTTTTGGAGCCTTGGACGAATCAGCCACCCTTGAAACAGGTATGGCTATCCAGACTGGTAACTGGGTCTGGGTCTGATGGCTTTGGCTTACTTCCACACTAGGATCTAAAGGCGGAACATACCCACATCCTTAGGGTTGATCCATATCTCTCACCCTGGGTTACAGATCTTCAGACTGTGTATTTCCCAAGATAAAATTGTGAAGCCTTGATGCAAGGCTTTGCTGGGAATGTACTGGAGAGAGATCACAGTTAGTTCTTAGGGGGACAAATGGTTTGTCCTCCAGACACCACGGCTTAGGCTCTCATACCTCGGGGTCTGGGGTCCCTTGTCCACTACTGGGCAGGACTTCACTCTCACTGGGGGACAAATGGTTTGTCCTCCAGACACCACGGCTTAGGCTCTCATACCTCGGGGTCTGGGGTCCCTTGTCCACTACTGGGCAGGTCTTCACTCTCACTGGTACTGCCAAAGACAAGCACGGTTTGACTCCACGTAGTATTTACCGATGGATCTGATTTTACTTGCAAAGGGGGGCATCTTGAGAGCTCACTTCATCGTTCAAAAGAGGGTTATTTTGCACCAACCTACTCGAGCGTAGGTGCATGGAAGTGCTCTGCAGAACCGCTCTAAGAAAAGATGTTTTTTTTGCAAAGGAACGGCCATACGCTAGTGAGCGACGGGCATTCACATGCAAAAAGGGATGGGAACGGAGAGATGTTTGCTGTCAAATTGGCATGGACGTGCACTTCAGAGTTGACAAGATGGAATGGGTGTTCACTCCTCAAGGAGAAGGAACGAACGTTCAAGGTTGTGTGCTAAGTGGAACGGGAAGCGAACGGGCATGGCAAGGTTTGGAATGGACATTCGCTTGGGAGAGAATGGGCACAGCACTATCGACTAGAAATTTTCCAAAATTGAGTAGGCTTTATATGCTGCAGGTCTGATAGCCACGTTGGATATCCTCTGACAGTACAATATTCCCGTAGATTGAATGCACTTCAATGTAATTTATACCCAATTAAATGCATTTAATCTAATTTTAATGCCTTTGCCAAATTTAGGTAGCAGATCTTGCCAGATATGGGCTATAGAGAGATGGAACGGACGTGGTAAAGTTGGTATAAGCATGGCTTGATGAGCAAATGGATGTATGCGTCTCAAAGTTGCCATGCAGAATACAGTTTTGCCTAGGATTTTCTTCAAAATCAACAGGCTGATTCAAGTATCTTCCCAAGGTTTTTTGATGTTTTTGCTTTTACAAGGAGTTAGAGCTAGTCTCTAGCTCCTTATTGATGCCTATAATGCATGGTTTAAGCTAATGAATTGAAACTAATTAGATGATTTTTGCTTTTACAAGGAGTTAGAGCTAGTCTCTAGCTCCTTATTGATGCCTATAATGCATGGTTTGAGCTAATGAATTGAAACTAATTAGATGATTAAGCTAAAATGCAAACATGAAGAAACAATACAGAAAATTGAAACTTGTTTGAATGTCAAGGAGGGCAAAGTTGGGGTACTTACTTACTCCTCCCTGCTCTCGGTGAAGACTCAAATGCTCTGATGCTCGATCAACAATCCAAACTCGAGGTAATCATCATAAAAAAACAACACAAAACAAGGTTAATCAAACCACCGGTGGATTTGCACTCCAACAGCGCTAAATCAAACACTTTAGCTAATGAATCAAGTGGAGGATCCTAAGCTAAATTCCTTCCCTGGCAGTGGCACCACAAATGTTAATGGATAACATACTACCTTACACACACAAGAAAGAGAAGAAGAGAAAGGTGCATGCAAGGGTTGAGTCCGGTGAGTGAATAGCACTTAGCCAACCCTCCTATGAGGGTTAACTCTTCGATGCAAAGCCGCTAGGGGGCTCACTCCACACTCTCCTTGTGTCACCCAAAGAGAGATCTAAAGCTAGGTAGAGAGCAAGAGGGAAGGAGCTATGGAGAGCTCAACCTCTACCTCATGCCAATTGTATGCAAATGGGGCATGGTAGATAGCAAAGGTAGAAGAGAAGAGAAGGGAAAGCACCACCATTCCTACTCACATACACCAACAATCTAAGCAAGCAAGCCACAACACACAAGCAAACAAGCAACCATAAACTCAAATGAGAGAGAGAGAGAGAGAAGGAAAAACTCAATTGAGATAAATGGGATTGTCCCTTTTCATATTTCATCAAATGTCTTATATACACGAGCTCATATTTACAATGTTCGGCCACCCAATTACAAATGGGGGCCCAAAACTAGTCTTCCTAGTTTTTCTAGCTCTACGTACATCAAATCCTCATGATTGGTGTTACACATGTCATAATCTCGGTCATCCCATGTCTCATTTACAATTAGCGCATTGCGCGGTTACAAAAAGATGAGTTACAAAAGGCGTAGTAGCCGCACGAAGGTCATGTTAACCAGGGTGGTTAACAAGGAGCAAGACTCTACCTCTCCTACACATTCACAGAGAAGTCTTGCTTTTGAGGCTCCGCAACTTTATCCTGGGTAACACACAGTTAGAAGAGCCACATCCCAGGGTGAGAGGTATGGAACATCAATAGGAAAGTGAGCCCACACTGTCTCTAGATCCTAGAGGAAAAATTGGGCAAAGCGATAGCCATCAGACCTAGACTCAACCACCAGCCTAGAGAGGCATGCTCGTCTCGGGGGTGCCCGATTCATTCAGAGCCCAGAGACCCATATAAAACCTAGGGCCAGATCCATCTTCCCAAGGGCCTGAAACATTGTACCAAAGAGAAAGTGCCTACCCAGCCCTGTCACATCAGCCTAGTCCACATGTATATCAACAATACCCACCTTGAGGAGCCTACCTCGAATACCACATGGGGCCACATGAGGCATAACCTAACCAGCACCCGCTCTAGCAATGGTAGGGCTAACACCAGAAATGTTAAGATTAGCCTTGGAAATAGGGAGGGGGTGGCTATGGGCATCACGCCCTAGCCCCGACTCAACCAACACTAGGACCTAGATTAGAGCAGAACAATCCCACAAACATCTCAAAGCTAATCACTAAATTTGATGGGGGAGACCCTATCCCGCACTTAGAGATGTTCAACCAGATCTATGAAGGCTTTGGCCATGTGGAAGAGTAAGTTAAGGTGAGTGCCTTTGGCCATGTGGAAGAGTAAGTTAAGGTGAGTGCCTTTGGCCTCACCCTAGACGATAAAGCTGGCCAATGGTTTAGATCCTTGAAAACTGGGGACAAGGCCACCTTCAAAGTCTTGAAAGAGGCCTTCAAGGTTGGATATTCTCGTCAGGGTACCAGATAGAGTCCTGTTGAGTAGCTGCACAATGTTAGACAAAAGGATGGGGAAACCATCCGAGATTACAACAATAGAGTTGGATATGTCCCCTCCCATTGTAGTGCCAAAGGTAAGTTCTCTGATGAAAGGTTAATAGGGAGATTTTTGGAAGGTCAGGATGACATACTCCTACACAATTCCTTGTATACCTTGGCCCATACCTCCTTCAAGCAATACACTAGGAGTGATATGGACTTCGAGGACGACTTCAAGGGAACACGTTCCCAAGAACTCCTTGAGGGTACATCAGAAGAAGCCTCATTCAAGACCACCAGCACTAAATTTGAAGGAAAGAGCAAGGAGTTCACTTTTGGACAACAAGTCAAGAATTTGGCCCCGCTGCATTAATGTAGCAAATGACCCAACATTGGAGAACCGACCAAGACAAGGATTGGGTTGGCCAACCCCATCTCTATCCGAAGAGGGAGCTAGTATGGTGGTGCTCAATTTGTGGTGGAGCTAACCATACCAGCACGGAGTGTCCACATTTGCAACCCTGTCCCACCCTCTATTGCACATATTGCCAAAGATGGGGAAATCACGAAGTCCCAAACTGCTATCAGCAAAGGGAGAAGTTCCTCAAGGTTGTGCCTATGAGAACCTCTGGAGCCAACTAGTCCACCCTCCCAAATTCCTAGCCACTACATGATGAAGGGTGACCAAATGTTCCAATTGTACTTAGCAGCCCTAATCCCATGGGGCTGGGACATGAATACAATGGTGAAACGACCACCCATGCAATGTTATCATTGTGCAAGACCTCAGCGAGTGGATGAGTGTCCAATCAAGAAAGGGACAGCAAGTACCTCTGTAGGTGCTTCTGCATTAACCCCTTTATGTGTTGGGTGTGGGGTAGACCATATGTATAAGGATTTTCTGCTAAGACCAAGAACAATAGGAAAAGCTCATGAAGCTAATCCCAGCACCAGCATTAACTTGCTGAGTGCAAGAGACGACTTCATCCATATGGTCCCTCTCAACACAGATTGCAAAATAGACAGAGGGTCGCAACTCATAAGAAAACCACAAAAATTGACAAAGGAGATAGCCGGGTAGTTATTAAGAGTGGTTTGGAAGATGGCACAACCACACATGCATTAACCTCTTCGTCAGAAGAGGAAGATCTTCTACACTCAGCTAGCTAAGCTAGGGAACCAATTAACACTCACTGGGCAGGCATGAAAGAATCCATAGAGCTGAACAGCTCTAATGAGTCCTAGGAAGATGAGCTCATTGAACCCCACGAGATCACTGGCACCCTCACAGTTTGAGCAAATAAGCTTGGATAATACTTTGAAAAGGCGATGAACTCAATGCTGCATTACTAAGATAACCTTCGACGGTCTCCAGGTCAAAGCAATCCTGGACGGGGGAGCAAGAGTGAGCATTGTTACAAAACAATGCTGGGAAAAATGGGGAGCACCCGCCATGGATAACACAACATTATTGGTAAAACTCTCTCGCATAGCCGTCGCTAGACCCATTGGTCTATTGAAGGATTTGAAAATAAAGATCCTTGGAAATACCTTCTGCCACACCTTTGTGGTGATGAACTTTGGACTTCAACTAGATTTATACGATTGCATCCTTGGGTGACCTTTCATGAGGGAAACTAAAATGATCCACGATTGGGATATCGGCCATATCTACATTCAAAGGAAAGATCAGAAACTGAAGATCAACCTACGCATGTGAAAGATACATCCCAACCATGAGCGGTAGACCCTTTAGCGGAGGACTCAATAACAACTACCAAATCCATTGCAATCCATCTGTGTCAAACGTGCCATAAAACACTAGATGATGAAAAGGATAGTGAGGAATGTGTACCTCTTTTGGAGCCAGAAGACTCTGAGAATTGGATGCATATCCTTTCTACCCTAGACATACTTTCAAGGTGCACAGAAACTAAGTTTTCCATAGCAGACAGGTAGGAGATCATATCTCTCTACATGCTTAGCATTACATACCTGCCTAATGTTGCCACTCAAGAACTTGAAGAGGCCAATAAAGCAAAACCATCAAGGGAAACACGCTCACATAGAACTTGCAAGCTTGATGGATTCCGTGGGCTGGCACACTATGTTTCCCCTGATGATTGAGACACCCACTGGCTAAAATATGCTGGGGCAGTTGAAGAACATGACCACTTCAACGAAATATGGAAAAGGAGTTCACAAATACCTACCTTTTGGTCCACACAAAACCACCCCAAAGGAGTTCACACAAATATGGAAAAGGAGTTCACAAATAGCTACCTTTTGGTCCACACAACCACCCCAAAGGAGTTCACAAATAGCTACCTTTTGGTCCACACAACCACCCCAAAGCCAATGGATCCCGTTGATCCCAAATCCAAACCTGAAAAGGTTTGCCACTCTGTCCGCAAACCACGCAATAAGAAGTTAGTGTTACAAAAAAAGAAGCCAGAAACTGATAGAAGAAGAAAGCGCTAGGGTAGAATAGACCAAAAAAGTGCCCAAACACTTCAAAGCCTTCCAGATCGCCAACAGATTTGTGCAATATGACTCGGCCCAAAGTCCCACAATGGACAACCACCAGGGATCTCATATGATGGTCTAGCCAAGATAAAAGAAATTATCGTGGCTGGCCCAGGCAAAGATTTGAGCCCAGTATACATTGGAGATGACCTCTCTACTGAGGAAGATACCGAGTTCATTGCTCTACTCACAAAATTCCAAGATTTCTTTGCCCCTGGAAGTACACGGATATGAAAGGTGTACATTCCAAAGTAGTCAAGTACACCATTATGATGGTCAATGGAGCAAGACAGCTCAAACAAAGGGCTTACCCTATGAAGTCAAAAAATTCCAAGATGTTCCGCAAGAAATCAATAAACACATTGACGCCAGATTCATCTACGAAATGGAGCACACAGATTGGGTATCACCAAAAGTGATAGTGCCCAAAAAGAATGGGAAGGTAAGAGTGTGTGTGGACCTCAAAAAGGTCAATGCTACCACCATCATACAGGATCATTATCCCTTGCCCTTTACGGAGCATTTATGGAGCATGTACTCGAATGAGTTGCAAGAAAGAAAGCCTACATCTTCCTTGATGGATTCTCCTACTACAACCAGGCGTTGATTGAGCCCAAGGATCAATACAAAATAGCCTTTGCTATACAGAATGCTACATTTACGCATACCGCATCATGCCCTTTGGGCTAACCAATGCCCCTGGCACCTTCCAGCCGACTAATGTGCATGGCCTATAAGGAATATCTTCAAAACTTCCTTAAGATCTTTATGGATAACCTCTGTGTCAACTCCGCATGGAAGGCACACCTTGACTGTTTATGTAAGATGCTAGAAAGATGCAGGCTGTACCACATTTCATTGAACCCACTCAAAGGCCAGTTTTGGGTTAGGCATGGAGTTATCCTGGGACACATTATCTCCCGATAGGGAATCTCCACGGACAATAGCAAGGTGAAGCTCATCCTTGAGTTGCCCCCACCCATCAATTTTAAGGGAGTCTAGCGCTTCATGGGACATGTTGGCTATTATCGATGATTCATTTTTATGTATGCTGATATATCTCGACCTCTTTACGGACTCTTGATTATTTTTGAGTGGACGGAGGAATGCCAATAGGCTTATACCACCCTCAAGAAAGCCTTGGCTAGTACTCCTATTGTAATGTCCCCCCACTGGGACATTATCTTCCATGTCTACATCGACGCCTCTGCCTTTACTATTGGATGTGTGCTGGTCCAGCCTGGTGAACACAAGATGGATTTTTCCCATCAGCTTTGCTAGCCACCAACTCAACAAGGCTGAGAGAAATTACACCATAGCTGAAAGGGAAGGGTTGTCCATGGTTTACACCATTAAGAAGTTTCACCATTATCTTCTGGAAACCAAATTCATCTTCTTCGTAGACCATCAAGATCTTCTATACTTGGTAAACAAGACCTGTATATAATAGGAAGAATCACCGGGTGGCTATTGATCTTGCTTGAGTTCAACTTCACTGTCAACAGTGAAGTTGAAAGTGTGAGCCCTTCCACACTGTCAACAGTGTGGAAGGGCTCACAACATGTCTTGGCACACCACATGTCAAGAATCCCCAACGGTGAGGTAGCACATTTTCTAGCCAATGGCCTACTAGTGGACCCCCTCCTAAACAAGGAATGTGCTCGATGCCTCATCAAGTAGGCAGCTCCCCACCAACTCATTCGAGGCCAACTTTACAGGCAAGGGAAGGATAAAATTACTAGACACTATGTCCGTGAAGAGATGAATATGTCTTCCTTCTAGCACAGGCTCACTCTACCTATCATGGGGGACACTTTGCAGCAGTAGATATCACTGCACAAAAAGTCCTCACAGCTGGGTTATGATAACCCACCTTTATGGTGGCTGACGCAACATAATATGTCAAGTGGTGCGATGAATGCCAACGACGGTAATCCCCCGCTTTAAGGACAACATGCCCGTGAACCCTATTGTGCCCTTGCAACCATTCAAAAAGTTGGGCATTGATTTCATTGGGCCCATTAGTCCTGCAGCCAAATACACTCAAGCCCGATATATAATCGTAGCCACCATGGACTATTATACCAAATGGGTTGAAGCTTGAGCTACCTGTAAAGCTGATGCATGCTCTACCACAAAATTCCTATATGAGTCAGTCATCACACACTTCAGTTGCCCCTTGAGCTTGTGAGTGACAGTGTAACGCACTTCATTAATGAGGTAATCCAATTCCTCTTACCATAATTCCTTATCACTCATAGAAAATCTTCCCCGTATTACCCTCAAGCTAAAAGCACTAACAAAGTTTTGTGTGCCATTCTCACCAAGACTATGGAGGCCAGCCCGACAACGATTGGGAACAAAAGTTTCTGGTAGCACTATGGGCCTATAGAACTTCCTACAAGAAGGCAGATACTAATGCCACACCCTTTAGTCGACCTATGGTATTGAAGTCAGTTATGCCAATGGAGTTCTTGATCCCCAACTTATGCATTGCTATATAAGAAAAACTCACGGGGAATGTCTTAGGCTGTCACATGTTCAAGCTTGAAAAGCTTGATGAAACATGCATCCTAGTTGTACATAGCATGATTGTAGAAAAGCTAAGGCATAAACAATGGTTTAAGGACCAGCTAAAAGACAAGAAAATGAATGAGGGTGACATGGTCCTCCTATTCAATACAAAAACACATAAAAGGAAAGTCAAGCTCAGAGGCTTAGGACCCTTCCTAGTCGCAGAGATAACCCCGCAAGGCATTGTGCGCATAGAGACACTTGATGGTGTCAAAAAGGTAGGATATTTCAATGGTAGCAAATTAAAACGCTACTATGGCCCACTCACCGAAACCACCCTAAGGGCAATTCATGTGAAAAAAGAAAAAAGAAAAAAGGACCACAAAGAAATGAAAACCGCAGCCCAACAAGAGGCTAAAGCAAGGCAAGCCAAGCTTAGGCAGAAAAATATAGTGGTCAACATGGCCCAAGTGGTCGACCTCGAAGAGGAAGAATGGGAGGTAAAGCTTGCTCGATTATGATTAGGAATTAAAGAGAATGTGGGGGAGAGAGAGAGATCTTGAGTTCCTTGTAAAAGAAAACACACACACGCACACACACAAAAGAGTGCAAGACACAGGAGAGATGGATGGGTCAATTTTCTTCTATCTTTTTCTTTTCTCTACTACGATATAATTAAAAGATAAGAGTTCATACATAAAGGGAAAGTACTCTCCTACAAAAACATACAAAAAAGTTGTTCTATAGTGTGAACCCGACTATATGAGATGGTGCTATAACTATGTCATAACTCTAGTACTCCAAAGTGGTTTTGACATAGCTTATCACTCGCAGCATATCAACCATTATCTCACCAACCATGCCAGTGGCATAAGTGTGGAAGCTGTCACCCAGGCGGGTCATCAATGTCCGTTATAGCACTAGTTGAGCTCGATATCTCAACACTCCCCCTTGAGCTCAACTCCACACACTACACTTCAAGTAAGCTCCTAAACCTGTGGAGCTTATCTATGCCCAATGCCTTTGTGAAGATACTCTGAAGATGTTAGCCACTTGATCCTCTGTGGTGCTGACGTATACCAGATCTACATCACCTGCTAGTACCTTCTCCCTCACAAAGTGATAATGCACCTCAATGTGCTTCATTATAGCATGGTATACTAGGTCACTGGCCAACTGTATGCTAATCATGTTGTCACAATAAATGACAACTGCCCTATCCATGGGCTCACATATATCACCAACAAGTAGCTTTTGAAACAAAGCTACCTCAGAATTTGCCATAGCATCACCCTTGTGCTCTACCTCTATACTCGACAAGGCAACTATTGAAGGCAACTGTTGGCTCTTCTTACTACTCCAACTGACAGCAGCACTCCCAAATGAGAACATAAAACCACTAGTAGATCTCTTTTTTGCAACACTACCAGCCCAATCAACATCTCTATACCCAAGTACTTGTATCTCTATACCCAAGTACTTGTATCTCTATACCAGCCTCATAGAAAAGTCCATAATCAACTGTGGACTTTATGTACCTGAGAATCCATCTAGCTACATCCAAGTGTGGCTTCCTAGGGGTTTGCATAAACTGACTCACAAGTCCAATAGCATAGCTCAAATCTGGCTTAGTGATGGTCATGTAGATCAAGCTACCCACTATGCGCATGTATGTGGTGGGCTCCTCCTCACCTATATTTGCGAAAAGCTTTGCGTTTGGATCCAATGGCACTGAAATAGGCTTACAGCCTGTCATACCATACTTGGACAACATGTCCAAGCCATATCGCCTCTTCCATAACAAAACGCCATGAGGTGATCTCACTACCTCTATGCCCAAAAAATATCACAACTCACCCAAATCCTTCATCTCAAACTTTTGCTTCAAAAGCCTCCTGACATCATGTATGTCAACATCATTATCACCAGTGATAATCAAGTCATCCACATAGATGACTAATAGCATGATCCATGTATCTGTCTTTTTCATATAAAGTGAAAAATGTACATTGGATATGTGAAATTCAATGGTAACAAGATACTCCCCGATCTTGTTTGACCATGCTCTAGGTGCTTGCTCCAAGCCATACAAGGCTTTACGTAACCTACACACAAAATCTGGGTGTGCATCACTCTCATAATCTGGTGGTTGCATCATGTAAACTTATTCTTTTGCAAATCACCATGCAAGAAGGCATTATTTAGATCCATCTAATGTGAAGACCAACCCTTTGCTGCAGCCATAGCAATGATAGATCTCACGGTCGCCATTCTTGTAACCGGGTTGAATGTCTCTTCATAGTCAATTCCATAAGTCTATGCATAGCCTTTGGCCACCAATCTTGCCTTATACCTTCTCACTGAACCATCAACATTATGCTTGACTTTATACACCACTTACATCCATCCAATTGCCTTCTTTTCCTTAGGCAAAGGCACTAACCTCCATGTTGCATTTGAATCCAATGCATCTCCTCATTCATAGCATCTTCCCATTTCTTATTTTCAAGTTCCTTCTCAAAACAAGTGGGCTCCAATTCCTGTATTGATTTAACCATGTAAGCATAATGATGGGTTGTATATCCATCATATCTCAACATGTCAACAGGGTGCTTAACCCTTGTAGACCTACGTACACCTGGATCACTGTCAAGTGTCCTCAAAACAACCCTCATTCTCTTTACACCAGGAGTAACCACAAATGGAATGCCAAGCTCCTCATCAAGGTTCTGCTCAGAGCTACTAGAGTCACCATCCACATATGAGTTACCTACTACTGTGATAGATTAGGTACAAAAGGTTGATCTACCTATTCCTTTCCTCTGCATGATACATGTGTACTTGCATCCGCCTCAACCTGCCTGACCTTAGGCTAACATTGGATCCACTGCTAGAGGACTCTCCAGGTCCACTAAGCACCTGTGATCTACATGTGGTGCAACATCAACACTTCTTACATTTGCATCTTCTGTTGCCTTAACTACTAGTGCATACTAGCTACTCATCTAATCAAAGACAACATCTTTGCTTACTCGTATATCACGAGTGGTAGGGTTATAACATCTATAACCTTTTTGCTCCATAGCATAACCAATAAAGATGCATTTCTGTGCTTTTGGATCCAACTTTGTTCTCACTTTATTATTAGGAACATGCACATATGCAATACACCCAAATACTTTTAAGTGAGACACATCTGGCCTTATGCCTTTAAACTTTTGTTCAGGCATCATACCATGAACAGCTACAATGGGTGTCTTGTTCATGATATACACAGTAGTTTCTACTGCTGGTGTCCAAAAATAATGTGGTATATTCTTTTTAGCCATCAAGGTACGTGCCCCTTCTACAATGTGCGTATTTTTTCTTTCTGCAACATCATTCTGTTGTGGAGTATACTTGCATATAAACTATCTCTTGATTCCTTGCTTCTTGAGGTAATCGCTGAACTCATTGGAGAAATATCCTCCCCCACCATCTGATCTCAAGCATTTTATTTGCATGCCTTTTTCCTTCTCAACCAAGGCTTTAAATCTCTAAAAGTGAACAAACACCTCACTTTTCTCCTTCATGAAGTAAACCCACACTTTCCACTAGTGTGGTCATCAATGAATGTAACATAATACCTACTAATACCTACAACCTGCAATTATTGTAGTCTTGGTCGGTCCCCATACATCTGAATGTATGACATCTAATGGCCTTACACTGACATGTTTTTCAGGTGGGAAAGCATGTTTGGCCTGCTTGTCAAGCTGACATGCTTCACATACTTTGTGCATACCATCAACCTTAAACTTTGACAAACTTGCAACAATATTTTGGGCCTACATAGACTTCAGTGTTGTATATTCACATGACCAATGTGCTTGTGCCATATGTCAATATCTGCAATGACACATGTTCCATACTCAAACATTCCTGCCTTTACTTTAGGCATGTTCACATATAAAGTAAACATCGTGTCGTTTTTGTTACCCTTTGCAACCAAGCGACATTGATTTTTGAAGTCTTCCACAAAACATTCTTAATGATTAAACCTCACTTGAAGACCCTACTCAACCATTTGTCCAATAGAAACTAGGTTCTTTGTAATATTTGGGACATGAAGTACATCTGCCAAGTACTTCATTTTTCCATCCTGCATAGACAATGATGCTTTACTAACATGCACAATGGGATGCACAGTATCATCACATGTTTCTACATAACCTGGTTTTTTCATTTTTTGCGTGTCTCTAAACCACTCAGCATGACTAGTTATGTGGTTAAAGGCGTCAGAATCCACATGCCATGTATCTTGAGATCCTGACACATCTCCTGTTATGGAATTGAGCATGTGCTGCATCACAAACAATTTCTCACTTCTGTCATCACCTCCCTGTTTACTAGATGATGCATGTAGCAACTTTCCACTTTTAATGTCATTCTGATTTTTATAGCAGTCCTTTGCCATGTGCTTTGGTTTTCCACAATAATAGCACTCTATGCTATTTGCATTTCTGATTTCTTTACCAACCACCTTGGCCTCTTTGTCTCCCCTTGCCTCTAGAGTGGCCTTTTCCACCTGTGTATAATTGCTATTGCTGGCGAAATCATTGGATTGTTGTCTCCCCTTGCCTCTAGACTGGCCTTTTCCACCTGTGTATAATTGCTACTACTGGTTGGCGAAATCATTGGATTGTTGTCTAGAATTCTGATTTCCCTACTGTCGGCCACCTTGGCCTCGACCACGACCTCTACCTAAAGTGGAGTAAAAGGCCTTTTCCGATGTATTCTTGCTTTGTGAAGAAGACTCCTAACCTAGTGACTTTTCCTCTATTATCAGCATAGACACCAAGTCCCAAAAGTTGGGAATATTCTCCCTAACCACAATGGAGGTCTTGAACGGCTTGTACTCTTTGCCAATCCCATTCAAGTAGACACTTACCAAATCATCATCTTCCACTGATACATTGATGGACCCAAGGGATTCAAAAATTCCCTTGATCTTTAAAGCATACTCATCGATAGACATGCTTTTTTTTTCCATAGTATGTAGCTCTTGCTTTAGCTGCAATTTCCTTGCCTTTGTGTTGGTCTGGAATATCGAATATCTACACCAGGTTCTACCATGCAACTGCTGGAGTGTTGGCATCTTGTATGTGTCCTATCATCGTGTCTCTGACACTAATTGAAAGCCAATACATGACTTTCCTTGTACCCTGTTTCCAATCCTTGAATGTCTTTATGTCTGCTGGGGTGGCATTCTCTTCAGACAACTCAGGAGGCTTCTCATTGTCTCCTTTGACATAGTCTCAAAATCCTTTACCCATAAGAAAATTGGTCATTGTGAACTTCTAAGCATGGAAATTTTTCTTGTCTAGCTTTTCACTGACAATTTGATTGATTCCTTCATCAGACATGTTTTCCTACAACAATCCAAAAATCTGCACAACACAATTTCTGTATGCAACCTATAACACAGTAGTATCTTCTGTGACTATTGCAACGGAACTTCAGCACACAACCTGTAGGTTACTAGATTTGACCAAAGGACATGTACATACACCCAATCCCAACAATACATGTGCAAATATTGTTTGCACTCCTAAAATACATTGCCGCATTGCAACAATCAGATTTCGACCAGAGATAGTTTTTAACCATAACTTCCCGAGACTGCCAAAAATACCTTGCAGTGACAGAATGAGACCGAGATGTGCCCGAAACGCATTTCTAGCCAAAAAAAAATTAGTACAAAGTACTCTGTACCACACAAGCACCTCCAAGCCTACAAAGATATAGCTCCTCAATCGAAGATGTGTAGCTCTCAGAGCTACCACAAGGGGTGCTGTACCTAAACCAAGAATGGAAAGAGATGATGATGCTCTTACCCGTGTACCGCTTCCTCGCTTGCTTGTTCTTGCCTCTTGTTGCCTCCTTAGCTCTCACACAAATTGGAGCTCTGATACGATAAAGAGACTGTGGGGGATAGAGAGAGCTTGAGTTCCTTATAGGCACACACACACACACACACACACACACACACACACACACACACACACACAAAAGAGTGCAAGACACAAGAGAGATGGATGGCTAAATTTTCTTCCATATGCTTCTCTTTTCTATAACCATATAACTAAAAGATAAGAGTACATATATAAAGGGAAAGCTCTCTCTTGCAACAACATACAAAAAAGTAGGTCTATAGTGTGAACCCGACTATATGAGCTAGCGCTGTAAGTTGTAACTATGCCATAACTCCAAAGTGGTTGTCACACAGCCTCATCCACTAGCAGCATATCAACCATAATCTAACCAACCATGCAAGTGGCATAAGTGCGGAAGCTGTCACCCAGGTGGATCATCAATGTCTGTTGTACACTAGTTGAGCTTGATATCTCAATAGGAATGACCACCCCAATGAACTTCACCCAAAAATTAGCTCTTGTAGATACAGGGGCTGATTAGAATTTGATGCCTCATGAGCCATGGCTTTCCCTTGGGCAACCTCCATTGAAAGAGACTCCTCCCCATGGTCATAACAATAGTGTCATCTCAAGAAGCTCACTACTTAGGCACAGTCACAATTTTGTTCCACATTGGAAATAATCCCTTGGAAGGGAAGTTTTATGTGATGCCTGTAGGAACAATGCGCAAAGAGATACTCCTCAGAAGGGGTTGGATGGCACACAACAGGTGCAACATTGAATGGGATGCAAGGACGGCTACCCTACAGTTGTAGCCTCCGGCCAAGTTACCTCATGACGGACAAAGAAACCATACCCACTGCTCCTCGATGCTAAGAAGTCACCCCTCCACTCACCAACATCATTCCACCCTCTAATCCGCACAGCTCCATACCACTCAAAAAGAGGTCGCTCATCACTTCAAACACACCACTTCCTCTCACATCCTCTACACTACCCCACTTGGTAGTAGCAACCCAATCCCATATCTCCTAAAAGGCTCCTGAATGTGCAAGGGTATTATGAGGTCACTTCTACTTTGTGGATCCCCTGACGACGATCCAACTCTCATCCTCATACAACGGCACCCCGACCTCCTTGTCCCCCTCACAAGGCAACCAATTCAACAACTACAAGCCCATAGGGTACATGACAAACGCCGGCCCAAATGCTCTCCAAGGCCCCATTATCCGCAATCACACCCTCCGCCTTGCCCAACAACAACCTCCTGGTGGATCCCAAAACCTCTACTACATGCTCAACATTTCTATGAGGGCAATCGCCACATTTGGGTCCCTAAATCACCACAAAACCAACTCCCAACTCTTGTCACTCCTCAATGGAGACCCAAAGTTGCCTTCGCCACAATGAGTGCAAAGGAGAAAGGGAAGTAAAAGCTTCATGATGACAATGTGAGAACCACAACCAACAATCCATACTAAAGATATACCCTCGACGTTGGCTGCTCCTCCACCTATCATTGTCAGGCTGCTCCTCCACCTATCATTGTCAGGCTACCTCAGAGTACTCCCAATCATCCCTCAACCCTCCTATCTTAGGTACTCCCTCGTTACCAACCTCTGAACTCCCCAAGGAACTCCTAACCTCGCCGTCGCCTAATTGGAACCGACTTCTCCATTTGGCAAATTGGGCATGTAGTAGTCAGCACAAAACCCACAATGGGGTGATGGCAGCATAGCCCAAGGGTACAAAACCTGATTCAGGGTGTTCTTAAAAAAAAATCTATTTTCCATGGCCGTACCATTCACCTCTACCTTTGCCACAGTCGGCGGACTATTTAGAACTTCAAAGTTGCCATGGTTATACCAAGTTTGCCAACGATTGTACCCTTCAACATTCTAGATGCCATGGCCGTACAACCTCCACTTGAAGCTGAAGAGCACTAAAGGTCATCACTGAACTTGACAAAGGAAAATCTATTTTTGTCACATCAATGACAACCCCTCTATTGAAGAACCCAACTTCCTCATCGATGCTTCCCCAAACTAACAAATGTTGTCTTGCCAAATATTGCTAAGAAGGAAACCAAATTTCCAACCCTAGCAAGAACTTGTCCAACAACACCACATAGACCATCATCGAGGTGGGTGGAGAAATAGTTTCTCTTAGCTCAAGGCTACTTTGAGGGTAGCAACCCTGTTTGGCTACCTCGCCGATGTAGGCTACACTCACAAAGCACGTTCCAAAGGCCTAGAACCAAGAAGACCCCACAACCTTGACCACAAAACCACAAAAACAAGCCTAACAACAATCACCGCCAACTAAGACCATGTGGGTTTTTTGTTTGCAAGCTCAAGGTTACTATGAAGATATTTCTCACATGTGAATTCCAACAAAACCCCCACAAGAAGCCCTAGGCCTGCACAAAAGAAGAAGCATCAACAACCAAAGTATCAAACTTAGTTCCAAGATTTCATCAAAGGTGGGTGACTACAAGTCTACTTCAAGCTCAAGGATATTATGATGGAAACACCATCATAATATCCTTGACTACTACTAAGATTTCATCAAATGTGGGTGATTACATGTCTACTTCAAGCTCAAGGATACTAAGATGGAAATACCGGAACAAGTAGCGCCTCTCACCATCAACTTCAACATCAACATCATCTGTTGTGCAGTCAAGCCACAAAAGATATGGAGACCCAAGTCACAGCAAGCAGTCCACAAAAACCCTCTATAGCTCAAGACAACAAGCCACATTAATCCACATTATCCACACATCAATCCACATCATCCATACATCCATTCACGTTAATCCACATTACCCACACATCATACCATATCATCCATACATCCATCCACATACATCCATCCACATCATCCACACCAACCCACATCATCCATACATCCATCCACATCATCCACATCAATCCACATTATCCACTCATCCATCCACATCAATCCACATTACCCACATATCAATCCACATCATCCATACATCCATACACATCATCCACATCAATCCACATTACCCACACATCATCCATACATCCATTCATGTCAATCCCCCACATTACCCACACATCAATCCATATCATCCATACATCCATCCACATCAATCCACTCATTCATCCACATCAATCCACACGTCAATCCACATTACCCACACATCATCCATACATCCATCCACATCATCCACATCAATCCACATTATCCACTCATCCATCCACATCAATCCACACATCAATCCACATCCACATTCATTTCATAAACATTCCCATTCTCTTCTAATCACATCTTTTTCTAGCTCATCACTTATTTCCTCATTTATCCTCATCAGATCACATCTACTTGCATCTACCCATAAATCTCATCACTTCACATACATTAACATCTATCCAATTTACATCGCATCTTATCACATCCATTTCACATCACATCTCATTCATTCACATCCCGATTCACATGCTAACACATTCATTCACATCCTGATTCACATGCTAACACATTCATTCATGTCCCTTATCGTTCATTCACATCCCGATTCACATGTTATCACATTCATTCACATCCTATATCATTTATTTACATCCTGATTCACATGACATCACATCTCATCTATTTATTCACATTTATCTGATTCGCATCACATATCATCACGTCTATTTACCTTTCATTCTCATCACATCCATCCATCTATTCTTTCCCATCTATTTGATTCGCATTACATCTCGTCACATCTATTCACCTCACATCCATCCATCTATCTGATTTGCATTACATCTCATCACATCCATCCATCTATTCTTTCCCATCTATCTGATTCGCATTACATCTCATCACATCTATTCACCTCACATTCTCGTCACTCCTATTCTCATTGCATCCATCCATCCATTCATTCCCATCTATCTGATTCACATCACATATCATCACATCTATTTACCTCTCATTCTCATCACTTCTATTCTCATCACATCCATCCATCCATCCATCCATTCTTTCCCATCTATCTGATTCGCATCCCATCTCATCACATCTATTTACCTCTCATTCTGATCACTTCTATTCTAATCACATCCATTCATTCCCATGTATCTGATTCACATCCCATCTCATCACATCTATTTACCTCTCATTCTCATCACTTCTATTCTCATCACATCCATCCATCCATTCATTCCCATCTATCTGATTATCATCCCATCTCATCACATCTATTTACCTCTCATTCTTATCACTTCTATTCTCATCACATCAATCCATCCATTCTTTCCCATCTATCTGATTCGCATCACATATCATCACATCTATTTACCTTTCATTCTCATCACTTCTATTCTCATCACAACATCTATCCAGTTTACATCACATCTTATCACATCCATTTCACATCACATCTCATTCATTCACATTCCGATTCACATGCTAACACATTCATTCACGTCCCTTATCGTTCATTCACATCCTGATTCACATGTTATCACATTGATTCACATCCTATATCATTCACATCCTGATTCACATGTTATCACATTCATTCACATCTTATATCATTCATTTATATCCTAATTCACATGACATCACATCTCTTCTATTCATTCACATTATCTGATTCGCATCACATATCATCACATCTATTTACCTTTCATTCTCATCACATCCATCCATCCATTCTTTCCCATCTATCTGATTTGCATTACATCTCATCACATCTATTCACCTCACATTCTCGTCACTCCTATTCTCATTGCATCCATTCTTCCCATCTATCTGATTCGCATCACATATCATCACATCTATTTACCTCTCATTCTCATCACATATCATCACATCTATTTACCTCTCATTCTCATCGCTTCTATTCTCATCACATCCATCCATCCATTCTTTCCCATCTATCTAATTCGCATCCCATCTCATCACATCTATTTACCTTTCATTCTCATTACTTCTATTCTCATCACATCCATCCATCCATTCATTCCCATCTATCTCATTTGCATTTGCATCTCATCACATCTATTTACCTCTCATTCTCATCACTTCTATACTCATCACATCCATCCATCCATTCATTCCCATCTATCTGATTCGCATCCCATCTCATCACATCTATTTACCTCTCATTCTCATCACTTCTATTCTCATCACATCCATCCATTCATTCTCACATCTATTTACCTCTCATTCTCATCACTTCTATTCTCATCACATCCATTCATTCTCCCATCTATCTGATTCGCATCCCATCTCATCACATCTATTTACCTCTCATTCTCATTACTTCTATTCTCATCACATCCATCCATCCATTCTTTCCCATCTATCTGATTCGCATCGCATATCATCACATCTATTTACCTTTCATTCTCATCACTTCTATTCTCATCACAACATCTATCCAGTTTACATCGCATCTTATCACATCCATTTCACATCACATCTCATTCATTCACATCCCGATTCACATGCTAACACTTTCATTCACGTCCCTTATCGTTCATTCACATCCCAATTCACATGTTATCACATTCATTCAAATCCTATATCATTCATTTACATCCTGATTCACATGACATCACATCTCATCTATTCATTCACATTTATCTGATTCGCATCACATATCATCACATATCATCACATCTATTTACCTTTCATTCTCATCACTTCTATTCTCATCACATATCATCACATCTATCTAATTCACATCACATATCATCACATCTATTTACCTTTCATTCTCATCACTTCTATTCTCATCACATCCATCCATCCATTCTTTCCCATCTATCTGATTCACATTACATCTCATCACATCTATTCACCTCACATTCTTGTCACTCCTATTCTCATTGCATCCATCCATCCATTCATTCCCATCTATCTGATTTGCATCACATATCATCACATCTATTTATCTCTCATTCTCATTACTTCTATTCTCATCACATCCATCCATCCATTCTTTCCCATCTATCTGATTCGCATCCTATAACATCACATCTATTTACCTCTCATTCTCATCACTTCTATTCTCATCACATCCATCCATCCATTCATTCCCATCTATATCTGATTCGCATCCCATCTCATCACATCTATTTACCTCTCATTCTCATCACTTTTATTCTCATCACATCCATCTATCCATTCTTTCCCATCTATCTGATTCGCATCCCATATCATCACATCTTTTTACCATGTTAGACCACAATGGATGTTGCTATGAAAACTTAGTTTGATGGGTCACATGAATGAGCTAGTGTAGCAAATTAACAGGAGTTTAAAATTATTGAAAGTAAATCAAGAGTTAGCAAGGTGTCAAAGGTTAATCAAGGTTTATAAGTGGCCTAAGTCAAGGGGAATAACCAAGCTTAATAAATAAACAGATTACCATAATGTGTCTACTCTAAGAACAAGTTAATACCACGAGCCTAGGGACACAAGAAACATCAGAGTTACAGGAGCCTTTTGCCTTTTTTTCTTTATGTACGTGACAATTTTTACACACAATGGCAACCTCCCTAAGGCAAAAATAACATCGATCCTGGTACCATGTTTAACACAAAGCATCATCCAGGAATCTATTAGAACACCTTAGGCAAGGCTACCCCCTACCAACCAAGGCATCGATCTCGAGTAGAATACTCCTTGCCTACCAAGTGTCAATAAGGCAATAGGCCAACATTAGAGCACATAATAGACTTGCATTGCCATTTATTGTAAGCTTTTTTTTAAAAAAAAATCTTTTGATCTTCGCTCCTGAACTAAAATGTGTTCTTACATCCTTTCGACAAGGGGTAAAAGCTATGTCCTAGAGGTCAACGCACACACCAGGTGTTCAAACATTAAGATGGTTATAACCCTAGACTTAAGACAACCATATTCCAGGCTAACTAAAGACTTCATGCATTCTCAGGAATATCCAATAAGGTTAAACTCATTAATGATTTACACTAGCACGTCAAGCAACTTCAAAAACTAAGTAGTATTTTGACAATTTCCATGTGGTCATGCATTATAGTTCATGCAATTAATCGAACAGTAAAAAATTAAAGAGAGTGGACATGGAAGAATTACACCTGAAATTGGAGATCTCCTTGATTTGATGAAACAGCTTGCAATTTGATGTAGATATATTTTGATGAACGTTGCGGCCATCTCAGGACTTGGAAGCAAACCTACCTCAAACTTTTTATCCTGTACAATCAACTAACAAGCACTATACCTCGAGAGGCACATCAGTGTGAAAAATTAAAGACTCGTTTAAGGACTCCAAACTAGAAACAACTTGAAAACACTAACCTACCTACCAGTCACCACACTACTACTGAGGATATGGTAAGAGGATGTTGTAGAGTCCCGGCGCTAGCCCTAAGGCTAAGCCTCTATCCGCATCATCCAAATAAATAAAGTCAGCCTCAGTAGTGCCATGAGTTTCATCCGTCCATTCATCGTCGTCAGATATATTGTTTTTGTTTTCCCATCCACATAAACTCATCAAGAATGTAACCATGCGAGGATAGTCATCTTGTGGGAAAGGAAAGCATTGGGCGATCGGGGATATGTCCTCTACGGAGTAGGGGTTAGTCATGGTCAATAGGTGAATTAGCCATTCTAATTCCTCAACATTTTTCTCTCTGGCTCGTACATCTATATGATCCCATTCAGTTTCAATTACATGATAGCACATGTGAAATATCTGAGAAAAGTACAGATGATACCTCTCACCAAAGGTGGATGAAGTGTGTGATGCCCTTGCATTTGCCATATCTGCAAACACAGATATAGCATCAGCAGGTTTATGACAGGTCAATCTAGTTCCTGATTGTATATGGATATTTCTCCTCTTTTTGTGCTCTTGCTCTTTTTACTATTTTTTGATTTTTTTTTCTTCTCTTTTTTATGTATGAAGCTATATATATACATCCCCTTGAATTTGGCAATTACATGGTCAGGGGGAAGGTGAAGGAGGAAGCAATAGAATGTCGAGTGTGAGTACATGCTCCCCCTTTCCTTGGGTAGATCATATTTTCTGCAATGATGTTGCAGCCTCTTAGAACCAATTTGTCCAGCAGGTCATAGGTTGTGATGTGGGTAGATAGCTTTTTATGACCCTTGTGGCCACATCCAATTGCAGAGATGGTAGTGTATGCTCCCATTAACGAATGGAGGAAATGGTTTCTGACGATACTTTTACAGATACTTTTACAAAGGGAGACATAGACTCATTGGTCTCTTGTTGGGTGTTGACAAGAGGTGTAGAGCATGAAGAAACTTCTATATCAACGTGTGTTTGGCATGAAGAGCTAGAAGCTTCATGTGGCTCCCCCCTTCCTGAGCTAGGTGGTATTGATCGATATCGCTTGGGAATCCAAACTAACTCTGGAAGAAGTGGTGCGGAGCACTCTGTTACCTTTCCCTTACCCCACGGTCTTGAATTGTCGTTGGGGTGGCAACATTTGGTTTGCAAGATTTTACAGGTGATGTAGAGGGATTCAGCTTATGTTTAGGGACCCAAATCTGGTCATTCCCCTCATAGTACCCTTGGGCTACTAATAATTTTTTTGGGATCCATCGTGATGTTACATTGCCCTTTCTCGGGTGGGTAGCTGCTTTCCTTCTATGAGGCTTCTTGTCTGAATGAGATTGAGCTGTTAACGAAGCTTTTGGGACCCATTTGTATATACTCTTTGGCATAGTAAGCGGAGCCTTAGAGACCACAGTGCCTGTTTCCACTCTTGGCGTTGAAGCGTTAGAGGAACAATCAAAGATGGTTTTGCCACTGGACTTTGTGATTTTTCATTATCTAGCATTTGAGTTGATGACTTAGGTGCAGGATTTTGAGCAGTCAGACTGAATGTTGGTTCTTGCATTGTGACTCGTCTGGTTGCCCAATCGATATTGCACTTGGTGGCCAACATCCATTTGCGCCCTAAGTTTACAGTCCCTTCCATGGTACCAGCAGGCATAACCAAAAAGCTTTGAATTAGGGTCCCCTTGTCATAGGCAACCGGAGTGTGCAGAATTCCTAAGACAGGGGTTTTCTTCTTGTTGATACCTTTAATTTGGATAGCACTCTTGGATAAAGGTGGTTTTCCAAGTTGACACTGTTAAAAAACCATCCTAAGGAGGATCAAACACTAGCTCCATTGCATAGTTGAATAGAAATGAAGAAGATGAAGTTAAGCTACTAATCAAGAAGTAATTAGCATAATGATGAGCATAATGACAACATAAGTGAGGGGCAATAAAATGTGTTGATTTCAATAGATGAGAGCCTCTTTATATAGGCTGAAGTACATGAGGATTAAGCTCAAGATTAGGTGTTAATCATCATCTAAATCATCTCCACCTTCCCTCCTAGATTCAAGCACCTAAAAGTGACCACCAACCCTAGAATCTTGCTAATCACACCAATGCTACCTAATCAAGGGATCACGACCCCTTTGGCTGATGTTGAGCTCCTAAATGACTCTTTTACATCATGGTAAGATTGCATAATAACCTTTGTATCCATTTGCCCATAATCTATGACTTTAGTGCATAGTGCTAGTTACAAGGTATGTGCCCTACACATCATTTTAGTGAAGGTGTTTGCCATATTTTTAACACCCCTCCTCAAACACTGAATCCACTCAATGATGCAGTTGGTCATGCTGACTCTCATGAGCCTAATTAACCACCCAATGCTCAGTGATAGCATGCATGAGCGTGGTCTGACTAGCAATGCCATACATAGGTTATGCCAATGTGAACTCAGAGGCTTTAGTCATGGGTACAAAAGAGGTATGGGATGACTTTAGAAGAGTGTGACAAGACGTGGCTACATGTATGAGTGAAGAGGACACCCATGTGTATAGGGCATGCCCTTGCTTTTAGCACTTTAGAATAAATGATTTGATCTAATCATAGATAGGGCCTCATGATGGTGGCCCTTGTCTTCATCTTTTTCTTCTTCTTGGTCTTCTTCCTGCTGCACTTCTTCCATGATGTAGACTCGTTGCATCTTCTTCTTGGCAAAACAATTCTTCTCTACATGGCCAGGTTTGTGACAAAAGTTACAAATGAGATTGTTGTTGTTGTAGCCCTTGTTGTAGTTGCCTTTGTTCTTGCCATACCTACTAGATCCTGCATAATAAGCATTTTCAGTAGACAAGGTTGATGACGATGGAGACTCCATTTGCTTGGTCTTTAGTTTTCTCTCCTCCTCAAGAAGAGATGCTTCAATGTCCACAAGCTTTGATATTGGCATATTGGTCAAGGTTGTGACCACATGGTCATATTCTTCAGGTAAAGATTTAAGTAATACACCAATGGAGACATCTTCATCCATCTTAAGACCTATTCCTGCAAGTTGTGTTAATAGGCCTTTCATGTAGTTCAAATGTGAGGCTAGGGATGTGCCAGACTTCATTTCTAGCTTAAAAAATTCAATGAGCAAACCAAACTTTGAACTTTTAGATCGAGCCCCAAATAGAGTTGTGAGTTGGTCCCAAACTTCCTTGGAAGTTTCGCATCCATCCACATGATGAATGTAAGTGTCATCAAGCTCCAATGTGATGATGGCACGAGCTTTGTCATCTCTTACTTCCCAACAAGGAACATCAGCAAGAGTCCTTGGCTTCTTCTCATTCCCATTTACTATGTTGAAGAGCCCCTTCTTCATGAGCATTAACTTGATGCGGGTTTGCCATGTGTGAAAACCATGACCTTTAAAGCGCATTGATGGAGAATCCTTGGTAGCCATTATGATATGGAATGAAGGGGGTCTTACCTCTGATGATTGAGGCAGTGTCTACCCTTTTACAAGAGAGATTAAGACCAAGGAATAGTGCTAAATCAAGTTATTTAGCATATGCTTTCCAAAAGATAAAAAACAGAAAATATATTGATTTGTGGGAAGCAAGGGAGACACCTAATCAAGGGGTAAATTAAGTGTGAAGTAATAAGGGGATGTAGCAAGTCCCTAATGACATGTATGAACCACTTATTGCACCAAATGATAAGGATTAGGATAGATTAATCATTGATTAGTGGAGTTGAATATTCTGCTCACTATGCAGAGAAATGAGCTCACTTGGAGTCAATATTTGAAGGAGTTGCACAAAGAATGAGCTAAAAATCTTCAAGGGCATTGAATAGCAGTATGTCTAGATGATTTTAGAGCCCACAAACACTTGCTTAAGCAATTTAATCAATGAGTAATCTCAAATTTACCAAAGTACCTTTTCTGGCTATGGCAGTTCTGGACAGCACCCTGGTTTTTTGCTTGGTGTGTGAAGCACACTCAATCATTTGCAAAACCCTCTTAGGAGGAGTAAGTTTAGGTTCCAATGAAGCCACACCTCAGAGGAATTAGACCAATTTGATGTGTGTGAGCTGCAGCAATACTTTTGGTGGTCGCCTATCAAAAACGTGCCTGTTTTGGGGAAAACGAAGTTGCCGGCGACGTGGAGCTATGAATGGTGCAATTGAGGTGCCATGCCCCTTAGCAATATTGCTGGTGAAGTGCCCACAAAAGGATTTTGGCAATGGTTACGTGGTTTGTGAGCACCAAGGCCTCCACTCAGCTGCTATTCTAGATCCTATTTTCTAGGAAACCCATAAAAGCTAATGAAACCCTAATTTTCACTAATCTCTTGCTAAGCAAATAATATGGGGCTTGATTCTAGATGAATGGGCTAGTACTAGCTCTGATACCATGTTAAAAAACCATCCTAAGGAGGATCAAACACTAGCTCCATTGCATAGTTGAATAGAAATGAAGAAGATGAAGTTAAGCTACTAATCAAGAAGTAATTAGCATAATGATGAGCATAATGACAACATAAGTGAGGGGCAATAAAATGTGTTGATTTCAATAGATGAGAGCCTCTTTATATAGGCTGAAGTACATGAGGATTAAGCTCAAGATTAGGTGTTAATCATCATCTAAATCATCTCCACCTTCCCTCCTAGATTCAAGCACCTAAAAGTGACCACCAACCCTAGAATCTTGCTAATCACACCAATGCTACCTAATCAAGGGATCACGACCCCTTTGGCTGATGTTGAGCTCCTAAATGACTCTTTTACATCATGGTAAGATTGCATAATAACCTTTGTATCCATTTGCCCATAATCTATGACTTTAGTGCATAGTGCTAGTTACAAGGTATGTGCCCTACACATCATTTTAGTGAAGGTGTTTGCCATATTTTTAACACCCCTCCTCAAACACTGAATCCACTCAATGATGCAGTTGGTCATGCTGACTCTCATGAGCCTAATTAACCACCCAATGCTCAGTGATAGCATGCATGAGCGTGGTCTGACTAGCAATGCCATACATAGGTTATGCCAATGTGAACTCAGAGGCTTTAGTCATGGGTACAAAAGAGGTATGGGATGACTTTAGAAGAGTGTGACAAGACGTGGCTACATGTATGAGTGAAGAGGACACCCATGTGTATAGGGCATGCCCTTGCTTTTAGCACTTTAGAATAAATGATTTGATCTAATCATAGATAGGGCCTCATGATGGTGGCCCTTGTCTTCATCTTTTTCTTCTTCTTGGTCTTCTTCCTGCTGCACTTCTTCCATGATGTAGACTCGTTGCATCTTCTTCTTGGCAAAACAATTCTTCTCTACATGGCCAGGTTTGTGACAAAAGTTACAAATGAGATTGTTGTTGTTGTAGCCCTTGTTGTAGTTGCCTTTGTTCTTGCCATACCTACTAGATCCTGCATAATAAGCATTTTCAGTAGACAAGGTTGATGACGATGGAGACTCCATTTGCTTGGTCTTTAGTTTTCTCTCCTCCTCAAGAAGAGATGCTTCAATGTCCACAAGCTTTGATATTGGCATATTGGTCAAGGTTGTGACCACATGGTCATATTCTTCAGGTAAAGATTTAAGTAATACACCAATGGAGACATCTTCATCCATCTTAAGACCTATTCCTGCAAGTTGTGTTAATAGGCCTTTCATGTAGTTCAAATGTGAGGCTAGGGATGTGCCAGACTTCATTTCTAGCTTAAAAAATTCAATGAGCAAACCAAACTTTGAACTTTTAGATCGAGCCCCAAATAGAGTTGTGAGTTGGTCCCAAACTTCCTTGGAAGTTTCGCATCCATCCACATGATGAATGTAAGTGTCATCAAGCTCCAATGTGATGATGGCACGAGCTTTGTCATCTCTTACTTCCCAACAAGGAACATCAGCAAGAGTCCTTGGCTTCTTCTCATTCCCATTTACTATGTTGAAGAGCCCCTTCTTCATGAGCATTAACTTGATGCGGGTTTGCCATGTGTGAAAACCATGACCTTTAAAGCGCATTGATGGAGAATCCTTGGTAGCCATTATGATATGGAATGAAGGGGGTCTTACCTCTGATGATTGAGGCAGTGTCTACCCTTTTACAAGAGAGATTAAGACCAAGGAATAGTGCTAAATCAAGTTATTTAGCATATGCTTTCCAAAAGATAAAAAACAGAAAATATATTGATTTGTGGGAAGCAAGGGAGACACCTAATCAAGGGGTAAATTAAGTGTGAAGTAATAAGGGGATGTAGCAAGTCCCTAATGACATGTATGAACCACTTATTGCACCAAATGATAAGGATTAGGATAGATTAATCATTGATTAGTGGAGTTGAATATTCTGCTCACTATGCAGAGAAATGAGCTCACTTGGAGTCAATATTTGAAGGAGTTGCACAAAGAATGAGCTAAAAATCTTCAAGGGCATTGAATAGCAGTATGTCTAGATGATTTTAGAGCCCACAAACACTTGCTTAAGCAATTTAATCAATGAGTAATCTCAAATTTACCAAAGTACCTTTTCTGGCTATGGCAGTTCTGGACAGCACCCTGGTTTTTTGCTTGGTGTGTGAAGCACACTCAATCATTTGCAAAACCCTCTTAGGAGGAGTAAGTTTAGGTTCCAATGAAGCCACACCTCAGAGGAATTAGACCAATTTGATGTGTGTGAGCTGCAGCAATACTTTTGGTGGTCGCCTATCAAAAACGTGCCTGTTTTGGGGAAAACGAAGTTGCCGGCGACGTGGAGCTATGAATGGTGCAATTGAGGTGCCATGCCCCTTAGCAATATTGCTGGTGAAGTGCCCACAAAAGGATTTTGGCAATGGTTACGTGGTTTGTGAGCACCAAGGCCTCCACTCAGCTGCTATTCTAGATCCTATTTTCTAGGAAACCCATAAAAGCTAATGAAACCCTAATTTTCACTAATCTCTTGCTAAGCAAATAATATGGGGCTTGATTCTAGATGAATGGGCTAGTACTAGCTCTGATACCATGTTAAAAAACCATCCTAAGGAGGATCAAACACTAGCTCCATTGCATAGTTGAATAGAAATGAAGAAGATGAAGTTAAGCTACTAATCAAGAAGTAATTAGCATAATGATGAGCATAATGACAACATAAGTGAGGGGCAATAAAATGTGTTGATTTCAATAGATGAGAGCCTCTTTATATAGGCTGAAGTACATGAGGATTAAGCTCAAGATTAGGTGTTAATCATCATCTAAATCATCTCCACCTTCCCTCCTAGATTCAAGCACCTAAAAGTGACCACCAACCCTAGAATCTTGCTAATCACACCAATGCTACCTAATCAAGGGATCACGACCCCTTTGGCTGATGTTGAGCTCCTAAATGACTCTTTTACATCATGGTAAGATTGCATAATAACCTTTGTATCCATTTGCCCATAATCTATGACTTTAGTGCATAGTGCTAGTTACAAGGTATGTGCCCTACACATCATTTTAGTGAAGGTGTTTGCCATATTTTTAACAGACACCACACACCATATGATAGCAAATTGTGTTGAGCTCCTGTATCCAATAATGCATTATACAGCACCTTCCTGTAAGGACTCTGTAACTCAATTGGGTATCTTAGAGGCGGGTCAGATTCCAGTGAATCCTCCTCTGCTTCCTCGAAAAATATTTGCGTAATTACCAAGTTGGCTTCTCGTTGTCGCCTAGCACGCTGTTGACGTTCTTTGGCTTCAACTCTCGCTTGTATCTTCTTAAGCTTAGCTTGTTCTTTAGCTGCCTTTTTTTATGGATTGCATGTAACTCCTCTTAGCTCAGGGGGTCATAGTATCTTTTGAATTTACTCCCATTAAGGAATCCAATGGTTTCAACTCCGTCTCGAGAGTCTCCACTCTGATGGTACCTTGCGGGGTAATTTCACATACTCTATATAGTCCCCTACCAGCATATTTGAGCTTCTTCTTTTCGTTTCGCACTCCATACATCAGGACTTTATCCCCAACCTTGATGTCCTTGTCCTTTAGGTGGTGATCAAACCATTTTTTCCTTCTATCCTTCTCCACAAGGGCATTGTACATAGCCAATTGTCTTTCTTCATTTAGCTGCTCAAGGATATACAGTCGCTCTACTAAGGGATTACCATCCCAACCCTCTTGAGTAGCAACACGAAGACTAGGAATGACAAATTTCCACGGCATGACTGCTTCTTGTGGCCATATACCATTTTGAATGGTGTGCAATTAATAGCCACTTTGTACGCAGTACGATAGGCCCATAAAGCTGTCGTAAGCTTTAGATCCCAATCCATGCGATGAGCTTCAACTGTCTTTGTCAAAATAGAGATTAAGGTCTTGTTGGTACTCTTAGCTTGGCCATTGGCTTGCGAATAGTAAGGAGTAGATTTATGATGGGATATCATGAAATTTGCTGTGAGCTCCTTAATCACGTCATTTATAAAATGCGTACCATTGTCGCTCACAAGTTCAAAAGGACAACCAAAGCGTGTGATTATATTTTCAAAGAGGAACTTGGCTGTTGTCCTCGCATCTACCTTACGTGTCGCTTTCGCTTCAGCCCATTTGGTCATATAGTCAGTGGCCCACAATAATATAGCAAGATTGTGCGTTGCGGGCCGCTGGGCTAATTGGACCTACAAAGTCTAAACCCCACTTTTCAAATGGTTGGTTTACTTTGATCGGATGTAGGGGCATCTGATCTTTCCACTGGGGTTTCTTGTATCGTTGGCATTCATCGCAACCCTTCACAAAGAGTGATGCATCTTGGAACATAGTGGGCCACCAATACCTCATTGTAAGATCTTTCGCGCCATATGTGCCTCTTGCAAAATGTATAGATACTCATCTTCTCGGGCACAACGCCTAAGAACGTCATCCTTTCCTCTTTTATTAAAGAGTCCCGGCTATCAGGCAATAGGGTTCGCATTCTTTGATCAGCTTTCGAGCTAGAGCTTTACGAAGCTCCTTGGGTGGAAAGCCATTAACCAAAAAGTTAACAATCTTCTCACTCCATTTAGGCATTGTCTCCACCATGAACAAGGAAGTGTCAGGTAAGTCATCATCAGCTCATGTAGGAGCTTCACCATTAGGTATGCGAGACAAATGATCAGCCGCCATAACATGTTTTTTGCCAGGTCTCACAACAACAGTGAAATCAAACTCAAGAAGAATCAATAGCCATCATGTGATTCTTCCTGTGGAGCATGGTTTGTTTACCAGATACAACAATGCTTGATGATCCACTTGGTGGCAAGAAGGTAATAACGAAATTTCCTTACTGCATATATCATTGCCAACCCTTCTCGCTCCGTAGTAGTGGTGTAGTTCATCTCTGCATCGTTCAACTGGCGACTGGCAAAGCTAATGGGGTAGTCTAGTTTGTGTTCTCCAGGTTGAGTTAACACACACCCAATAGCAAAATTTGATGCATCAATATGCACATGGAAGATTAAATCCCAGTTAGGCATTCTCAAGATTGGAGCACTCGCCAAGGCCTTCTTTAATAGCTCATAGGCACGGTCACATTCTTCCGTCCAAATAAACTCGATGAGAAGCTTATACAATGGTCGAGCTATCTCGGTGAAGAATAGAATAAACCTTCGATAATAACCAACATGGCCCATAAAGCGTTGGACTCCCTTATAGTTGGTGGGTGGGGGCAATTCCAGAATGACCTTGATTTTACTCTCGTCCGTGGAAATCCCATTTTTGGACACTATATGCCCTAGAATGACTCCGTGTTTAACCCAAACGCATTTGAAAGGGTTCAATGAGATGTGATATAATCTACACCTTTCAAATATTTTTCGTAAACACATCAAGTGCTCATCCCAAGAGGAATGAACACAAAGATCATCTAAGAAGGCTTCCCTTAGATATTCCTTAAAGGCTGTGTTTATCAATCGTTGGAATGTTGGAGATGCATTGGTCAAGCCAAAAGCCATGACGCGAAAGGCAAACACTCCAAACTCCGTGTGATAAATGCTATTTTAGCTTGGTCCTCTACTGCAATTGTGATCTGATTGTAACCAGAGTACCCATCTAAAAAGCTATATGCCTCCTTGCCTGCAACTCTTTCAAGCACATGTTCAGAATACGACAAGGGGTAATGATCCCTTCTGGTGGCTGTTGAAATTTGAGCAAAATGATGAGCTATGGTGGATCAAACACTAGAATCAACATAATTAACAAAGTGATTAGCAAGTGATTAAGACATAATTAGTGAATAATTAGCACATAGATTAATGTAGGCATGGATACTCAAAAACCAGCAAATTCTCATTAGGGCTATGCCTCAATTTATAGAGTTTACATCAAGCATCAAATCCCATTGATTTCTCCATGATTCACTCCCAGAATATCTCCACCTCTTGCCTGATTCTCTCCACCTCTTCTCTTTTCCCTGAATATCTCCCAGAATATCTCCACACTCCTAAATTCCCTCATGCTACCCATTATTCTCTCCCAGTAGATTCTTCTAACCTTTTCACAGGTTCTTTCACAATTACATCTCCTCTTTTACAGCCTCTATCCAAGAGCTTGTTCCCACACACACCCTATTCACTTGTATATTTCAACACCTCCCCTCAAGTGAATACTCCTAACACACCTGGACCCTGTATCAAGTTTCCCTCTTACTTGATAGCCCGCGACCAGTGCCTCAAGTCCCTAAACTCCATAGTCCTTGACACTCTCTCTCTCTATGTGTCCAAGGCTACTATAAGTGCCCGCGACCTTGACTAAAGTGCTCACACATACATCTACCACTTGGCCTACATCATCGGTGGCTCAGAGGTGGTTTTACTTTGTTGGGGCAGGTTACATTGGGTTGTGGGCTCTCTCTCTCTCTCTCTCTCAGAAAAGATGATCCGACTCCACTTCTCTTGGAGCCTCCATGAAGTTTGCCGATGTCGTTCCTTCTTCACTGGGTTTGCTGTAGCAGTCTCTCGCCATGTGTCGTGGCTTTCCACATTTGTGGCAAGTGAAGGTCCTCCCTCCTACTATGCCTCTTCCTCGTCCTCGTCCTCGAGAGAATCCTCCTCGGGTGAAGAATGCTTTTTCCTCTCCTGCTGTTGAGTCGAGCTCTTTCTTCTCTTTGCCTCTGCTCTCTTGCTCTAGTAGAGCTGCTTCTATCTCGTGTATCTTCAGTTCAGGTACATTCTTTAGTGTTGCTACAATGTTTTCATAATCTCCTTTGTCCACACTCTTCAAAAGTACAGCTAATGCTTCATCATCTTCTACCTTTTTGCCAATAGCTGCCAGCTGTTGTTTAATGCTTTTATATTTGTTCAAGTGTGTGATTAAAGGTTCACTTTCCTTCATGTCCAATTTGTAGAATTGCATTAATAGATTTATCTTGGAATTTTTTGCTTGTGTACCAAATAATTTATTGAGTTCATCCCATGCATCTTTTGCCCACTGTATCCCTGTGATATGATGAATGATCTCATCATTTAAACTGAGTGCAATAAGCCCCAATGCTTTTTCATTCCTACTCTTCCACTCATTTTCCCCTCTCTCTGGGCATTCATCTCTCCCTTCAACTAATCCCCACAGATTTTTCCTCATCAGCAAATACATGGTTTTTGTTTGCCATGTATAAAACTGTTCTCCATTAAATTTGGCTATTTCCTGTGCTGAATTCATGGTGATGTGAAGGGGGTCTTACCTCTTGATCCAAATTCAAGATTCAAGGGCAGTGTCTACCCTTTTACAACTCAATCTGGTGTTTAATAGATGATTACAACAATTTTATCAGCATAAAATCACCAGAAATTACATTAAATTGCGGGTAACCAATTTGTACGGGATGGTTGGAGTATCAAACCAACTCCGATTTGCAATCTGAAGCTTTAGGTATCTGTATCAGATACCTAATGGTTAATTTGAACCCTCAATTGTACCAAAGTACAGTGATTAGCACTGATTAATCACTGATTAGCAAATTAATGCTCTGGTTTGTGTGCAGAAAACAGAGTATGCGGGGAGCTCAGATCTGGTGCCTTCCACTTCAAATGAGCTCAAATGCTTTCAAAGGCATCAATAGCAATGAGTCTAGTAGAGGATTAAGCCAAGAAACACAAGATTTGACCAAATAATGAAAGCTTAATCTCTGTTTTACCAAAGTCACCTGCAGATTTGATGAAGAGCTTGGATCTCACTGTAGACTTGATGAAATTGATTTCTGTCTTCACCAGCTTGTAGAGCATGCTTGATTACCCCTTGAGCTAGGAGGAATTGAATCAATTTGAACTGATGAAGTGTAGATCTGCAATTTACTCAGAAAAAACAGCGCTGAAAGAAACGCCGATTTCTCCTCAACGCTTTCGCGTTTTGCTGCGCTGTTTGATGTGCTTGTAGCTAGATGTGTTGGCTAGCTTGTGTTAAGAGGGCAAGGCCTAGTGTTGACTGTGCATGGAGAATAGAGTCCTCCACTGGCTGGGGGTGAAGGGGAAGATGAAAAACTCACTAAAAACTGATTTTTTTCCTAATTACTTACTAATCCTGATTAATTCACTAATGGGCTCATAAATCTGGTTGATTCTAGGCATGGCTCTGATACCATGTTGAAATTTGAGCAAAATGATGAGCTATGGTGGATCAAACACTAGAATCAACATAATTAACAAAGTGATTAGCAAGTGATTAAGACGTAATTAGTGAATAATTAGCACATAGATTAATGTAGGCATGGATACTCAAAAACCAGCAAATTCTCATTAGGGCTATGCCTCAATTTATAGAGTTTACATCAAGCATCAAATCCCATTGATTTCTCCATGATTCACTCCCAGAATATCTCCACCTCTTGCCTGATTCTCTCCACCTCTTCTCTTTTCCCTGAATATCTCCTAGAATATCTCCACACTCCTAAATTCCCTCATGCTACCCATTATTCTCTCCCAGTAGATTCTTCTAACCTTTTCACAGGTTCTTTCACAATTACATCTCCTCTTTTACAACCTCTATCCAAGAGCTTGTTCCCACACACACCCTATTCACTTGTATATTTCAACAGTGGCTGCATTAACCTTTTTGAGATCAACGCACACTCTGAGTTTCCCATTCTTCTTTGGTACGATGACTATCGGAGAAACCCATTCTGAGTGCTCAATAGGGTATATGAATCCACATTTTACAAGAAATTCAATTTCCTCTTGTACAATCTTTACGTACTTAGGATTCATTGGGTAGAGACATTGCTAGACTGGAATCCTGTGTTGCACCACCGAGGGTGGAACACCCTTCATATCATGATATGTCCAAGAAAATATGTCTTTGAATTCCTTAAGAAGCTTTATAGGGTAGCTTCCTCTGTCTGGGTGAGGTCTTGAGCAATAAAAACTGGTTTAGACTCCTCACCCGGATCTGCTAAGTCTATCTCCTTAACTACCGCAGGGCCATCATAGACACCGCTACTCCCATTGGTAGGCATTCGCTGGGCTTTTGTGTAGACCACTTTACGTTCCCTTGTGGTAAATGATTTAAAATGCTCGGGTGCGGGGTGTAAGTCTACTGGTTCTTGTTGTGCCGGGTTTTTTTCTTTTAATTCTGTCTCCTATTGTTGCTGAGCTAACTCTTGGTTTTGTCGCCTTCTCGTAGTACGACTTAGTTTGGGTTTCTCTTCGATTTCTAATTGGGCGACGTCATGAGGTTGCGGAATACACCACATGACACTTTGGAGGTATTGTCCCTAATTATTCGCTAACTTCCGAGATGAGCGTCAATGGCTCCTACATAACTAAGCCATTCTGCAGTGGATCTCTCTTTGTTTATTGCAGTTCGTACATTAGCTCGATAGCGTTGGCGCTTATGTCTCGTTTTCTTCTTACCAAGTTTTTGATTTTTGTTTCTATCAAATTCAGACTCACTTGGTCGATCTTCACTTGTTGTGTCCCCCTCACTTTCAGATGAATTGCAGGAGGTCACCGTCCTAGGCCTTGAGCACCTTGCTTCCACACTTGGGTAAATATTTGATTCATCCCCCCAGTGTCTTCTTGAGATTCAGATGACTCAGAGTTGCATTGGTCAGAGTCCTCGCTACTGTCAATGTCAAGGGAGTTTGCCACTTTCTCGCCATCAGGAATCAAGTGCATAACACCTATCATGTTTATTGGCACTAACGGTGGCATATCTTTCCCCTCAAGAGTTACCCAACTTGTGCCTCTATTTCCCCATGTGTCTATGGTTGCCGCTAGGTGTACCCAATCCACGTTATCCGACTCAGTCATACCCGGTAGGACATCCATATAAGCAGAATCTTTCCCATCATCAGTCTCTTTTTTGCATGTATAGCAATACCTTAATGGGACGGAGTGAATAGTGGTATCCGATCGATTAGCGATGATAACCTTGCTTCTTAAAGGATGTGCACGACCATTCTCAAGATCAACTCGAATGACAGAGTCCTGGAATTGTAGGTAGACATGGTTTTTCGACCAGTCATGCACCATTTGTGCTTCCCTCATGAAAGGACGTCCTAAGATCATTTGATATGACATAGGATGCTTGGAGAAATCCATTACAATGAAGGTATGTCTTACCTTGTACCCCAGAACCTTGATCTTAAGGTCCCTTAACATTCCAATAGGTTTAGCAATAGTCCCGTTTGCCATCTTAACCACTATGTTTGTGACTTCGAGGTGAGGTCTCCCCATAGATTCCCAATAGTTTTTAGTCACAATGCTCACTCCAGCACCACCATCAAGGATTCCCTTTAGGTCAGGCATTCCCTCACTAAACATTCTTTCCAGCAAGAAGGGTGTTTGCCCACTTCCTGATGTCCTATCCTCACTTTCTTCCCGAATGATACTAGGTATAGCTAATGGTTTATGGCTCCTGTGAGGCTGAACTTGTGTAGGAAACACTGTGTCTAGAATTTTGATTCTTCTAGGGTCTGCTAGTTCCATTTCTCTTTGTGTTTCTTCCACCAAACCCCTTAAGTGTTGCACTTGTTCAATCTCCTCAACTAGGTTTGGGTAAGTTCCAATCTTTTTCTTGAGGGTCTTTGGCCCACGTGGCTTGTCTTGGGGAGTCTCAGTCAGTTTGGGTGGTCGAGAGGGCATTAACTGACTTGGTTGTGGGGCCGAGGAAGTTTCCTTCTGTTTCCTCTTATTTATGTATTCACTTGATTCTCCTTTTTTGAGCTCCCGAGTGGGTTCCTCCCTTAAGGTAGTGGCTTTGGTCTCCATGGTTTCTATTGAATCAAAATCATCTTCAGGATCATTCATATACACGGGGTCGTCTCCTATTCCTATGTTAGTCTTTGAACTAGGCTTGGAGCTCGTGGCATTAAGCGATCTCTTTTGCCGCGTTTTCTTTTTCTTTGCTCGAGCAATGATGCAGTATCCCTCTCTTCGAGAATGTAGTTTTGATTTTGAAGCATTGACCGTGTAACTACATTCGCGGGCGGGTACAACAGGTATGGTTCCTCGTGTCTGGTTGGTGACCTCAACCAAATTCAATGGTGTAATCTTGGGTGCATTAGGATTATGTGGACATTGAGCAATCAAATGATCTATGCCACAACGATTACATGTAAGTACCGGCATTCCCGATGTGCTCCCTTGATTTGGTTGCATCTGAGTAGCAATCTTCTGTAGCCTATTAGGGCACTCCGCTACACGATGCGGTCCACCACAATCGTAGCATTGAAGAGGTGGTCTCCTTGCCAAGGTATTAAGGTTTTGCCCTCTTGTGGCGAGAGCAGCCGCTTGATATACAGGCTTGACTTGCCCGAAATGATCCTCCATGTAGTACTGGGAATCATTTCAAACGTATCAATCCCATATGGAGCAGTGGGGTATATCTCCTCTTCATAATCCCCACACGCACTATGTGACTCACAACCCATCTGGTTTATAGGGGTAATCCTTGGGATGTGGAGGTTGTGGTCCTAGCACTGGCGGTGGTAACAGCACCACAGACTGAACTACATTCGGGTTCCTTGGAACTATGTGCTGTGAGGTTGCTCAACAAGTCCAACAGGTGGTGCAGGCATCAGCGCGGGTACTTGAGGTGTGTTTGACCAGGCTAGGGGTGCCTGATTTGCTAACATACGCTTAAGTACTAGGCAATCCTTAGATTGATGGACATACTTACCACATGCATTGCAATTCCCATTGAATTTGACTCTGAATGTGGGACATTCACTCGTGCTATGTGGTCCTAAGCAAACCGAACACCATTGTTGCTCTCTCCTTGGGTACATATGGCTATTCTAAGGAGCTCGACTACCCCTAAAGTATTCTTGGAGAGCCTTAGTAAGGTCGGTTCACAGACATTTCAGATATCTTGGGCTCCTTGGCAATAGGTTTCACCGTCATTGGCTCGTGCCCAGATACTTGTGAACTAACGGATTTTGTCTCCGAAGACACCTTTTTACCTGCAATCATCAAGTTGTCTTCTAATTGGATTGCATTGGCAGTGACTGCTTCCCATGTTGTAAGACCTCTAATGACTAGGCCATTGTATATGTCCTCGTGGCGCAATCCTCGGATGAATCTATCGAGCAGTTGGTTGTTATTGAAGCACTCATCGCGGGAGTGCAACGAGAATTTAGATGCTTCAATCGACTAATAAAGTCTCTCATTGACTCCCCTTCCTCGCGTTCAGCTTTTTGGAGTTGAGATGCTACTCCCCAAAGCACACCCTCACATATGTATTCCTTCAAGAACAATCTCTTGAGAGTGGGGTAGTGAGTACGCTCTTCAACCCTTAAGGTTCGATACCCATCTCTGGCTTTTCCACTCAAGGTTAAGCCTAAGGCTTTACACTTATGCAGCTCGTTGTGCTCTTCCAAGGAATCACACACGTGTTCAAAAACTTCAATGTGCTTCCTGACATCTTCGTTACCACTGAAGTTTTAAGTGAGCTTGGCCACTTGTACAGCCTTGCTTCTAGGTTCTCTCTCAGGCATGCCCCACATGTTTTCCGCAATAGATCGTCCGATCATCTAAGCAAACACTGCGAGATCACCTAGGTGAGCAGGCATAGCTGGTGGAGGCACTTCTGGGATAGCCTGGTTGATAGGAGTTGGCGTTGGTCTTGGTATGTAGGTAGCTGACGTAGGATATGATATGTGACTAGGCCTAGCCCCTCTTGGGTAAGGGTTGTGATAAGGTAGTCGTGGAGCATACGCCATTGGCATACCAAGAGGCGTAGGAGCTACATGAGCATGAGTAGCGATAGGTACATAAGGTCGATAGGCACACTGGCACGCACTGTTGTAGGTACTGTTCCACTAGGTAGCGGTGTCGTACTAACTACAGTGGTAACAGGTGTGCCTTCCGTCATGCTCATCATTGGGGTAGGCATTGTGGATTCCCTAATGGAAAGTTGAGCCAAGGTTGGAAAGCTGAAGTTACTGCTCGTGGGCTCAACCTGCATTGAGACTCCAGGCGAAACAACATACGAAGGGTCTATGGGACTCACCGAGGGAGTCTCCAATTGTGATAGGGTTGGTTGTTTGGCCTTGCCCCTATCCAAGAACCTCATAGGGCCAGTGGAAACTAGGTTCACTCCCCTATTTTGCCTCTCAATTTGGATAATTCTATGAATAACCTCACATATCGTTTGTTGTTGCTCCTCTAGATTAGTGGCGCTAGATGTAGTTCGTATGACTTCTAACCAACCTACATGGTATGTGTAACCCGTGTATAGGTCAGTTAGAGTCTTTGTGTGTAGATCATATTCCCAATTTTCATTGAGAAATATCCCATCCAGACTTGGTGTGCCAAACGGTTCTCTTGAAGTGGACGCAATGTCACTTCTTATGGATTGACTTCTAGGGACCTCTACTTTAGGAAGCGCGTCAGAAGGTGGTAGTTCAGTAGGGCCCTCATTAAACAAAGTGGGTAGAATATCCACATGGACACTCTTTGGGAGGGTAGGGTCTACATGAGATGTGAATGGCGAATCCACTACCCCTCCTTCTTCATTTACTTCGCTTGTCGCATGTTCAGAGCGTGAAGCTCTACTAAAGGTCTCTATTAATCGACTAAACATGCTAGATCCGGGTTGTAGGGCCCAAATTGGCATGTTTTGGCTTGTCTCCTCAGGGTTCTTGGTAGGGTGCCCTTCCATGGCTTCTGAGTCAGAGGACGAGTCACTAGCCACTATTCGTGGATCTTGGGTTGCACTTCCTTGGGTTCCAGCAGCGGAAGGCCAAGATGCTAACGTGGAGGGATGGTGTGAGCCTGCGCAAACTGAAACGCTTTCTAGTGGCTCAGACTGTAGTACCCGACTAGAGCGTAGATGCATGTGATGTGGGTACCCTACGAGCGTTGGTAACTACCCTTAAAGCCCACACAAGTGGTTTCTTAGGTGTTTTGCACCCCGTTTTTACTTGTTTTTAGATTGTTTTTAACCCGTTTTTGACCCCCTTACTTATGGTCGAACCTGGACTAAGGCGTGTGATAGCTCGAAACGAGCGTATCGTTCAAAGGGTCCTAGTGTGCTTTACAGCACAGTGTTTGCCTATCCGGAGCTTCTGTGGTCCTCGAAACAGTCTGTTTTCCTATGGGGGAAAGGGCGAAGGCCTATTTGCTTGTGGAGGAAAGGGTGAGGGCTTTATCCCACATGCTCACTTCACTCCTTGGGGGGTGGGCTGATAAAAAACAGAAGCAAAAGACAGCACACACAAGAGAAGCAAACCCTAATCCATATCCATCAATCATAAAGAAGGAGAGAAGCCATAGTAACCATCTCTCTCACACACACAAAGGAGAACACAACATAGTGTTATGTCCACACTACAAAGTAAACCTAATGTAATGTCCACACCACACATGACGAGCTGGACGCGGTCATAAACACACCACACGATATCTATCTACCATACTGTCACTCTGTCAGCACCCATGTGCTATCCTCCAGCTGTATACGAGCTTGACATTTCAACACTCCCCCTCAAGCTCGACATGTCCATCTCTAGGACTCCCAATCTGGTACGGAAATACTCGAACTTATTCTTACCAAGTGCTTTGGTAAAGATATCTGCAACCTGCTCATATGTCTGCACATATGTCAAATCAACATGCCCATCTAGCACTTTCTCTCTGATGAAGTGATAGTGGACCTCAATATGTTTGGTCCTGGCATGATAAATTGGGTTGCTAGCAAGCTGAATACTACTCATGTTGTCACAATGAATGACAACTCTCATATCACTCTGTAACCTGACATCATCTAGCAACTTCTTCAACCACATAGCCTCACATGCAGCTATGGCTGCTCCACGATACTCTGCCTCTGTGGTAGATAAAGCAACTGTAGGTTGCTTTTTACTGCTCCAACTCACAGCTCCACTACCAAGGCTGAAAACATAGCCACTGGTAGACCGCCTGTCATATGCACTACCAGCCCAATCTGCATCTGTATATCCATAGACATGCATGTCTTTTCCTGCCTCATAGAAAAGACCATAATGCACGGTATTTTTGACATATCTCAGAATCCGTCTCACAGCATCCAAGTGAGGTTTACGACGACTGTGCATAAACTGACTCACCAAACCAACTGCATAACTGAGATCTGGTCTCGTAATGGTCATGTAGATAAGGCTACCAACCATTTTCCTGTACATGGTGATATCATCAAGATCATCACCCAAATCAGCCCTAAGCTTCATGTTTTGCTCTAATGGTGTCAACATTGGTTTGCATGCTGTCATACCATACTTTGCCAGCATGTCAAGTGCATATTGCCTTTGCACCAACCATATACCCTTGCTTGTTCTAATCACCTCAATGCCAAGAAAGAACCTTAAATCACCAAGGTCTTTCATATCAAACTCTTTGCATAAAGAGGCTTTAACCTCATCAATGCCTTTCCCACAATCACCTGTGATAATCAAATCATCAACATAAATGACTATCATCACGATACCATCATGTGTCTTCTTCACATAAAGTGAAGAGTCTGCATTTCCAACCACAAATCCAATACTGACAAGATATCTGCTGATCTTGTCACTCCAAGCACGAGGTACTTGCTTCAAACCATAGATTGCTTTCTTTAACCTGCAAACAAAGGTCGGATATTTTGGATGTACATATCCTTCTGGCTGTTCCATGTACACCTCTTCTTGTAGTTCACCATTCAAGAAAGCATTTTTTACATCCATTTGATGTAAAGCCCAACCTTTTTGTGCTGCTAGTGCAATGATAGACCTCACTGTAGCCATCTTAGCCACTGGGCTGAAAGTTTCATCATAATCAAGACCATAAGTTTGTGCATATCCTTTAGCGACCAGCCTTGCCTTATGTCTCTCTAGGCTACCATCTGACTTGCACTTTACCTTATACACCCATTTGCAACCAATTGCATTCTTTCCTTGCGGTAACTCAGCCAATTCCCATGTATCATTTTTGTCCAAAGCATCCATCTCTTCATCCATGGCTTTCTGCCATACATGCTCTCCAATAGCCTCTGTATAGCATGTAGGTTCCACATGCTTTACCATAGATGTCATGTATGCATAGTGCATAGCAAAATCTCTATATGTCAATCTTTCCACTGGATATCTGACTCTCTGGGATCTCCGCAATGCATGCGGGTCACTCTGTACACCTGTAACTCGAGCATGTGGTGGTACATATCTGTCCTGCCTAGCACCAGGTGTGCGTAAAATAGGTATGCCGAGCTCCTCATCCAAGCTCTCAGAGCTAGATGACTCATATCCTGTGATTCCAATTCCTTCGACTTTCTTCTTGCCTTTATCCATAGCACTACTCCCAGTGCTCACACTCTCATGCCTCAAACGTCCTGACCATGGACGTACACTGCTACTCTCAGCTTCTGCTATTGGCCCAGACATAGTAGTAGAACTAGAACTTGCTTGTGATGGCAAGTTCACAGGCACATTAGCCTCAAGTGTGTCAATAACTCCCTCATCTTTTGCTTTGTACCAACTAGCAAGCTCATCAAACACGACATCTCGTGAGATGACTACCTGTCTAGTTTGAGGGTTATAACATTTGTAGGCCTTTCGATCCTGTGCATATCCAACAAATACACATTTCTCTGCCTTAGGATCCAATTTCCGTCTTCTTTCATCAGGCACATGGACATAATCTACGCATCCAAAGACTTTGAGATGTCCAATGTCTGGCCTGTAACCTGTAAGTCGCATCTCTGGCGTGCTTCCATGAATGGCTGCTGTAGGTGTTTTGTTCAGGATATACACTGCAGTAGCACATGCTTCTGCCCAATAGTAATCTGGCATGCTCTTTTCATTTAGCATTGCCCTTGCCACTTCACATATGACTCGATTCTTTCTCTCAGCCACACCATTCTGCTGAGGTGTATACCTGCATGTCAACTGTCTCCTTATCCCATGCTTCCGCAAGAAATGCTCAAAAGCTTTTGAGGTGTATTCACCACCTCCATCTGTTCTCAGACACTTAATCCAACAGCCATATTGTTTTTCTACAAGAGCTTTGAAATCCATGAATTTTTCCAGCACTTCACTCTTCTCTCTCAAAAAATATATCCATGTCATCCTGCTGAAGTCATCTATAAATGTCACATAGTATAGACTTCCTTTGATAGATGGGTTTTGTGATGGGCCCCATACATCACTGTGCACTATCTCAAGTGGTCTATTACTCATGTTTCCTTCTCTAGGAAACCTCAACCTTGCCTGCTTTCCAAACTGATAGGCTTCACAAACATGCATATGTCCATCATATTTGAATCGAGGCAATCCACTGACAATGCCTCTTGTTTGCATGTTCTTTAATCTCTGTATATTGACATGTCCAATCCTCTTGTGCCACATGTCAATGTCCTGCACAATCCCATTGCTCTTTGAAAACATGGCTGAGCTCAATTCTGGTATTCCTGCATCCAATTTGAACAACCTTCCTTCCTTCTTGCCCTTGGCAATCAATCTACAGCCATGCTTAAAGTCTTCCACAAAACAGCCATTCTCATTGAATCTTACTTGTAATCCCTGCTCAACCATTTGGCCCACTGATGCCAAATTCTTTGTGATGAATGGTACATATAACACTTCTGACATATTCTTCACATTTCCATCATGCATCCTCAAAGGCACACTGCCAACATGTGTTATAAGATGCTGAGTATCATCTCCTGTGACCACATAACCATTTGTATCCAATGGTTGCATCTTCTCAAACCACTCACCATGACATGTCATGTGGTTTGAGGCACCTGAATCCATATACCATGACTCATCTCCTGCATTCTGAGAATCCATTGTCTCCATAATGTGCTTCATTGCAAAAAGGTGATTTGAACTCCCATCATTGTTACTAGTAGATGCATAATTTCCATGTTGTGGTCTTCCATTCCTCATATCATTCTGCTTTTTGTAACAATCTTTTGCCATATGTCCAAGTTTGCCACAATAGTGACATTCAATCCCATTCAAATTTTGTTGAGGACCTTGCCATCGTCCTCTACCACGAGCACCTGTTCCAAATCTCCCCCTATGGGATTGAAATCCACGACCTCCACGTGATCCAAATGATGACTGTGAATTCTGAAAATTCTGATTTGATTGTGGTTGAGTAGACCTGTCATTCCAACCACGTCCTCCACGGCCTCGAGGGGTAAATCTCCCCCTGCCTCGAAAGCCTCTAGATGAGTAAAAAGCCTGATTCCTTGCATGTTCATCATTGCTTGACGAGGATGCACCACCTGTAACACTCATACCACCAAGGCCAAGCTTCAATTCTTCCACAATGAGCAATGACACAAGCTCATTAAAGTCTGGCATTCCTCCCAACCTTACTGAGATGGAAGTATCAAAAGATTTATATTCTTTGCCTAAACCACGTAATGTGAGAGCAACCAAATCATTATCATCTATCGGGGCATGGATTGATGACAAGGAATCTGCATAACCCTTGATTTCCTGAACATACTCATGTATACTCCTATTCCTTCGTGTTACACTGTGAATCTGTTGCTTTAGTTGTATCTTTCTTGCACCTGTGTCTGTCTCATACATTCGGCACAATATACCCCATGCTTCTTTTGGTGTATCTGCATCTTGGATGTGAATAAGCAAGGCATCTGTTACACATATGGAAAAATAATGCAACACCTTCGAAGACCGCTCTACCCATTGCTTGTGAGCCAGTAACTGAGCATTATTTGGTTGAGGAGGTAGATATGGCTCCGAGTCTTCCTCCAAGACGAGACTCCATAAACCTTTGCCTTTCAAAAAACTCTTCATTCGAAACTTCCACACTTGAAAGTTAGTGCAATCAAGCTTCTCTCCAACAATCTGTATCGGACCATCTCCCATTGTTGCAAAAAAATATAGTAGATGTACCCCTTTGACAAGTTGTATGCCGGACCTGTAAAGCTTCAAATCTCTCCAAATCACATTAAATGCTTGCAAATTGTGTGCATTAACATCCCACAATGATTCACCAACAATGTACACTCGATCAAAGTTGAAACCAAATGATACTCCTTCACAAAAAAATTTCTGGTTTTTTTCTCGCCAGTAATTTCTCGCCAGTAACCAGTCAAGATTATGCTCTAAATCCTTCAAATCTTGTCCAAATTCAATGATTCAACTTGCATTGGCTTCCCAACACATTGCTCCAACATATCCTAGAAGGGTTTGATCAAATTCTTCAAGGTGAATGAGAACCACCAATTTTTGTAGCTCCCTGGTTTGCTTTTTTCTGCATCTGTCAGGTACCACCTCTCACTAAAAATGCTCTATCTCCTTCAAATCTTATCCAAATTCAAAACTTTTTGAATCAAAAGTTTAGCAACTCATAGGACTCTACTTGTACCAAAGGAATTAGGCCAATTTGATATAGACAAGGATTAATGCCTTGATTAAAATTGCTCTGTTTCTGGACAGACTTTCTGTAAACCTGCAAACCTCTGCAATTGAGTTCAATGAGCTCCAAATACATCAAGTGAGTTGCCCCAAATGTTATCTAGCTCTCTATCACACTTTTGCTAAGTACTCCAAGCTTTAAAGCATCCAATTTGGTGTCCAAATGAGTGAATTAGACATTAATCATTGCAAACTGTCCAAGTATCTGCTTCTTTATGCGCCGCCTGCTCCTGAGGGCTGTAGAAGAAGGGCAAATGCTCATTGACATCATCAGCACCTTAGCAATGACCTAAACTAACATGTGCTTGAAGGGTTTGGCTCAATTCTTCCTCTAGCTTCCGCAATCGATCCTCCACCGGGCATATGTTCTCTGTTTTTGTAGAGTCCAAAAAACCAGAATTTTTTTTCTTCACAAATTGCCTGTAATGCATCAATTTTCATGCAATGGTTTGCTCCAGTGTTGCTAATACATGTGCCCTTTCACAATACATGAGAACCTCTGTGTTTCCTTTGTATTTGCACCAATACTTTTGCCAAAATACATTCCTTCACAAGCTTTCCATGAAAGCTTCAAAACCAAAAATTTCCTGCTTGCTTTATGCACTTTAATCTTCACTGAACTTGCTCTTTGATACCTGCAATCCGCAGAGGGGGTCTTGCTACACTTACCAATGGTCCTTAGCTCTTAGATCTGATGCCGATGTGTGCTCCACAGCTTCTCCTTTGCTCCAAGCTCCAATGGCTTCCTTCACAGCTTTTTCTTCTTCTTCCCTCTTCTCTCACTCACTCTCACAACACAGCTAATGAGCTCTAGGCTCTGATACCATGATAAAAAACAGAAGCAAAAGACAGCACACACAAGAGAAGCAAACCCTAATCCATATCCATCAATCATAAAGAAGGAGAGAAGCCATAGTCACCATCTCTCTCACACACACAAAGGAGAACACAACATAGTGTTATGTCCACACTACAAAGTAAACCTAATGTAATGTCCACACCACACATGACCAGCTGGACGCGGTCATAAACACACCACACGATATCTATCTACCATACTGTCACTCTGTCAGCACCCATGTACTATCCTCCAGCTGTATACGAGCTTGACATTTCAACATGGGCTACATATAGAGCTCCACTTCCCTTAAGCTTTCGCTTGAAAGAAAGCTATGGAGCCTCACTCTCCTATATATATATATCAAAAGACCGAGGCCGGGGTCAGGGTCATTAGGGGGTTTTTCTTTTCAAAAATTTTTTCTCCAAATAAAAAATCTTTCCTCTCCACACGTTTGGTTTTTTTCCTTAAAATTTTTTTTATTTTATTTTTTAAAAAATAAGTTTTCTCTTTTTTTTCTTTTTGCCTTTTTCGTTTTTTTCTTTTTCCTTTTATTTTTCTTTTTTTCTTTCCTAGGGTTTCTTTCTAGGGTTCGGTCTTGGCCGCGTCGCTGTTCGCACACAGCGCGTCCATGTTTTCACAGCGCAGCAAACCAGAAAAACAGAGCAAAGCGCTAGAATATAACCAGAAAAACCAGAATTGTAGAAACAAATTACAGAACACGAAAAAACATCAACACCATACACACAGTCGCCTTTCCTACAGTGTTAATTTCACTTCACGCAGCAGACCGAGCTGCAAACTGGAGCTTGGTGCAGGGCATATCCCCGGCAGAGCGGCGCAAAAAATGTGCACTTTTGCCGCACGAGTCGTAGAGCTGGGGACTTGCCAAACACCGTATGCGAGCCACGAATGGCTGCAAGCATACAACTAGGAAAGCAAGCTCAAACAGAATGCAAAGGTGTGTCACTCACCGCTCAAACCGCCCGCCGCCGTGAAGGATTCCCCCATCGCAGTGAAGGAGGAGCCGCCGTCGCCACTCTACCGCCTCTCCGCCGCCGTGCCGCTACACAGTGCTCGATCGCTCTCTCTCTCTCTCTCTCTCTCTCTCTCTCATACGCAGGAGAAGGAAACCAAGAAGATAAGGCAAGAGCACTCTTGTATTCAACACATGAGAATGAGAGACTTAGCCGTTCACACATGGGCGCCCATACATGGCCGACTGATCCTAACCCTTATCCTGCTGATATTCAAGGTGTGCCTCTCATCGGCGATCACCCAATCCCTTTATCCTTTACCTATGGTGCCGACAAGCCCGGCCCATGACTCAGAATACTTAAATAAATTACATGACGTAAAACATAGTACGTCTCAATGTCCGTCTCATAGGTTAACATTATGCATCTTTCTATACATAAAATCAAAATTTGATGAAAGTAACGCTTTTATAAAAAAATTCTTTTATGCATCTATTTATGTATCTATTTATGCATAAATTCAATTTTAATGAAAGTAACACTTTTATAATAAAAAATTCTTTTATGCATCTATTTATGCATAAAAATCAATTTTGATGAAAGTAACACTTTTATAATGAAAATATTTCCAATATGCATCTTTCTATGCATAGAAATTAATTCTAATGAAAATAACACTTTTATAATAAAAATATTTCTAATATACATTTTTCTAGGCATAGAATAAAAATTACACTTTTAGAATACACAAGTGGTGGGGATTACTCTTTTTGAATAATAAAAGATAAAACTTATTTCACAAAATTTAAGAAAATTTTACCATAACCTCCTTTGTATGGCTGACCATTTTTTAATTTTTTTCATTCTCAAGTTACTTAGAAATTATCCCAAATGGTTTAAAGCATACTAAACTAATCAAATTTCACTTTTTTAAAGAGAAATAATATGAAAAGTTTAATTCTAACAATTTGATTACACATCTAGGATAAAGAAAGGGTGAATTCAAGAATGAAGAGAGGAGGAAAGCCTTTCTTCCAGCAAGGCATAGCATCATTTTTCATTTTAAAGAAAATAAAAATTAAAAAAAACATTAAATGGAATAAAGAAAAAGTAGGATTTCTAGCTTACATGAATTTTTGTAAGCTTTCCTTTGGCTTGATGGTTTGAGGGATCTACTCTTGTTTGCAACAAGAGTGGACACCAATTCTTTTGAAGAGGAAATGGTCAAAAACTAATGAATTACCAATAAATTCACTATTTTTGGCTCTAGGGAGGAGTAGAGTAACAGTGCATAAAACACTATTAACCATTTACAAAGGGGGAGGCTTCATTTATAGGAAAAATTGAGCCTCTAACCAAGCAAAGTGGTTCTAGAATTTTTCAGATGAGTTTGGTCAATTTTTGACCATTTTTAGATCAGTTTAGCTTACTTTTTGGATCTAGTTGAAGCAGGAGAGAGGAGAGATGAAAATATCTCATTATTTGTGAGTTTAAAACTCAACCACACATGTGAAATAGGCACCTCCTTCATGAGAGGAATTCCTCCACACTGAGGTGTCAAAAATGCATCATTTCTTCTAAATATCTCTTCTTTTTTAACTAATAACCTTGTCCTTAGAGTCAACTCTTCATCTTATGCGAGTATTTACTCATTTTTGGGGGGATTTTCTTTTATTCTTCAATTTATCTCCTCCCTAAATTTGGATTAATCTAATTGATCCATAGGAATCTTAATTTAAAAATTTCAAAAAATCAAGACATCTTAGCTAAGGTCCTTTTTACCTAATTTCAATTTATGCCAATTGCACATTGAAAATTTCTTTTTGAATATCTGTTTCAGGGGAAACCATTTTAGACACTAGGAGGATTTTCATATCTAAAAATATCTCAATTTTGAATTACCTCCCTCTAGACATTTTCTCTCTCTAGGCCAAAACAGGGTAAAACAGGATCTTTCTTTTATTTCAAAGAGGGGAATAATTATAAGATCAGAAGGGGAGGTTTTTACACCTACACACCTCAAAAGCCGGAGGGAGGAATCTTACATCCTACCCCACTTAAAAAACGCGAGATGTCCTCATCTCGCAGAATTAGAGGAGAACTCTTTTCCTTAAGATCCAACTGATTCTGGGGTTCCTTATAGTCTGGTGAACCCAACAGAATCCTGGGATAAAGATCCCTTATATAAAACTCATCATCAGATAATAATTCACTCAGATCGTATCATCATTCAAATTCTTATCACAATAATGGTCCATTGGACCGAATTTTCTATCTGAACAGTCCTTCATGGAAATTTTCAATTATACAGATTTTTAATTTGACATCCCTTAACTTGATCTACTGGGTCAAGTGTTAACAGTAGGTAGCAATCTGCCAGCACAATCCACTAATCTCATAGTGATTTGCTGAAGTCATTAACGTCATTCCAGCTACGAACATCATCACAGGGACTCGTCCCATTCATCTTCATTGTGGTTTTGCTTAGTTTATTACATTTCAACCAAAATTCAGGAATCTTCATTTTTCAATCAGAATCCAAATCAACTCATCAGTTCTCAACCAAAATTTAAAATCATAGACGTGATTCTACAAAATCATAGACGTGATTCTACAAAATCATAGACGTGATTCTACAAAATCATAAGCATGATTATTTGAGAATCATGGTGGTTATATATCTTTGGAATTGATAGTTTGCACGCTTATGTAAAAATCCTCGATGCTAATTTATCATTGATCACACCTCCAATTGACTGCTCAATGAGTTCTAGTAGCAAGCATGATTTTGAGAATCACGGACGTGATTATCAAAATCACAAGCATGATTTGAGATTTTCATGACATGCTTATTGTATCCGATTTGAAATTGCATGCCAGTAACAAGTATATACCTCTTGATTGAGAATGTTTCTGTTTTTGGTGCTCCTAAACATCTTCGCAATCCTTGATTAGCTGTGTTTGTTTGTACCTTGAAAGGGTGAGTTTAAACACCTACAATTCACTTCAAAGAAAGCATAAATTCATCCTTTAAACTTATATAGGTCTTGGGTAGCTTTGCAACACCAAGAAGATATTGGATTACGTATGTGGGAGCATCTCCATTTGTGAGCCCTCTCAAGGGATCCGCCTTTGTGTGTGTTTTAGTAAGAGCATGGGAATAACATTTTTATAAAGGACTTGCAAGGCACATAGTTTTGTCTTCAATCGGTCGCCTTTTATGGGTGCTATAAAATAAGAGTGTGGCTCAAGTGGGTAATCACATAACATCACTCTTGCAAAATCAACCATTACCAGCATTTTTGCTCCTTTCTATCTCTTTGTGATGTGCTGTGCATTGCTTACATGGTATTAGAGCAACATGCTTTGATCTTGAGTTTTTTAGAGTGGGAGAGCTCGGAAGCTTGAGCATTGGGTGGAGACCTCCTCAAAGGACGAGAGTTGTTTATCACAACCTAGATAGTCGATCGGATGTGGAATGTGGATAGATCAAACTGGAGTTAGTACTGACGATGTGTTAAACTATTGGAGCATGTTGGTTTCTCATCATGAGGTTTGGAGCAACACATGGACATGGATGCATGGCAATTCTTCTAAATTTATTGCGTAGAGTTTTCGAGAAGTGTTGGCATCGACATATCTATATGTATCGGCTTCACAACCATAGAGTTGAGAGAGGGTGTTGAATTACATATGCGGGAGCATCTCCATTTGTGATTCCTCTCGGGGGATGGTCAAGCAGCACCGTCCTTGTGTGTGTTTTGGTAAGAAAAATTCTTTATAGAGGACTAGGCACATATTTCTGTCTTCATCCGGTCACTTTTTTTGGGGTGCTATAAATAAGAGTGGTGTGACCCAATCTTGCAACCACATAATATCTCTCTATGATTCACTATGCAGTTCTTACAAAAAGTCTCTCAAGAAGCTCAAAATTAGAGATTTGGTCTTGCATTTGGGTATGGGCAGTCCCAAGTCACAGATTGCAACTTGTACATAGGTGTGGACAATCCCAAATTAGAGTATTTTAGCACTTGGACATCCATGACTAACTGGTGTTGTAGCATGAAAGATCATGGCTAGCTATAGAAGGGTTGATGATGGTGGTATAGTAGAGGAATACTCGTATTTGTTGAAAGATGAGAAGAGAAGGCGCCCTTCTTTGCAGAACGTTGACGGGGGAGTTTTCATGTTTTTTTTTGAAGGGATGGTAGTTGCAATTCTTTTGGTATCCACAGAGATGAGCTCACAAAGAGGTAAATGCGGCTTCAAGGCTGTGCTTCACATGGTCAAATAGGGCTTCTACTATGCCAAGCTCACATAGACCATAAAAGAGACAACAGCCCAATTACCAGTGTTGAGCTTCACTCCTCTAAATGGAGAGTGTCACTCAAGTGTTGACTAGGTTGTAGATTTCACTTTCAGAGATGAGATTATGCAGAATCTGCTCTGCCGCTCACCACACAGAGAAGCTTAGAGTTTCTCAACTCTCATTGTTTAAGCTCTCTCAATGCTATTCTCTACTCACATAGAAGCAAATCTATGATGTACACTCTCTCTTTCTCTCACCGCTCACACAGAATCGATTGCTCACAGAGGTTAACTCTATTCAAGGCCTCGTGTAGCAAGAGAAGTGAAAGAGAGAACCTAAGAAAATCCTAAACAACCTAAATACTCCCTAATATTAGCCCCCCCTAACTGACCAAGCTCTAATAGTTGTGGTGCCATGCTTTGATATTGATGAGAATCTACACTAATAAGAAGTTGCAAAGCAAGATTATTAACTCATAACGTAGACAGTCTTCTCTCATCAATCTCTCGACATTTACATCAATTTATAGCTCTCACGTAGGGCATCCAGATCCACAATGTTATCTCCATCAAATCTCACTAGAATCTTTCCACAACTCCTAAATCAACTCATGCGACCCTTGATTCTCTCCTTGTGGCCCCATGACATAGTCTAACCTTGCATCACTTGTTTGGGATCTCCTTTTACATTCACCACTTCCAATTAACCTTAGAGAAAATCAACCATACAAATTTATTGGGAGAACACACATACGAGAAGGTGTCCTTGTTGGAACAACCCTTCTTCCACAATCGCAGACCTTGACTGTGGCTCCTATGTTGCGAGAAGCACTGAAGCCGCAGAATGTATGCAAGAAGAGCATACAGAGAGACAGCCTCAACTAGCATTCGTCCAAAGCACGCGAGTTGCTTCCGCACCATGCCCATGTTTAGCACATCCTAGGATGGGCGGACTCCACAAGGACGTCCAGGAGTGGCATCTCTTCACAACAATTAAGTGCGCCCGTGTTTCCCACATTCCTCGATCACCAGAGATTCCTCGACGGACCCACCCCCGTCTCCGGCTTTTAGCGCTTAGACAAATGCGGCAGAGCTTTCAAGCTCCGAAGAGAGATGGAAGAAATGGAGGGTTGTTTGCATCTAGCACGCGTGCTCCAAATGCGCACAAGGTCTTGAGGCTTGCCATGCTGCATAGCCATGTCCCTTTTGGGCAATCTTGACCTGTAATTGTCCCAAAACATGTTGTCGAGAGACATGTTGAGCTTTTCTTCCAAGATCAATCGGCAAGAAGAGGAGGAGGAGTCAGCTGCTTTTTCTCTCGTCCATCCCCGGTGGTGGTGGTGAGCAGCTTGTACAACACCTTCGTTGACCAAAAATAACATTAATAACAACGTACCATGGTGATGAGGTCTCTCTCTCATACAAATCCATGCAAATTACTTCGATATATATTATAGAGAGGAGACGAGAGCCCCTGTGCAGACAGCGCGGCGGCCATCATCCGGGGCTGTGCTGCAAGAGGCGCAAAGAAAGAAAACGAGAGCCCGGACGGACCTTTTGATTGAGCCCCCCCAAAAAAGGGGGCTGGGGTTCGCAGTGGCGGCGTCGCGAGGATGGTCGGTAGCCGCACAAGGGCTGCGTTATCCCTCCACTGCCGGGAGAGGGGGGTTGTCGTTGCTCCGTTTCCGGCCTGACACGCGGTCCCCCCCACTGCAGGGAAAGGCAGACACCTCACCCTCCGATAAGGTGCCGTGACCTCCACTCCAGGCTTGGAGACGGGCGCGCCACAGTGTGTGCGAGCAACCGGTCCTGCACAGCGGCGCCAAGCGTCCAGGTTCCCAGCCCGAATCCCTCCGCTGTCGCGGATCGAAGGCACTAGTGCACCCGGGATGAGAGGTACACTGCGTCCCCTTTTGCATAATCTAGCCGAAGCCTTGCTACATCCAACAGACTATGTGGGACTAACGCTCCCGAATCTATGCTTTTTAAGCGCTTGGAACTAAAAACAATCTCTATACACATTTCATGCGCCAACATCAAGTTGCATCCCATTGTGCACCCACCACCAGGATTTGCCTTTGTTGAGGGGTACACCGTACTTTGTTCACGCAGAAATTCACACAATGGAGGATAAGCCATTCCCGAGTTCTGGCTGACTGCTTCAAAGATGACACGCCTCCCTCCCGCTCCCCCCCTTTTGCACAGAATGGCTCCAGCAAGCTTAATCCACCCGCGGTTCTTTGAAGCCGGTGCAAAATATACTAACAATCTAAGCCTACTTTCCTACCACCCTTTTATATGAATAAGACGGGTTTTTCGCTTGATTGAGTTGATGGTTTATCGCTAATGGTGGTGTTTAATAAGGAAAATCGCCTTATTGTAAACGGCGATTTACAGCCAAAGATGCTTCGAAAAAGTCAAATATCTTTTCGGTGAGGACATCATTTCCATCTTCGTCTTTTCGGTGACAGCATTTCCATCTTCAAACAACCCATAAAGGCTAGGTCCTAAATTCATGACCTGAGTGTGCAAAGAATCATGAATCATTTTCTTTAGTCTTACGCACTTGTTAACCCAGAAAACGTTGGGTCAAAGGCTTCCAAATTATGGCTAACAGTGTAAAGGCCGACCTAAATTCATGTTTTCACCCCACCGAGTTCGGTTGGGGATTTGGATCACTTGTTTTGCTGAGAAAAGCTGCTCAGCTCTTTCATATATATAGTAAGTGGGTCCCATTCATGTGTCACAAGCATGCTCGGAGTACCAAGGGAAGTGCATGGAGTTCTTAATTAAAAACTCATGTGACCGGTCAGTTTTACGGCCGTAAGCTTTTTGAAGTGTGAGTTTTCCACTTGATTTAGGTAATGGCTATCACTATGGCGGTGTTAATAATAAGAAATCGCCTTCAAAAGTCCAATATCCCCACACAATTTTTTCCGATGAGAGTGTTTCCATCTTCAAAGAACCCTTAAAGGCTAGGTCCTTAATTCATGATTCATCCACTCAGTTGAGTGCAAAAGAATGTTGAATGATTTATTTTAGTCTTCTGCACTTGTTAACCTAGAAAACGTCTTCACATTTCACGGCTACTGCCATCTCCAAGGCGGATCCTCGTACAACATCTCACTCCACCACCAGGATTTGATTCGACATCGTGCCTTTGAGAACTTTGAGGGGTGCACCACACTTTGTTCATATACAGAAAGTCACACTGTGGGGAATAAGCCATTTCTCGATTTTTGGCAGACTGATTCAAAGATAGAATCCTACTCACCAAAGAGAAAGATATAATCAAGGTTTGTTTCTTTATCTCACAAAACACAATGTGCACTCAAGATTAACTTACACTCATGTATCTGACAACATTTCCACACAGAAACATACATAATAAAATTCCCGCACAAGAACTTTCACAGTAGAAAAAATGAACTTACCCATTCTTGAGATGGCATCTTGTTCAAGATGACACGTGAATCCCCACCCCCCCAACGGCTCCTCCAAGGCGTCATGCCTCCACTAGTTCTTGCTAGAAACTTCTTTCCCGTCCAATAAGAAAACTGGTCAGTTTTACAACCATAGATGCTAAAATTTCATCAGCTTTCTTCTACATGAGGATCCATACGATTTTTTTAAGCTTATAGTCGATGCAAAATACACTAACAATCTAAACAACATGCTTTCCTACCATCCTTTTATATTATGAATAAGATGAGTTTTTCACTTCATGGTGTTGATGGCTGTCGCTAATGGGGTTAAAGAGAATGCAGGGGGAGACAGGGTAAAAAATAAGATGTCATCATGAATATATATAAGTGTAGGTGGGTTGGCATTATAAATCTAAAATTATAGAAAATGGGGCGAATGTTTTCAAAAAATGCCCTAAAATATCCAAAATTGGGCGAATATTTTCTAAAACCCTGCAAAATGGCCAAAATCTGGGCAAATGTTTTAAGATGCCAAGCAATTTTATTGTTTTTGGAAAAACCCCAAAAAAAATAGCCAATTGGTGACAAAGATTAGCCCTTATTTTTTTCCTTGGAGGGAGAGGGATTCCTTACACACACACACACACACACACACACACACACACACACACACACACACACACAAGAGACAACTAGTAATTTAAATACGGTTGTCACACAGCATCTTGCCACTTGTAATTGATGCTTAATGGAGGACATTTGAGATATCGTATACCATTCGGGGTCGCTCTTGCAAGGTACTTCTCCTTAAAAAAAGGTGTCTAAGGTTCTTCTTTGTAATTGAAGTTAGTTATCGATTGGTGTTTTATCATTTGCTAGGTGGATCATGTCAAAGGAAATAGACACTTGGGAGATTTCACAAAAAATAATGGAGGAATGCATAGATCTCCTATGCGTGATGGAAAAAAAGTTTCCTACATCCTTTTTTGACATCCAAGTAGCATCTCGTAGGCTGGCGACAGTTCCATCAACCATCTTGACAATGATGTCTGAGACTTCTAGACATGGCTTACAACTCCTCATATTCAATGAAAGGAGTTGGTAAGGTTCTGCTCACTGCTCATATCCAATGAAAGGAGTTGGTAAGGTTATGCTCACTGCTACAAATGGTGGGAAAATCACTCTCTCAGAATTCTTATTTGTTCTAGGCATTAAAATGGACTTACTATCAGTCTCTACCATTACTAGGGTAGGCGTAATGGTCAGATTTATTGATGACATGTGTACAGTTCATGATTGGGGTGATGGTGGTGGAGACATCACTCTGGTATCCGCAGTCCTCTAAGCCATGGGCTTTATAGGTTGGACAAGTATAAGAGATTGGCACATAATGCCTATTCACTTTCTCTTAAAAGGAAAGAGATGGTGTTAGAGTTGCCAAAGATTCGTCCACCCTCTTACTCCCAACCTCATCAATTGGGCTAACCTCATCGAATACGGGCACCCCACCATCGACGACACCCTTTTCTTGCATTTTCCTATCCAAGCTCTCAATCAATGCAGCACAATCTTTATTTGGGAGTCTGAATATAAGTTTATCTTTACTCTCTTGTTCGGATAGTTTGGATGTTGTGAACCTATTCTAATCTTATCTTCCAACATGTTGTCATCCAGAAGAATAGCGTCTTTACAACATTGATCAAAGATATCTCGATTTGAAAAAAGGATTAAGTTATGCAAGCTATTCTTTTTCAAACTCATTCAAAATTTTTATTCGAAGGATAAAATCTTGAATGATTTCATCATATTTCCTCTCAATTAAGTAGAGTTTGCGTGACACAGTCCACCAATGATCTTACCTTGAGAACCCATAGATGAAGGCTATTAGAGTTATGAATTTCAGGTTTTAGTGTGGTTAACCACCTATTGGCCTTGTCAACTAAGCATAGTGTGAATGCTTGAATGTGGTAAACCTATTCTAAAGATCATCTTCCACATGTTGTCATCCAGACAGGTAGTGTCTTTGCAACATTGATCAAAGATATCTCGATTTGAAAAAAGTATCAAGTTGTGCAAGCTGTTCTTTTTCAAACTCATTATGAAACATCTTTTCAATTGAGCATCGTTCACTACAAGACAATGCTGCCATACACGCGTTTCATACACGCGATAAATTACGAACGCGTGTATGGTCGCGCTTGTATTTGAATAGAATCGGGCGCGTGTATTTTAGCATTTAAGTTCGCGTGTATATTTGCATTTATCAACGCGTGTATAAACGCGTTTATATACACGCAGTAATACACGCATAAATACACGATAATATTCACGGGGTAATACTCGCTATTATACACGGATAAATAAACGCTGCTATACACGGATTAATACACGCATGGCACAGAAAAACTAAAAAAAAACTGAATTCCTTTACAAAATTAAAAACTATTTTCCTTAAACCATCTCATAGTACATTACAGTATACATCATTACACAATCCCACTACATGCATTTACAACAATGAAATATATTCAAAAATAAATCATGCATATGAGATGATAGAAATGTCATCAATTTAGAACATACAGTGACGGATTGGTTAGGGTTCGATCTCATCTTCAATAAGATCCATCCTTGCCAAACGATCAACATCAATATCCATTTGATCAATTGGTAAGGCTACGATTAAATTTATTCCACTATCGATATTCTGTACTCCATTGATAATGGTATCGATGTCCTGATCATCCTCATCAACATCACCATCATCCTCAATGGTAGGGTCATTCTCATGATCATGAGAAATGGCATGCTCATCCTCATTATCATGATCATCTCTTATTTCTTGATCATCGATCACAACATCTTCAATGGCATGTTCGACGTCATCTTCATTGCGGCTTGTTACATCCTCCATATGCTCCATATCAGTGAATGTATTATACATCACTTTGGAACGTGGTGCAATAGGGATGACGTACCACCATTTGATGTCATGCACCATTGGTAGATAGATAACCTACTCAAATACACACAGTACAGTAATTAATTAGCATATCAAAAGTCAAGGGGTACGCGAGCTTAGATATATATGTACATGAAACACATTAGTAAAAAAATGCATACCTGCTCACATTGTTGTGGCAATACGAGCCTATCTTTCTTTGTTTGCCAGAACTTTGTAGAGTCAATAGTTACATATCCACTTGCATGGCATTTTATCGTTGCATCAGGCCCTTTTTCCACCACGTTCATTTGCCATTTGACATCCAAAACATACACAAAGAAGCGACGAAAGTCAAGGCTAAATATGTCTTGGATTATGCCACAATAATCATCCATTTTTCCATTAGCTCCCTCAAAGCTACTAATGACACCGCAATCTTGTGTATTTCTCTTTTCATCAATTCTTTGTGTTCGAAAATGCTTGCCTTCACACCATATAGCATTGAACATAGTGCACTGGACCAAAATAGAAGCAATATTTGTGTAAGCAATGTGAATAAATATTAAAAGCAAATCACTTACAACTAATGCAAAACATTAGTTCTATGTACCTTTGACATGCATCCTCGTGCATACTCCCATTCTTCCGCCGTGATATGCAGCCCCTCGTCGCTCTCTGCTCTCTCCATTTCCTCATGCAACCAATCAACATGGATATCATTCGGAAGTGTTGCTAGATGCTTAGGGTACGCCTTCCGAGAGCCATGTTGCCTCCGAAAGAGAGCTCTTTCTGCTTGCCTTTTTGTCTTTGCATCCTCATATCTTGTAACCCATCTGCTCATCACATCACTATTAAGGATACAAGTGAAATTGAGATCATCAATCAATGTTCTGTCAATTACTTTACTCTGTCCTTTTCCTTGAGGCACAATAGAGGTCATCCTCAAGTCCTCTTCATTGCTCCATAGTCGTGGCAAAGAGCTGTCCACCTGACCAAGAAATTCTGAAATATATACAAGAGACTCTTGTATCAACCAACCCTCGGCCATGCTTCCTTCAGGCCTTGCACTTTGCCTCACAAAGTCTTTTAAGGTCTTCATGAAGCGCTCTAGGAAGAACATCCAACGTGCATGCACAGTACCACATAAAGCAATTTCGTCCACTAAATGCACAATGAGATGTAGTTGACTTGTGAGAATGGTTCGCGGAAAAGTCTCCTCTACCAAACAAACCACCTCCACTGCCATAACACGCGCATCATCCAACGTGGCTGGATCAATTGCTTTGGAACTAACATATCTGAAAAATAAATAAATAGTACGTTATACCTCATGCACGTTCATTTTGCAAGGTATAATGAAGGGTGATCTGAGCATGGGTTTTACATACCTCACAAGCTCGCCCATCTTATAAATACATTTTTTCAAACTCTTATTCGCACAATGGTCGATGCTAGTAGATAGTATGAACTGCGCACATAAGAGCACATTTATGGTTTATGGCATTACAAAATTTAATTTCAACGTACGTACAAGACTTGGAAAACACTTACTTGAAGCATCTTGTGCCAATCGTGGGACTTAAACTTTTCTTAGTGGTTGTAAAGGCTCCCTTCAATGATCTCATGCATCCAGTGGGAGTACGCAAAGTGGTGATGGCCTGCTTTACCTGTGTTGGAATTAGGGTTGCAGGAATGCACACACAACTTCAAGAAGATGAGGAAGCTTGAGCACAACACAGTAGTGTATTATGAGTGCCAAAAATGAAAGATTACAAGCCCTAGAAGATAATGGACGTATATACAATGCACGGGGGAAAAAACCTCCTAGTGAGGGAAAAAGTGCCCCGGCGGTCCTAAGTGTGTTCACACACATCACTACTATAATATGGTAACAAATCCCCCCTGGAGTGATGCGGTGAACAAGAGCTAGCACTCATGTATAGGGAAGTGTCTAGCTATGTGGACGAATCCACAAAAGGGAGTAAGCCCAAAGCTTTGCGAAAAGCTTCGAACTTCTCACGAGGCAGAGCCTTTGTGAAAAGGTCTGCAAGGTTATCCTGTGTTGGCACATAAGCCAAACTGATCTCTCCTGCAGAGAGTCTCTCCCTGACATAATGGTAGTGCACCTCAATGTGCTTCGTACGAGCATGGAACACTGGGTTTCGCGCAACTGCCAATGCGCTCTGACTGTCAGTGAAGATGGTGGTGGCAGATGGCTGCCGAACACCCAAATCAGCCATAAGGCGTCTGAGCCACACACACTCAACCGTAGCTGTGAAAGCTGCCCTGTACTCAGCTTCACAACTAGAAGTGGCCACAGTAGGCTGCTTCTTGCTCAACCATGATATGCATGAGCTTCCAAGCATGAAGCAAAAACCACTCGTGGACACGCGTGTGTCATAACAACCAGCCCAGTCAGAATCTGAAAAAGCATGTAAATCTGGCGGCAATGATCCCCCCTTGGGATAAAACAACCCAAGATGCCGAGTACCACTCAAATAGCGAAAGATACGCTTCACTGCCTGCCAATGCTTAATGCCTGGGCTATGCATAAATCTGCTCACCTGTGAGACTGCAAACTGAATGTCTGGCCTCGTAATGCATACATAAATGAGGCAACCAATAGCTGTCTGATAGAGTGTGACATCAAAGTGATCTCCAGCATCATGAAGACTCAACTTCAAACCTGTCTCCATTGGAGTAGCAATAGGCTTGCAGTCTTCAAGGCCAAATCTCCGCAACAATGTTTCAATATACTTTGTCTGACACAAAGCAATACCTCCATCACACTGCTTAAATTGTATCCCCAAATAATGATGCAAATGCCCCAAATCTGACATCTCAAAAGAGGCATTCAAATCAGCCTTAAAATCAGCAATATGACTCTCATTTGGTCCTGTGAGCAGCATGTCATCGACATAGAGAGCAATGATTAGATGTACACCATCCACACGTTTAGCATACAAAGTGCTTTCTGTTGGACTATTCTGAAACCCATGTGCAGTCAAATATGCATGTATTTTTTCATACCAAGCTCGTGGAGCTTGCTTTAAACCATATAAAGCCTTTTTTAACCTGCACACTTTGTTTTCCTGCCCTCTTTGAACAAAACCACGAGGCTGCGATACATAAACCTCCTCATGCAAATCTCCATTTAAGAACGCAGTCTTTATGTCCAGCTGATGTACATTCCAACCATTATGAGCTGCTAATGCACAGATGCTACGAACAGTGGTCATACGACATGTGGGAGCAAAAGTCTCATCAAAATCAATGCCCTTCTCTTGAGCATAACCTTTTGCAACAAGCCTAGCCTTATGGCGATCCACTGTGCCATCAGGCTTACGCTTCAATTTGTATACCCACTTAGTGCCAATGGCCTTCTTGCCAGGGGGCAAGTCACATAAAGACCATGTACCATTCTTCATAATAGCATCGTATTCTGCTTGCATAGCAGCCATCCAATTTTCTGAACTTTGTGCCTCATCAAATGAAACAGGCTCACTTTCATCGCACATACTAGAAACAGCCAATGCATAACAATCTGACGCATAAGAGGCACCATGAGAGCCAGAACGAGTGCGACTAGACAAAGGGGCATCCAACTTGCTGTCACGCAAAGTCTGCACCAGCCATCTAGGCATATTCCTAGAGCCCTCAATCTCTTGTCTCTCATCCTCAAGTGCATCATGCACATCTGCATCAGATATAGGCTGATCTGTGCCATCATTTAAAACCTGCATAGGCTGAAAAACTGCCTCATGAGGTATTGCACTTGACTGTGCACCACTGAAAAGAGGCAACAATGTATCATAGACATCACGTGAGCTGATATCTGTCTCCTTAGTACATGAAACCAAGGGCTGAACTGCATCTTCCACAAATACAACATCACGGCTAACCAAAATGCGCTTTGTCTGTGGATGATACAAACGATAGCCTTTGCTCTCAGCACTATATCCAACAAAAATACATTTGACAGCTTTGTCATCCAATTTTCTGCGATGTTGCACAGGCACTAATGCATATGCCAGGCAACCAAAAACACGTAAATGGCCAACAGATGGCTTGCGGCCATGCCAAGCCTCATATGGAGTGACAACCTGTAATGCTTTGGTGGGACACCTGTTTAGTACATAAGTGGCACACATGACAGCCTCAAGCCAAAAACCATGTGGTAGACTTTGACTCTTAACCATACATCTTGCCATTTCCATGAGAGACCTGTTTTTTCTCTCAGCCACACCATTTTGCTGTGGTGTATAAGGCACTGTACATTGGTGTTTTATCCCACGCTCAGCCAGAAATGCATTAAATTCTGAAGACATATACTCCCCCCCTCGATCTGAACGAAGGGTGCCCATCTTACTTTCTGACACATTTTCAGCCATAACCAAAAACTGTTTGAAGCACAAAAACACTTCGGACTTTGCCTTCAAAGGATATACCCATGCATGCCTGGTAAAATCATCAATGAAAGTCACGAAGTAAAGGTAGTTTCCAAATGATGGAGTTTGCATGGGACCACAAACATCACTGTGAACAAGCTGTAATCTGCGTTCAGCTCTCACTGATCCATCTTTGGGAAAGGAAGCACGCTGCATTTTACCCAATATGCAGCCCTCACAAACATGCTTGACAGGTGCCTCAAGCTTAGGCAAAGAAGACACCATTTCAGATTTCTGCAGGCGCAGCAAACTTGCAAAATTCAGATGACCAAAACGTGCATGCCACAGTTTTGCATTTGAAATAGCCTGCGTATCCATAATAGCACATGCTGAATCCTCTACACATTTGCCATCCATATTGAGCTTATACAGCCCTCGACATAGTGAACCAGATGCTACAATGATGTCACCACAAGAGAGATCATGAACAGTACATCTGTCATCCACAAATTTTACAACCAAACCTGTTTTGGCAAATGCGGAGACTGACAGCAGATTCTTTTTGATCCCTGGCACATACAATGCATCAAAAAGTGTAAAGGTGTTGCCATTTGCAACATTCAGCACAATCTGTCCAACTCCTTTAACGGGATAAGAGGAGTTATTGGCACAAGTGACAGTATTCCCTGTGGGAGCAGACTCAAGGAAAGTGAATAAACTGCGCTGCGAGGTGATATGCTTAGTGGCACCACTGTCAAAGTACCATACATCTGAATCTACTGCAGACATACATGTGTCATGCAAAGATGGGTCATAACTGCACTGCGCATTGAATGCCCATTCTGTATCTAGCACAACATTAGCAGATTCATTGTTAGAAGGAGAGGCATCTGCAACAGCCATACCAGCCTCTTTCTTCTTAGCCTCTTTCGCAGCCAGCTTAGGACACGCTTTGATGACATGATCATTTCCCTTACAGTACTTGCAAAATGTCTTCTGTTTGTCACCCTTCTTCTCATCTTTGTCTTCCTTCTTTGGTTGCGCAGCATTTACAGATTTCTGCTTACTAGAAGAAAAGCCAGCTTTACCTTTCCCGCTTCTCTGACTAGCAACGAAAGCTTGATCTGCGACACGCATAATATTCCTGTTTTGCCTTGACTGGTCTTCTTGCAGCAAAACAGAAACTAACTCCTCAAATGATAAGGCATTGGGATTGCCTTTCATCATCAAGCGAAGAGTGGAAGCAAAACCCTGATAAGAATCTGGTAGACCATTCAAAACAGTCTGCACAAGTGAACTGTCTGACAGGATTTCATCTGCAGAAATGAGCTGCTCTTTGAAATCCTTGATCTTTGTCAAAAAGCTATCCATAGAATCACCTTCGTTCATATGCTCACTCTCCAACTGTTTTCGGAGGTAAGCAACACGAGCCTCATTTCTTGCCTGATACAATGTGGCAAGTACATCCCAAGCATCCTTAGAAGTCCTGCAGGAGCGAATATGTGGGATAATGGTACGTTTGACAGACAGCGCAATCAAGGCATGAGCCTGCGCATCTCTACCATCCCAACGAATCTGCTCTGCTGAAAGTGGTGGTTCTCGAACAGCTGCTACAGCACTTGTGCCTGCACCATCATCAACAGTACCTGTTTCTGATGTGTTTGCAGCATTCCCAGCCACAATAGGACGTGCATCAATACCCTGCACAATGTTCCATAACCCCTTTGCTACCAATACATGTTGCATCATATATGCCCACAATGGATAGTTGGTGCCATCCAACTTATCCTCAGCAGCCAACATGCGGAATACATCATTGTTGTCAGCCATGGCCAATGACTGTACTACTAGATGTAAATGCTGTCTGTAAGAGGAAAACCTGTATAAAATCGACCTGTGCTATGTAGCACAGCCCAAAACAGACGAATGGGCACCTGTCCTGCAGATTTTAATCTTGACAGAAAATCTGCACAGTAGGACGATTTTGCCTGCGCAGTACTTGGAATGCAAAAACGGAGGGCGAAATGACCTCAGATCAAAATTCTGAAATGACCAAGCCCTACGGGCTTACCCACGGCATATACTAACCTGCAGTCGCTCGTGAAACCTCGTCGCAATCGGAGGAGATGAAGCGACAGGTGCCGGTGATGCTGCCCGGGAGGAGGAAGCCTGCTCTGATACCAATTGTTGGAATTAGGGTTGCAGGAATGCACACACAACTTCAAGAAGATGAGGAAGCTTGAGCACAACACAGTAGTGTATTATGAGTGCCAAAAATGAAAGATTACAAGCCCTAGAAGATAATGGGCGTATATACAATGCACGGGGGAAAAAACCTCCTAGTGAGGGAAAAAGTGCCCCGGCGGTCCTAAGTGTGTTCACACACATCACTACTATAATATGGTAACAACCTGCTTCTCCTCTTTCTTTGATATAATCCATGGTGCAGGCGGAAGACGAACGTGCCCACCCACCTCTCGTGGCCAAGCTTGACGCATACGTCCTGCGACCCGCAAGTCCTCACGTACGCTAACATTGTCTCGTTTACCAGTAATATGTTCCCAAATACCAGATCCCACATTCTTGAAGATGTGCATGGGATCAAGAAGATGGTTGATCTTAAGATGGGTCCAATATGGCAGTCGGAAAAAAATGGAGTACCTGCACAAGGGATTGCTCTATGTGACCTTTAATCCAATTAGAGACTACACAAAACAAGATTGAAAAAACATCACTATACCTGTTCATGCCATCTGGAGGAAGAATAGTTGTAGACTCCCAAATACGCTTCCAATCTTTTGCACGAAGTGTTTGTGGAGGAATGTTACTCTTACTAGCAACATATTTAGGATGATCTGAGGGGAGAAATCGATGATGATTATCGAATATAGTCTTACACAAACCATCAGCATACTCATGTACTAACGAAGGGCCACAAACAGGACATGCATGTTTACCCGATGTTTTCAAACCTGTTAAAATATAAATAAAAGTTAGAATAATAAAGTCAAACCGTCTAATTAATATATATAGCCAATAGTAATAGAGTAGGGAGGTAATTAGAATTCTTACCAGAACAATCGCTGTATCCTGGAAAGTCATGCATTGTCCACATCAACACTGCTTTTAAGTCGAAGTGTCGAGAGGAGGGAGGCCTACTAATGTCCACCACCGCAACACCTCTCCATAGTTCCTCCAACTCATCAATCAGTGGTTCAAGATAAACATCCATATGCTTGACTTTATGTTTCCCTGGAATTAGAAGGGATAACATAAGATGTCCCTTCTTGATCGCCATTGATGGTGGAAGGTTGTAATTCACCAACACAACTGGCCACACGCTGTATGCGGTGCTTTTGAAACCAAATGGATTCACTCCATCCATACCCAGGCCAAGTCTCAAGTTTCTGGGCTCTGTTTTAAAGCTGGGCCACTCATCTTCAATATGCTTCCAAGCAGGAGTGTCTGCGGGAATTCTCCACATGCCATCATCCGATCGATGTGAGGAATGCCATGACATGAGCTCTGCTATGGATTTGCACTTGAACATGTGTTTGATACGAGGAATTATAGGAAAGTGTCGCAAGACTTTACGAGGTACATCAAAACTCTTCATATCTGTTCTGTACCTTGCTTCACCACAAGTGGGACAATGTAGAGCCTCCTTATGCGTCCCACGAAAGAGAATGCAATCATTGACGCATGCATGTATTTTATCATAATCCAGTCCTCCAAGAGATGTCACATAGCGCCTCGCTATGTCTCTTGAGGTGGGTAGTCTATTTTCCTTTGGAAGCATGTTTGATAATAGCCTGCATCCAATATCATCAATTATAATTAGTCTTAAATCCTAAACCTTAAACCACTAATTCAAATTTGTAAGTTAGAATGCTTACTTCAACAATGCGTCAAGACTTGCATTGCTCCATCCATAAACTGTTTGTATATTAAGTAGTTCAAGTGAAGCACGTAAAACTGAGAATGTGCACCCTTCAAACACAGGTGTCGATGAAGCCTTATAAAGATGCTCTTGTTCCATATCATCGTCGTCCATACCTTTGGGATCATCCTTAAAAAGATTCCGCACCATATCATCAAGCACCTCCTCTTCCACAACTTCGTGGGGTGCAGGGCTATTGTCGTCCCTTTCCCACTCATCTCTGACAATAGATCCCGAAGCTCCAGCATCATCTCGTCGACGCTTTACGTGCTCTCGTCGCGCGTAGGGTACCATGTTAGGGTGTGGTACTGCATCCTGCTTCAATTTATCAAATTATATGTTACAACTCTATTAATTTAATTTGGATACCATGAGTCATTTGAATACCATCAATTTACATCTACTCACCTCTAAACCTGTTTGATTCCATTCTCCATACATGGAGATGTGATTCAAGGTAATTTGACGTGCTCGTACAATGCATCCTTGACATCGATTATACATACATTTGATCCGTTGTCCCAACCACACATCGCGATTACGATGACGCATTGTCTCATCTTTCCCAGAACTGCTTGAAGAGGTTGATGACATTCTGTGTACAAATCAGAAAACACAAAATCATTATATGTTTTTAATGAAAGCACAAAATCGCGTGTATTGACGCGGCTATCTCCTAAAAATTGCGTGTATTAACGCGGCTACTTCCTAAAAATCGCGTGTATTCACGCGGCTAATTTCTGCAAAACGCGTGTATCAACGCAGCTAAAATCACATACATGCGAATATACCTACGTTTATAAACGCGAATATAAACGCGGCAATATGTTTAAACTAAAAATAGCCCGCCTTCCCCAAATATAGATTTTTAACTAAGAAATCAACAGTGCATGCGTTTTTGCCTGTTTTCGCCTCTTCCAACAGCAAGGAGGGAGCAGAGAAAGGAGCACACACACGGGAGAAGGAGGGAGCAGAGAAGGAGCAGAGAAGACTCACTTTTTCAGAGGTGAGTCACTTTGTCCTGTGCCTTGTCTCTTTTGTCAGATTTGTTTACTTTGCTCTTTGCTCTTTGGGTTTGTCTTTTTGCACACGATTGGGTTACTGCATCCTGACAGGGGCGACAATGGCTGGTCCTTTTATAAGGACATTCTGTCTTTGTCGGGGGGTCGGTCTTTTCGAGAAATTTTTTTCGCAGGTCGCGTGTACGAACGCGTGTAGAAGCGCGTGTAACCTGTCTGCAGAGTATGTTCACGCGCATATACACGCGTTTTTGGACGGGTGTATACACGCGTTTCTGTAGACAGAAAACTACGGCGTTTCAGATTTCATGATTTGCAAGCAACTGACTTGAATGATTTAATTTGTGTGAGTCAAGAGACAGCCCATGATGTACATGAAGATGTTTGTTGCAGGTTCTTTATGGATATTCCAGGTTCTTCATCCGATCCATTTGCGTAATATAAGAAAAAGCGTGTATAGCCGCGTGTATCAATGCGTCTGTGTAAAAAACGCAGCTACACACCCGTGTATACGCGCGTCTGAGTTGTACTATACATGCGGTTTTACACGCATGTCTCTGGCCGCGATGATACACGCGCTGATACACGGGCCCGCTACTTTTTTTCACAAGTCATTTTCATCCAAAGTTTTTATTCAGGGGATAAAATCTCGGATGATTTCATCATATTAAGTAGATTTTGCGTTATGCACTCCACCAATGATCTTGCCTTGAGAACCCATAGATGAAGGCTGTCATTGATCGTCAGAGTTCTGAAGTTCAGGTTTTAGTGTGGTGAACCACGTATTGGTCTTGTAAACTAAGTATAGTGTGAGTTTTTGGACCTTGGAGGAGTAGCTTAGGCTCCCAAAGGCTTCACACGATTCTTCAAATAGTTACATAAACTCAAAGAGGTTAGTGGAACCATCATATTTTCTCATACATTTTAATGTTTCTATAGAAAAGCTACAAGTCTAGGGGATTCTCTAGAGCTACGTGGAGCTTCTTTGTGGTCAAAGACACTCTTCAATCCATATGCAACCCCTATTTTTAGATTTTTTTGCATGGCTATGATTTGAGCATCTAGGGGTTGTATAGGTTGTGTGGTTGGTCCTAGCATGTGCAAGGAATTCAGCATGGTAGCTACGCTAGGTAGTACAGAACTAGTTCTTGTAGGGATTGGTGTGACCAAGGGTTTGAAACCCATTGAAGTGGTTGATGGAATGTGTGTATTCCAAGGCATGGCAGAGGGAATTAGAACTTGAATTGGAGGCATGGACCGTAGGACATGATGAAATTCAATAGTTGGATTTGCTTATCAACAATGTGTTTACTCCCCCCCCCTTGAGTGTGCCATGATTAAGTTGTGTTGAGTGCTTCAATGCACAATCCAAATGAGATCTTATTTTTGGTTTTTCAAGGTTTCTACTTTGTTTGGATTTTTTAAAAGAATTTTCTAATTTATTTGAATTTTCAAGGGTCTTAGATTTTTGGGATTTTATTTATTTTATTAGTTTTTTAATTTAAGTTTTCTTTAAAACTCATCTATGGAGAGAAAATAAAATAAAATATTAAAGGCCAACAATTTTGTTTGAGGAAAAGAGAAAAGGAAGGGAAAAGAAACTAACCAGACAAAGGTGCGGGTGATTGACTTTGTTTTGCTGGGTCCATGCTTGTTGAGATATTGAGCTCAACTAGTGCTACGGACATTGATGACCCACCTAGGTAATAGCTTTTGCATCTACACCACTCGTATGGTTGGTGAGATTATGGGTGATATGCAACCAGTGGGATGACAGGCTGTGTTACAGCCATTTTGGATGACTAGAGACTAGCATAGTTATAGAGCCAGCTCATTTAGTCAGGTTCACATTATGGACCGACCCTTGTATGTTGTGGTACTTGAGTACTAACCCATATAGTGTGTACTCTTATCTTTATGTTAGGTTGGTTGAGTAGAGAAGAAGAATATAGAAGAAAATTCAGCTATCCATCTCTTTCTTGTGTCTTGCTCTCTCTTGTATGTGTGTGTTTGCTTGCTAGGGTTTGCAGCTCTCCCTCTCCCCCACATTCTCTTTATGATATCAAATCCTAGTTCATGTGGGAGAGCTAAGGAGGCAAGAACAAGCATCAAGGAAGGAAGTGGTACTACACGGGTAAGAGCACCATCATCTCTTTCCCCTTCTTGGTTTAGGTACAACACCCCCTCACTAGCCCTGGAGCTACACATCTCCGATTGAGGAGCTGTCTTCGGCGAGAGCAGAGCTACAGGGAAGGTATACTATCTTATTAGACATAGTTTTTTCCATCCAGATTTTTGTTTTGGGTGCATTACGGGCCCCATTTCGTCATTACAGGGTATTTTTTGGCAATTTTTTGGAAGTTCTAGTAAAGAACTGTTTCTGTTTGAAATCTGGTTATTACAGTGCAGCAGTGCATTTTGGAAGTGCAGACAGGGTTTGCACATGTATTGTTGATACTAGGTGTATGTACATGTTCTCTGGTCACATTTGGTGGCACACAAGCTGTGCTGAAGTACCACTCCTACAGCAGTTACTACAGGAGATACTGCTGTATTACAGGTTGCATACAGAAGTGGTCTATTTGTAGGTTATGTGATTGCTGTAGGAAAACATGTCTAACGGAATTAATCAGATTGTTAATGAGAAGCTGGATAAGAATAACTTCCATGTGTGGGAGTTCAGAATGACCAATTTCCTAATGGGTAAAGGATTTTGGGATTATGTAAAAGGAGACAATGAGGAGCCTCCAGAGTTATCTAAGGAGAATGCCACTCCTACAGATATAAAGGAATTCAAGGATCAGGATGCAAGAAAAGTCATGTACTGGCTTTCAATAGTAGGAAACATACAGGATGCAACCACTCCAGCAAGTGCGGCAGAATCTGGTTCAGATGTTCCAGACTAACACGAAGGCAAGAAAGTTACAGTTAAAGCAAGAATTGCATACTGTGGAAAAGAAAAGCATGTCCATCAATGCACATACCTTAAAGATCAAGGGCATTGTTGAATCCCTTGGGTCTATCAATGTATCAGTAGTGGAGGATGATGATTTGGTGAGTTTTTGTCTGAATGGGCTTGGCAAAGAGTACAAGCCATTCAAGACCTCCATTGCAGTTAGGGAGAATATCCCCAACTTTCGGGACTTGATATCTATGTTGATCATAGAAGAAAAGTCTTTAGGTAAGGATTCTTCTTCACAAAGCAAGAACACATCAGAATAGGCCTTTTACTATAATTGAGGTAGAGGTAGAGGTAGAGGTAGAGGTAGAGGTAGAGGCCATGGTCGAGGCCAAGGTGGTGGCCGACAAGGAAATCAAAATTCTGGACAACAACAGTCCAATGATTCACAGCAGCAATCATACACAGGTGGAAGAGGCCAGTCTAGAGGTAGCAAAGCTAAAGAGGCCAAGGTGGTTGGCAAAGAAATCAAAATGAAAATAGCATAGAGTGCTATTACTGTGGCAAACCAGGACACATGGCAAAGCACTGGGAGGCCAAGGTGGTGGCCGACAAGGAAATCAAAATTCTGGACAACAACAGTCCAATGATTCACAGCAGCAATCATACACGGGTGGAAGAGGCCAGTCTAGAGGCAGCGAAGCCAAAGAGGCCAAGGTGGTTGGCAAAGAAATCAAAATGAAAATAGCATAGAGTGCTATTACTATGGCAAACCAGGACACATGGCAAAGCACTGCTACAAAAAAGCAAAATGACATTAAAAGTGGGAAGTTGCAGCAAGGCAACTATGTATCATCTAGCAAACATGGAGGTGATGAGACAAAAGTGAGCAGCTGTTTGTGATGCAGCACATGCTTAGTTCCATAACAACAGGGGATGTGTCAGGATCTCAAGATATATGGTATGTGGATGCTAGCGCCTCTAACCACATGACCAGTCATGCTGGGTGGTTTAGAGATGCAAAAAATGGAAAAACCAGGTTATGTAGAAATAGGTGATGATAATGCGCATCCCATATGTTGGTAAAGTGCCATTGTCTATGCAGAATATCAAAATGAAGTACTTGGCTCATGTACTTCATGTTTCAAATACTACAAAGAACCTGGTTTCTATTACAGATGGTTGAGCAGGGTCTACAAGTGAGGTGTAATCCTCAAGGATGTTTTGTGGAAGTCTTCAAACATAAGTGTCGCTTGGTTGCAAACAACAAAGAGTAACAGAAATGGCAGGATGTTTACTTTGGATGTGAACATGCTTGAGAGATAAAGGCAGCCATGTTTACGCATAGAACAGGTGTCATTGCAGATATTGACATATGGCACAAGCACATTGGTCATGTGAATGTACAGCGACTGAAGTCTATGCAGGCCAAAAATATTGTTGCAGGTTTGCCAAAGTTTAAGGTTAATGGTATGCATAAGGGATGTGAAGCATGCCAACTTGGTAAGAAGGCCAAACATGCTTTCCCACATGAAAAGCATGTCAGTGCAAGGCCATTGGATGTTATACATTTAGATGTATGGGGACCGACCAAGACTACAACAATTGCAAGTTGCAGCAGGTACTATGTTACATTCATTGATGACCACACTAGGAAAGTGTGGGTTTGTTTCATGAAGGAGAAAAGTCAGGTGTTTGCTCACTTTTAGATATTTAAAGCCTTGGTGTCGAGGAAAAAGGCATGTAAATAAAATGCCTAAGATCATATGGTGGGGGAGAATATTTCTCTAATGAGTTTAGCGATTTCCTGAGAAAGCAGGGAATCAAGCAGTAGTTTACATGCAGGTACACTCCGCAACAACAGAATGGTATTGCAAAAAGGAAAAACAGGCACATTACAGAAGTGACACATGCCTTGATGACTAAAAAGAATATTCCACATTACTTTTAGGTAGAAGTAGTAGAAATTGCTGTGTACATTATGAACAGGACACTCACTGCAGCTATTCATGGTATGACTCCTGATGAATAGAAGTTTACAGGCAGTCTTTGATGAGATGAGTAGGTGGTATGCACCATAGTGAAGACAACAGAAGATGTAGATGTAAGAAGTGCTGATGTTACACCACATGTAGAGCAGCAATCACAAGTGCTGAGTGGACCTGGGGAGTCCTCGAGTAGTGGATCCAATGTTAGACCATGGTCAGCAGAGCAGGCAGGTTGAGGAATGATGCAAGTACACATGTATCATGGAAAGGGAAGGAAAAGGTAGATCAACCTTTTTTGCCTGATCTGTTTCAACAGGTCACTCATATGTGAATGGCAACTCTAGTGGCTCCAAACAAAGCCTTGGTATGAGGAGCTTGGCATTCCATCTGTGAATACTCCTCGTGTAAGGAGAACCAGGGCTGTTTTGAGGACACCTAGCAGTAGTGATCCAAGTGTACGCGGGTCTACGAGGGTTAGATACCCTGTTGACAAGTTGAGATATGATGGATATACAGCCCATCATTATGCTTACATGGTAAAACCAATACAGAAGGTTGAGCCCACTTTCTTTGAGCAGGCAATTGGAAATAAGAAATGGGAAGATACCAGGGATGAGGCGATGGCAGCATTAGATGTAAATGCAACATGGGAGTTAGTGCCTTTGCCTAAGGAAAAGAAGGCAATTGGATGCAAGTGGGTGTATAAAGTCAAGCACAATGCTGATGGTTCAGTGAGCCGATAAAAGGCAAGATTGGTTGCCAAGGGCTATGCGCAGACTTATGGCATAGACTATGAGGAGACATTCAGCCCGGTTGCAAGAATGGCAACCGTGAGGAGACATTCAGCCCGGTTGTTGCAAGAATGGCAACTGTGAGAGCTGTCATTGCTATGGTCGAAGGGTTGGTCTTTACATCATATGGATGTAAATAATGCTTTCTTGCATGGTGATTTGCAAGAAGAAGTGTACATGATGCAGCCACTAGGTTATGAGAGTGATGCACATCCAAATTTTGTGTGCAGGTTATATAAAGCCTTGTATGGCTTGAAGCAAGCACCCAAATCATGGTCAAACAAGATCCAGGAGTATCTTGTTACCATTGGATTTCAGATATCCAATGTAGATTTTTTCCTATATGTGAAAAATACAGATAGAGGGATCATGCTATTAGTCGTCTATGTGAATGACTTGATTTTCACTGGTGATAGTGATGCAGACATACACGATGTTAGAATGCTTTTGAAGCAGAAGTTTGAGATGAAGGATTTGGGTGAGCTGCGGTATTTCTTGGGCATAGAGGTGGTGAGATTACCTTATGGCATTTTGCTATTGCAGAGGTAGTATGGCTTGGACATGTTGTCCAAGTATGGTATGACAGGCTGTAAGCCTATTTTAGTGCCATTGGAGCATAACAACACAAAGCTTTCCGCAGATACAGGTGAGATTTTGGAGGACCCCGCTACATATAGGCGCGTAGTGGGTAGTTTGATCTACATGACCATTACAAGGCCAGAGTTGAGCTATGCTGTTGGAATTGTGAGTCAGTTTATGCAGGTCCCCCTAGAAAGCCACACTTGGATGTGGCTAGACGTATCCTCAGGTACATAAAGTCCATAGTTGATTATAGACTTTTCTATGAGGCTAGTATAGAGATACAGTTGCAAGGGTACACAGATGCTGATTGGGCTGGTAGTATTGCAGATAGGAGATCTACCAGTGGTTTTATGTTGTCATTCGGGAGTGCTGCTGTGAGTTGGAGTAGTAAGAAGTAGCCAACAGTTGCCTTGTTGAGTATAGAGGTAGAGTACAAGGGTGCTGCTATGGCAGCTTGTAAGGTAGCTTGGTTTCAAAAGCTACTTGGTGACATGGGAGAGCCCGTGCATAGGGCAGTTGTCATATATTGTGACAACATGAGCAGCATACAATTAGCCATTAACCCAGTATATCATGCTAGAACGAAGTGCATTGAGGTGCATTATCACTTTGTGAGGGAGAAGGTCCTAGCACGAGATATAGATTTGGTAAATGTTAGCACAGAGGATCAAGTGGGCTGACATCTTCACGAAGGCATTGGGCACAGAGAAGCTCCATAGGTTTAGGAGCTTACTTGGAGTGTAGTGTGTGGAGTTGAGCTCGAGGGGGAGTGTTAAGATATCGAGCTCCACTAGTGCTATGGCGGCGACATTGATGATCCGCTTGGGTGATAGCTTCCACATCTACACCACTGGCATGGCTAGTGAGATTATGGGTGATATGGGGCCAGTGGGATGATAGGCTGTGTGACAACCATTTTGGATTACTAGTAGAGACTGGCATAGTTATAGCGCCAGCTCATTTAGTAAGGTTCACATTATGGACCTTCTATGTTCTAGTAGTTGAGTACTAATCCATATAGTGTGTACTCTTATCTTTATGTTAGATTAGTTGAGTAGAGATGAAGAATATAGAAGAAAATTCAGCTATCTATCTCTTTCTTGTCTCTCTTGTGTGTGTGTGTTTGCTTGCTAGGGGTTTGAAGCCCTCCCTCTCCCCCACATTCTCTTTAATGCTCAATAGCTGAGATGGAGGCTCAATTAACTTCACTAGCTCCCAAGCTTTTCATACTTCTTTGTTTACTGGATTGAAAACACTTGAGCCTTGCAAGATAGAGAGAAAAAAAGGAGAATGCAAGGGTCTTACCCGGTCTAGACCTCAAGCCACTCTTGGTAGAGTAACTCTCTCTTGTGGAGAGCTAGGGTCCTTCAATATCACCATGAAGGAGATTTGCAAATGGGTGGGGAGCAAAGAGAGAGAGAGCGCGCTATGGAAAGGTTATCCTTTTCTTCGATGCCACAGTCAGTGAGAGCATGAGATAGTAGTAGATAAAAGGAGAGAGGGAGAAGAGAACATACATCAAGACCATCACTCACCCACACAATTCCTAAGCATGAATGCAATAAATAAGTAGAGAAAGCATACAAGCTACTTCAAGCACAAGAGAAAGAAGTCTCAAACTCAATTTTATGAGAATAGGATTATGTCATTTCTCATTACTCAAAATGTTTTATACATAAGACTCAACCTAAATAGTATGCTGAGTCCCAATATGTCTCATTTCTCATTACTTAAAATGTCTTATACATAAGACTCAACCCAAATAATATTCTGGGGCGGCCCAATAAGTTAGTCTAGGCTAAATTCCTAATCTAAATGTACACATTATCGACATTACACAAGTTGTAAGCTTAAGATTTCTCTCCTAGCATTACACAAGTTGTAAGATCAGAGATTTCCATAATCAGTTTACATAAAGTGCAATAATGTGTGGTACAAAAAAATTGGCTTGAAGATGTTACCGTGCGTTCGGAGTAATGTTAGCCAATGTGGTTAGCATACCCCCCTTCCTCATGGTTTCATGCTCTGAATTAGCAATGAAGCTCAATGGGAGGCTAGTGGTAGAAGCCACTGATGTTCTAGTAGAAGACGAAGCGAGACTTCATGTATGGGTGGGTGGTTCGATGAAAGGCTTAGCAAGTGGTGAGGTGTAGGCAAGGAGAGTGGGGGTTGAATAGTGGGTTGGTCTAGGGGAAGGGAGATCAAGGCATGTTCCTTTTCCTTACCTTTGACAAAAGTTCTTGGAGCATGTGCAGCTGAAGAGGAGCTTGATGTTGAAGCGTGAAAGAGCCTCCCACTAATCCTATTGAGGGGCCTTCTTTAGACATGTATGTGCTGCTAGATGTGTCATTGTCATCCTTGTCCTGTGCAATGTCTATGGTGTCCTCTTCCTTTACCTTAAAATTCATGGATTGCTAACTTCATGGATTAATAAAATTTGAGGGCCTCCAATATTCCTCATTGGAGATATCTTGGGGGTAGGCCATGTGCACCGTGTCAAAGAGGTGGCACTTGCTGGTGCACATTAGTTGTAGATGCATCGATGAGCATGTTGACAGTGCTAGCCTTTGTGGGTGGTGAGATCGTGATAGGCCTCATCATCCACACAACATGCCAAACCATGTGTGTGTATCCATTGTATGGCCCTGTGTTGATGATATTGGTGGATGTGGGGTATGGGCATAATACAATAGGGGGAACAAAAAAGGTTGATAAAGTCACCCTCATCCAAGCAGTCGGAGAAGGTAAGGACTCAGCACTAGGAGTGGAGGTTTAGAAAGACATGGTGAGGAAAATAAAATACGGTGGAGGGCTTAGTAAAGGAGATTCAATGAAAGAGATGGTGTTCTGGAGGAAGAAGAACATGGCAAGGATGGTGTGGGAGGCATGATAGATTCTGGAGAGGATGGTCGAGAAGGTGGAGGTGGGAGTCTCGTTATGGAGGAAGGTATTATGTTGGAGGAGGTTTAGCTGGAGGGTCTTGTGTTGTAGTTCAAGGAGGCCGGAGGGTGGTTGGGGAGGGATGGCAAGGTTTGGCATGTTGGTAGTTGCATCCATAAGACTGTGGATCTTCCACTCTATCTCTAAAGCAATCTACTCTAGTTGTCTTTCATCTCTGTAATGGTATGTTTGAGTTGAGAAATGGTTTGGTCCTTAGCTTCAATGGTCCTCTAAGACTGTGGATCTTCCACTCTATCTCTAAAGCAATCTACTCTAGTTGTCTTTCATCTCTGTAATGGTATGTTTGAGTTGAGAAATGGTTTGGTCCTTAGCTTCAATGGTCCTCTAAAAATCATGGTAGTGCTTAAACATTTGGTTGTGAATGTTGTCCACTTGCTTTTGCCAATCTCATGTCACGGTCTCAACACTTTGGAGTGCAATGGTAGTAGCCAAGGTGAGTTCCTCTTGGTTTTATAGTTTAGCTACCCTGGCTCCCTTGACTTCCATGTGTAGTATCTCCTGCTCACGCCATAGGCGAATGATCTAAAGTCATCTTCAAAAGGGCCTACACATGTAGCCTATCGTTGAGGGTGATGGCGATGGTCTTCTAAGTATTCAACTGTGGGCGATGTTAGTATGCGCTAGGAGGAGTGCTTACTGGGCCACATCTATTTTCTTCTTTTGTCTAGCCATATATGTGGCCATCTTCCCATCAAGGAAAAGGCAGTGGGAAAGTCTAGAAGACATCCTTGAGAGTGCAAGAGGACCTACAAGAAGCTTTGAGTAGAGGAGAGGTATCCTTCCTATATCTACCATCAGTGGGTTTTAGAAGTATTGTGCTCCTCTTGAGAAGTGAAAAAGCTTCTTCTTTAAAAAATGATCACCCTTTGCTTGGCACTTCCTAGTACTTTCTCAGCAATAGGAATGGATCTATGGGAGGGGCCACTGAACTGTTCTGGCTCCTCAGATACTTGGGTGCCATTGTGCCAGCTCTGTCGCATAATGTGTTAGGGTGTCCATCAAGTTCCTTTTTAAAATTTTACCAAAGGCCTCGATGGCAATGGTCTCTTGATCCAACCTTTACTTCTTGGATTTAAGAGAGTCACCACGGTGTTGAAATATACAAGTGAATAGGGTATGTGTGCGGGAACAAGCCCTTAGCAAGAGGCTGTAAAAGAGAATTTGTAAATATGAGAGAAGCTATAAAAAGAGAATTTATAAAAGAGGCTGTAAAAGAGAATTTGTAAATATGAGAGAAGCTGTAAAAAGATGAGAAGTATCTACTGGGAGAGAATAAAGGGTAGCATGAGAAGATTTAGGAGGTGTGGAGATATTCTGGGAAGAGGTGGAGAGAATCAAGCAAAAGAGGTGGAGTGAATCAAGCAAAAGAGGTGGAGTGAATCAAGGACAGATCAGTGGGATTAGATGCTTGGATGTAAACTCTATAAATTGAGGCATTGGCCTAATGAGAATTTGCTGATTTTTGATTATCCATGCCTACATTAAGCTATCAGTTAATTGCTCACTAATCACATCTTAATTATCATCTAATCTCTTTTTTAATGATGTTGATTCCATCATTTGATCCACCATAGCTCATCACATTGCTCCAAATTTAACATGGTATCAGAGCCTAGCCTAGAATCCATCAAATTTATGAGCTCATTATCTTGCTAATCACCTAGCTAATCAAGATTAATAGATAATCAAGTTTAACCTCTTCTTTTCTCTGCACCCCCAGCTAATGGAGGGGCTTGATCTCCCTCTAAGATCAACATTAGGGTAAATGCTTCTAGCAAACATAGCCACCTTGCCCACGATTCAGCCCATCTAATCGGTGCGCCAAACCGCTGCTCGTAGCTGTCGAATTTTGTGAATCTGTAGGCGCCTTTCTTCTGAAGGGAAATGGAGATCTTGTCTACACTAGATGAAATGGCTCTAATTTCTCTTGGCCCTAGGGGTTTTCAAGGGTGCTCTACAAGCTAGTGAAGACAATTTTTTATTTGATCAAGTCTACAGTGAGATCCAAGCTCTTCATCAAATCTACAGGTGACTTTGGTAAAATAGAGATTAAGCATTCAATGTTTGATCAAATCTTGTGTTTCTTGGCTTAATCCTCTACTAGACTAATTTCTATTGATGGCCTTGAAAGTATTTGAGCTCATTTGAACTCTAAGGCCCCATTCTGGACTCCCCGCATACTCTGTTTCTTGCACACAAAGTAGAGGATTAATTTGCTAATCAATAATTAATCAGCACTAATCATTGTATTTTGGTACAATTGAGGGTTTAAATTAACCATTGGGTTGATACATCCCTATAACTTCAGACTGCAATTCGGAGATGGTTTGATACTCCAACCATCCCTATAACTTGTTAACCCAGAAAATGTCTTCACATTTCACGGCTACTGCCATCTCCAAGGCGGATCCTCGTGTACAACATCTCACTCTGCCAGGATTTGACTCGACATCGTGCATTTGAGAACTTTGAGGGGTGCACCACACTTTGTTCATACAGAAAGTCACACAGTGGGGAATAAGCCATTTCTCGATTTTTGCCAGACTGATTCAAAGATAGAATCCTACTCACCAAACCAAAAGATATAATCAAGGTTTATTTCTTTATCTCACAAAACACAATGTGCACTCAAGATTAACTTACACTCATGTATCTGACAACATTTTCACACAGAAACATACATAATAAAATTCCCACACAAGAACTTTCACAGTAGAAAAAATGAACTTACCCATTCTTGAGATGGCATCTTGTTCAAGATGACACGTGAATCCCCACCCCCCCATAAGGCTCCTGCAAGGCATCATGCCTCCACCAGTGCTTGCTAAAACTTCTTTCCCATGCAATAAGAAAACCGGTCAATTTTACAACCAAAGATGCTAAAATTTCATCAACTTTCTTCTACATGAGATCTTAATCCATACGGTTTTTGACTTACAATCGATGCAAAATACACTAACAATCTAAACAACATGCTTTCCTACCATCCTTTTATATGAATAAGATGAGTTTTTCACTTCACGGTGTTGATGGTGGCTCTCGCTAATGGTTAAAGAGAATGCAGGGGAGATAGGGTAAAAAATAAGATCGAACGCTATGGAGCGAGCAGCGGCGGGTGGCCCATGGTATCCACCTCTTTGTCGGGGGATGCTCACGCCTCTAGCTATGATGCTTTGCATCAATGTATGGACGTAGAGGGGACATGGATGTCCACGCGATCCATGACCCTTGTGATCAATGCCACGTGGGGTTATTGATCGGTAGGATTTGTATTTCCTACTCGAACTCCATTCTCTCAAGTGGGTCATGCCAGTTTAGTGGGTTGTGTGGAGGTTCAACTTCCTCATGCTCGAGTGGTTGCGGGGGTGGGATCTCGCCTTCTTCCAAGGGTGGGGGGAGGGGTTTTTGTTAAGATATTGAGCTCAAAACTAGTGCTACGATGGCAGACATTGATGACCCGCGTGTGTGATAGCTTCCGCATCTACACCACTAGCATGGTTGGTGAGATTATGGTGATATGTGGCCAGTGGGATGACAGACTGTATTTTGGATTACCAGAGACTGGCATAGTTATAGCGCCAGCTCATTTAGTCAGGTTCATATTATGGACCGACCCTTGTATGTTGTAGTAGTTGAGCACTAACCCATATAGTGTGTACTCTTATCTTTATGTTAGGTTGGTTCAGTAGAGAAGAAGAATATAGAAGACAATTCAGCTATCCTTCTCTTTCTTGTGTCTTGTTCTCTCTTGTGTGTGTGTGTGTGTGTGTGTGTGTGTGTGTGTGTTTGCTTGCTAGGGTTTGAAGCTCTCCCTCTCCCCCACATTCTCTTTATGGCATCAGAGCCTAGTTCGTGTGAGAGCTAAGGAGGTAAGCAAGAGGCAAGAACAAGCAAGGAAGGAAGCGGTAATACACGGGTAAGAGCGCCATCATCTCTTCCCCCTTCTTGGTTTAGGTACAACAGTCCCTTAGTAGCTCTGGGAGCTACACATCTCCGATTAAGGAGTTGTCTTCACGAGAGCGGAGCTACAGAGCAGGTATGCTATCTTATTGGACATAATTTTTTCTAGCCCAGATTCCCGTTTCGGGCGTATTACGGGCCTCGTTTCGTCACTATAGGGTATTTTCGGTAATTTTTTAGGAGGTTCTGGTAGAGAACTGTTTTTGCTCGAAATTTGGTTATTGCAATGCAGAAGTGCAGACAGGGTTTGCACATGTATTGTTGATACTAGGTGTATGTACATGTACACTGGTCACATTTGGTGACACACACGCTATGCTGCTGAAGTACCGTTGCTGTGCAACAATTACAAGAGATACTGCTGTATTACAGGTTGTATACAGAAGTTGTCTATTTGCAGGTTATTTGATACAGGAAAACATGTCTAACGGAATTAATCAGATTATAAGTGAGAAGTTGGATAAGAATAACTTCCATGCCTAGAAGTTTAGAATGACCAATTTCCTAATGGGGGTAAAGGATTTTGGGATTATGTAGAAGGAGACACCTCCATAGTTATCTGAGGAGAACGTCACTCCTACAGATATAAAGGCAATGAAGGATTGGAATCAGGGTGGTGCAAGAAAAGTCATGTAGTACTGGCTTTCAATTAGTGTCACATACACTATGATAGGACACATACATGATGCAAACACTCTAGCAGTTGTGTGGTAGAATCTGGTCTAGATGTTCTGGACTAACATAAAGGCAAGGAAGTTAGAGTTAAAGCAAGAGTTGCATACTATGGAAAAGAAAAGCATGTCCATCAATGAATATGCCTTAAAGATCAAGGGCATTGTTCCAGACTAACATAAAGGCAAGGAAGTTGGAGTTAAAGCAAGAGTTGCATACTATGGAAAAGAAAAGCATGTCCATCAATGAATATGCCTTAAAGATCAAGGGCATTGTTGAATCCCTTAGGTCTATCAATGGGCTTGGCAAAGGAGTACAAGCCATTCAAGACCTCCATTGTAGTTAGGGAGAATATCCCTAACTTTCGGGACTTGATATCTATGCTGATCATAGAAGAAAAGGCTTTAGGTGAGGATTCTTCTTCACAAAGCAAGGACACATTGGAATAGGCCTTCTACTCTGATTCAGGTAGAGGCAGAGGTAGAGGCCGTGGTCGAGGCCAAGGTGGTGGCCGACAAAGGAAATCAGAATTCTGGACAACAATAGTTCAATGAGTGATAGCAGCAATCATGCACAAGTGGAAGAGGCCAGTCTAGAGGCAGGGGGAGCCAAAGAAGCCAAGGTGGTTGGCAAGAAATAAAAATGAAAATAGCATAGAGTGCTATTATTGTGGAAAACCAGGACACATGGCAAATGACTTCTACAAAAAGCAGAATGACATTAAAAAGTGGGAAGTTGCAGCAAGGAAACTATGCATCATCTAGCAAACATGGAGGTGATGAAAGAAGTGAGCAGTTGTTTGTGATGCAGCACATGCTTAGTTCCATAAACAGGGGATGTGTTAAGATCTCAAGATATATGGTATGTGGATTGTGGAACCTCTAACCACATGACCAGTCATGCTGAGTGGTTTAGAGATATGCAAAAAATGGAAAAACGAGGTTATGTAGAAACAGGTGATGATCCCCATTGCACATGTTGGTAAAGTGCCATTGTCTATGTAGCATGGCAAAATGAAGTACTTGGCTGATGTACTTCATGTTCTGAATACTACAAAGAACCTATTTTCTATTGGACAGATGGTTGAGCAAGGTCTACAAAGTGAGGTTTAATCCTTAAGGATGTTTTGTGGAAGACTTAAAAAATAAGTGTCGCTTGGTTGCAAAGGGTAACACAAATGGTAGGATGTTTACTTTGGATGTGAACATGCTTAAGATAAAGGCAACCATGTTTGTGCATGGAACAGGTTTCATTGTTGCAGATATTGATATATGGCACAAGTGCATTGGTCATGTGAATTTACAACAACGACTGAAGTCTATGCAGGCCCAAAATATTCTTGCAGGTTTGCCAAAGTTTAAGGTTGACGATATGCATAAGGAATGTGAAGCATGCCAACTTGGTAAGCAGGCCAAACATGCTTTCCCACATGCAAAGCATGTCAATGCAAGGCCGTTATATGTCATACATTTAGATGTATGGGGACTGACCAAGACTACAACAATTGCAAGTTGCAGGTACTATGTTACATTCATTGATGACCACACTAGGAAAGTGTGGATTTATTTCATGAAGGAGAAAAGTGAGATGTTTCCTCACTTTGAGAGATTTAAAGCCTTGGTCGAGAAGGAAAAATGTATGCAAATAAAATGTCAAAGATCAGATGGTAGGGGAGAATATTTCTCTGATGAGTTAAATGGTGTTGCAAAAAGGAAAAATAAACACATTGCATAAGTCGCACATGCCTTGATGGTGGCTGAAAAGAAAATGCCTCATTGCTTTTGGGTAGAAGCAGTAGCAACTACTGTGTACATTATGAATAGGACACTCACTGCAGCTATTCATGGTATGACTCCTGAACAGAAGTTTACAAGCATAAGACCGGATGTGTCTCACTTGAAAGTGTTTGGGTGTATTGCATATGTACATGTTCTTGATGAAGTGAGAACAAAGTTGGATCCAAAGACAGAGAAATGCATCTTCATTGGTTATGCTTTGGAGGTAAAAGGTTATAGATGCTATAACCCTATCACTTGTGAGATGTGAGTAAGGAGAGATGTTGTCTTCGATGAGATGAGTAGTTGGTATGCACCTGTAGTGAAGGAAAAAGAAGATGCAGATGTAAGAAGTGCTGATGTTGCACCACATGTAGAGCAGCAATCACAGGTGTTGAGTGGACCTGGGGAGTCCTCGAGCAGTGGATCCAATGTTAGTAGGCAGGTTGAGGAATGATGCAGGTACACATGTATCACGAAAAGGGAAGGAAAAGGTAGATCAACCTTTTGTTCCTGATCTGTCATTAGCAGGTCACTCATATGTGGATGGTGACGCTAGTGGCTCTGAACAGAGCTTTGATGAGGACCTTGGCATTCCGTCTATGGGTACTCTTGGTGTAAGGAGAACCAGGGCTGTTTTGAGGACACCTGGCAATGATCCAAGTGTACGTAGCTCTACAGGGTTAGATACAGTCGATGCAAAATACACTAACAATCTAAACAACATGCTTTCCTACCATCCTTTTATATGAATAAGATGAGTTTTTCACTTCATGGTGTTGATGGCTATCGCTAATTATTAATGAGAATGTAGGGAGATAGGGTGAAAAATAAGATGCCTCCATGAATATATAAGTGTAGGTGGGTTGGCAATTATTCTTCCTATATGATTCTAAAATTATAGAAAATGGGGCAAATGATTTCAAAAGATACCCTAAAATATCCAAAATAGGACGAATATTTTCTAAAACCCTTCGAAAAGGTCAAAATTTGGGCGAATGTTTTAAGATGTCGGGCAAATCTTTTGTTTGAAAGAACCCTAAAAAATAGCCAATTTGCAAAGATTAGCCCTTATTTTTTTCCTTTGGGGAAGAGGGAGACCTTGAGTTACTTGCAACTAGACACACACACACACACACGGAGAAGAGAGAGCTGGTAATTTAAACACAGTTGTCACATAGTTTGTCATCCACCAATGGAGGTATATCAACTATAATCTCACCAACCATGCTAATGGCATGAGTGTGGAAGCTATCAGTCAAGTGGTTTCGCAGCACTAGTTAAGCTCGATATCTTAAGACTCACCTTGGAGCTTAACTCCACACATTGTACTCCAGGTGAGCTCCTAAACATGGCGAAGCTTCTCTATACTACACCAAGTGCCTTCGTAAAGATGTTAGTGAAGATATCAGCAGCCATAGTAGCAGCATCCCTGTACTTTATCTATGTACATGACAAGGCAACTATCCACACAGGCTCACCCATATCACCAGGTAGCTTCTGAAACCAAGCTACCTCACAAGTGGCCATAGTAGCAGCATCCCTATACTCTATCTATGTACCTGACAAGGCAACTATCGGTTGTTTTTTGCTAGTAACTCACCGCGACGCTCCCAAAAGAAAACATAAAGCCATTGGTAGAGATCTTATCTATGACACTACCATCCCAATTAGTATCTATGTACCCATGTATCTGTATCTCTATATCACCCTCATAGAAAATTCAATAACTAGTTGTGGAATTTATGGGCTTCCTAGGGGCCTGCATAAACTGACTCATGAGTCCAACAATATAGATCAAGTATGGCCTTATAATGATAATGTATATCAAGCTACCCACTATATGTTTTTTTGTACATAGTGGAGCCCTCTAAAAGTCACATGTTTATATGCAAAAAGCTTTGTGTTCTGCCCCCCAATAGCATTGAAATAGGCTTACGGTGTCATACCATACTTGGACAATATGCCCAAGCCATACTACCTCTGTGTAATAACAAAATTCCATAAAGTGATCTCACCACCTTTATACCTAAGATATATCATAGCTCACCTAAATCCTTTAACTCAAACTTCTTCTTCGAAAGCATCCTAACATCATGTATGTCACCATCACTATCACCCCATTGATATTCAAGTCATCCACATAAATGACTAACATCAATAAAAAATTTGCATTGTGAAAAGATGCAGGGGAGAAGAGAGCTTGAGTTCTTGCAAGCACACACACACTCACAAAACCCTAAAAGAGAACACACAAGGTGAGAGGCTGAAAATCTTCTTCTGCTTCACACAACACTCAACACACCATATACAAAGATAAGAGTACACACATATGAAAAGGTACTCAACCAAATACATACTAGGGTTCTCTATAGTTTGAACCCAACTAAATGAGCTGGCGCTATAACTATGCCAGTCTCTAGAATGGCTATCACACAGCCTATATCCCACTGGCTGCATATCACCCATGATCTCACCACTCATGCTAGTGGTGGTGTAAGTGTGGGGCCTATCCCCCCAGGCGGATCATCAGTGCCCACTGCCTCACTAGATGAGCTCGATATCTCAACACTCCCCCTCGAGCTCAACTCCATCTCATGTACACCAAGCGAAGCCCTGAATCTACGGAGCTTCTCTGTAACCAATGCTTTGGTGAAGACATTAGCGACCTGATCCTGTGTGCTGACATAAAGAAGGTCAACGTCTTCTGCGCCAAAACCTTCTCTCTAACAAAATGGTAGTGGACCTCTATATGCTTCGTGCGAGCATGAAAAATTAGGTTCCTAGCCAACTGTATACTGCTAATGTTGTCACAGAAAGTGACAACTTGTCTATCCACTAATAGACCCAAATCTGCAAGTAGCTTTCTTAACCAAGCTACCTCACATGCTGCCATAGCAGCACCTCTGTACTCGGCCTCTGTGTACTGGATAGAGCAACTGTAGGCTGCTTCTTGCTGCTCCAAGTCATAGCAGCACTCCCCAAAGAAAACATGAAGCCACTAGTAGATCTTCTATCTAAGATACTACCAGCCCAATCAGCATCTGTGTACCCATGTACACATATCTCTATCTCCCAATTTCATAAAATAGTCCACAATGTAAAGTAGACCTCACATACCTCAATATGCATCTCAATGTATCCAAATGCGGCTTCCGAGGAACCTGCATAAACTGACTCACCAACCCAACAGCATAGCTCAAATCTGGTCTGGTGATCGTCATGTAGATCAAGCTTCCTACTATGTGCCTATACATAGTAGGATCCCCCAAAATCTCTCCTGAATCTGCACTCAACTTGCCATTCTGATCCAATGGCACTGAGATAGGCTTACAGCCTGTCATACTGTCTCTGTAGTAATCCAATACCATGTGGTGGCCTAATCGCCTCAATGCCCAAGAAATATCTGAGCTCCCCCAGATCCTTCATCTCAAACTTTTGTCTAAGCAAGATCTTTACATCAAAGATCTGTGCATCATGGTCCCCCGTAATGATCAGGTCATCTACATAGATGACAACAAGCACAACCCCTCTATCACTATGTCTCACATACAACAAGAAGTCTGCATTGGCTACATGAAAGCCTATAGTGACAAGATATTCAGAAATCTTGTCAGACCATGCTCTTGGTACTTGTTTTAAGCCATACAAGGCTTAAAACAAGAAGTCTGCATTGGCTACATGAAAGCCAATAGTGACAAGATATTCAGAAATCTTGTCAGACCATGCTCTTGGTACTTGTTTTAAGCCATACAAGGCTTTCTTCAACTTGCAAACATGCTCGGGGTGACTCACATCCTCATAACCAGGTGGCTGCAACATATACACCTCTTCTTGCAAATCCCCATGCAAGAATGTATTATTTACATCCGTTTGATGTAAAGACCATTGCTTTGACACGAGAAGACTTTTTACATGCTTAATCTCATCCAAGTTGTCACCCCCAACAATAAGATCATCTACATAGATGGTGATGATCACAATACCCTTATCACTCTTGGGCACATACAAAGAGTGACTTGCATCTGCTATATGAAAACCAATAGTGACAAGATACTCACCAATCTTGTCATGCCATGCTCGTGGAGCTTGCTTCAACCCCTATACAAAGCCTTACAAAGCTTACATACATACTTCGGGTGACCTGTATCCTCAAAACCAGGTGGCTGATCCATATACACTTCTTCTTGCAAGTCACCATGCACGAATGCATTTTTTACATCCATCTGATGTAAAAACTTGCCTTTAGCTATAGCCACCACAATCACAGCTCTCACAATTGTCATCTTTGTAACCAGGGGCAAATGTCTCCTCATAATCAATCCCATGTGTCTGCGCATATTCTTTGGCTACCAATCTAGCTTTGTATCTACTTATGCTACCATCACTGTTATGTTTTACCCTATACACCCACTTATAACCAATAGCTTTCTTGCCTTCAGGTAATGGCACCAAATCCCAAGTTTCATTTCCATACAATGCATCCATCTTTTCATCCATAGCTTTCTCCCAACACGCATTTCCAACAGCCTCAACAAAACATGTGGGTTGTAAGATTCCTCCCTCTAGCTGTAGAGGTGTAAAGGTGTAAAAACCTCCCTTTCTATTCTTGTAATTATTCCCCTCTCTGAAATAGAAGAAATATCTTGTTTTACCCTGTTTTGGCCTAGAGAGAGAGAGAGAGAGAGAGAGAAAGTCTAAAGAGAGATCATCCTAAATTAAGATATCTTTGGATATAAAAATCCTCCTAATGTTTAAAATAGATTCCCTTGAAACAGAAATTCAAAAAGAACTTTCCAATGTGCATTTGGAATTAATTGAAAATGTGTATAAAGGACCTTAGCCTAAGGGTCTACATTTTCACAATTTTTTGGATTATGGTCCAATTAAGGTTCCAATGGGCCAATTGGATTAATCCAAGTGTTGGGATGAGATAAATCCAAAGAATAAAAGAAAATACCCAAAAATGAGTAAATGCTCACATAAGATGAAGAGTTGACTAAGTACAAGATTTATTAGTTAAAAAATATGAGATATTACTAAAAAAATGAGATATTTTAGAATAATGATGCATTTTTGACACCTTGGTAGGAGAGGGGGACTCTTGAGGTAGGTGCCTAATTCACACATGTGGATGAGTTTTTAATTCAAAAAAATTGTGATATTTTTATCTCTCCTCTCTCCTGGATCAAACCAAATAAAAAAGGGAGCCAAATTGGTGCAAATCTTGTCCAAATTGAGTCAAACTGAACTTGGAAAATTCTAGAACCCAGTTGGACTTGGTTAGTGGCCTCCCTCACCTATAAATAGATCCTTAGTCTTTTGTAAAAAAATATGTGAACTATACCATGCCAGTATTACATTAAAATAATGATATTTTCTATTATCCCTTAAAAATTCTCTACTTTTGGAGAGATTGGAGCTTTTCTCTCTCTTCAACAATCCTTGAATCTTTCTTCTCAACATACTAAACCAATTGATTGGTTGTGGGATTCCTTCTAAGATAAAGAAACAAGCCAAACCTAAAGGCAAGAAAAATTTCATGGTTTTTGATTATATTCTCAATGATTTCACTTCTCAACCCCTCTCAAGCTTGAGAAGTTTTAAATTAATTATTTTCAATGCAAATCAAGCTTTCTATAAGAACTCTAATGATTGATCACAAAAAGTTAATCTTTATGCTTAATTAGGATGCTTTTTATGGATATCTCTCTCTCCCAAAAGAATAGTCATTCCTATGACTAATTCTTTAGCAAATGAATGCTTCCCATTGATAAATTCTTAATTCAAAATCAATCTCTAAGCTTGTTAAGCTTGAGGTTAAGAAAATGGCTTTTTATGCTTTTATATTAATACAATTATGGTAAATTTATGATTTAATTCCATAATTTGGATTTAAGATTAAGCATAGTTGTTCTATCATAATTGTATTACAAAGTCTTATTCTTTCTAGAAATATTAAAAATTATCAATAATAGCAGTAGTAGCGAAGCTATGGCAAAATTTTTAGAAATTAATACATAGCTCATTTTTATGCATAATGTGAAAAGAGGACTTCCTACCACATTCTAGAATTGAATATCCTATGCTAAAAGAATGATTTTCATCATACTCATGGAAAACTAATTTTTAGTGTTTATGCATGAAAAAGTAATTAAGAAAAGAGGCAATTTTGGTAATTTTATTTTTATGCAAAAAGAGGAATTCCCATGACATTTGGAATTCAATCATTTAAATGGTAAAAGTGGAATTCTTGGCATAATTGAAATAATGGATATTTTCATTAAAGAAAAGAGAAATTTTAGATAAATTTATTTTATGATAAAAGAGGAATTCCCATGACATTTGGAATTCAGTCATTTAAATGGTAAAAGTGAAATTCTTGGCACATTTGAAATAATGGATATTTTTATTGAAGAAAATAAGAATTTTAGATAAATTTATTTTATGATAAAAGAGGAATTCCCATGATATTTGGAATTCAATCATTTAAATGGTAAAAGTGGAATTCTTGGCATGTTTGAAATAATTGATATTTTTATTAAAGAAAAGAGAAATTTTAGATAAATTTATTTTATGATAAAAGGGGAATTTCCATGACATTTGGAATTCAATCATTTAAATGGTAAAAGAGGAATTCCCATGATATTTGAGATCCAAGAAATTAAATAAAAAAAAGAGAAATTTTTAGCATAATTCAAATTATGAGTATTTATTAAAAGTGAAATTTTGAGCATTATTGGAAAATATGGGTAGAATTGATTTTTGTAAATCCCATGAATCTTTTACTCAAAAGAAGAATATTGAATATATTTCACTTGAGAAATTTGAGAAAGAATATGAAAATATCCATCGAGAAAAAGTACCTTTAACTAGGCCAAGCAATTGGCAGAAATTTAGAAAAAGTCCCATCGGTATCGAAAGTAGAAAATGTTACTTAATGTAAATACGATGCAAATAAGATGAGAATACCATGTGATAAGATGTGAATGCAATGTGATAGAATGTGAGTGGATGTGATAAGATGTGAGTGGATGTGATAAGATGTGAATGTGATGTAAATGGATATGGATGGGATGTGATGTGATATAAATGGATGTGGATGGAATGTGATGTGAATGGATGTGGATGTGAAGAGATGTGGGTGGGATGAGATGTGAATGGATGTGGATGTGATGAGATGTGGATGGGAAGAGATGTGGATGGGATGGGATGTGAATGGATGTGGATGTGATGAGATGTGGATGGGATGTGATGTGATGTAAATGGATGTGGATGTGGATGTGAAGAGATGTGGATGGGATGTGATGTGATGTAAATGGATGTGGATGTGGATGTGAAGAGATGTGGATGAGATGTAAATGGATGTGGATGTGAATGTGATGAGATGAGATTGAGATATGATAATATGTGAAAGGATGTGATGTGATGTGATGTAAATGTATGAGAATGAGATGTGGACGTGATGTAATGTGGATAGGATGTATATGATGTGATGTGGATCTAATGAATGAGACGGATGTGAATGGATGCGATGAAATGTGAATGGATGACATGTGATGTGATGTGAATCGAGATAGATGTGAATGAATGAGATGTGATGTGATGTGAATCGGGATAGATATGAATGAATGAGATGTGATGTGATGTGAATTGGGATAGATGTTAATGGATGAGATGTGATGTGAATCAGGATAGATGTGAATGGATGCAATGTGATGTGAATGGATGTGATGTGACGTGATGTGAATCGGGATAGATGTGAATGGATGAGATGTGATGTGAATGGATGTGATGTGATGTGATATGGACATGGGTAGATGTGAATGGATGAGATGTGATGAGATGTAATATGATGTGATTGGATGAGAATGGATGATAGACGATGGGAATACATATGATTGGATGTGGATTACGTAATGTGAATTGATGTAGAAGAATGTGGAATAATGAGAAATGATGTGGAACAATGTGGAAAGATGAGAGTTTGTTAGTTTATGACCTGTTTTTAAATGACCATTTTATGTCAAGAATGCTGGGGAAGCATTTTGACCATCTTGTGAATGAGGTCGTGGAGGCCTAATTGATAAAGTTGCAATAGTTGACGGAGAGTCAACAGAGGATGTCTCGCGTAGCAAGGTCGACCGAGGTCTTGACTAACCTTGGTTCAATTTAAATGGTGAGCTTTCGGTACGGTGGATGAGGGAGAGTCTACAGAGGACGTCTCGCGTAGCAAGGTCAACCGAGGTCTTGACCAACCTTGGTTTGATTTAAATGGTGAGCTTTCGGTACAATGGATGAGGGACCAAGGAAACCGCCTATGAGTGAAGCGCTAGGTGACTTGCGAAGGATCCTAGATAGTGCTGATCATATAGTGCTCGGGCTCTGGGTCACCGAAGATACCCACACATGTGTCAAGGAAGAAAATGGAACAAGAAGTTAGAGTTGTTTTATGAACTCGGGCATGGATCTGGTTGATTGTCCTTGCTGGTCCTCCAACGGATGAGTCCATGGCTCGTTTATATGGATCTGTTGGTTAATCTTGCTAATCTTCAACAGGGAGTCCATCTGGATTTTTTTAAGTGAATATATTTTTGGGTACTATGAGCTAAGAACTATTGAAAAGGCCCCTGAGGTGGTGAGCATTCTTGCCAATGATGCCATAGGTACACCGATGAAAGAATGATTGGAAATTAGAATTTAACCTGAATATTTTTGAGGATTATGATCAATGATACTATGGTTTCATTAAAAGATTGTTTTAAAGACAGCTGAATCTATGAAACATGAAATTTCATAATGGGTGTGTAAGTGGAGGATTATGATCAATGATACTATGGTTTTATTAAAAGATTGTTTTAAAGATAGTTGAATCTATGAAACATGAAATTTCATATTGGGTGTGTAAGTGGTGTGACTATCTTGAAGTTTGCTTGAAGCGCCGGCTAGGGTGCTTGCAAAACATAACCAAATTCCTAAATGGATCCTATCACTACAGTGGTTGGGCGGTTGGCTAACCCATGGGGCTGGATGGGGTTAGACTAGACTAATGGATCCCTAAAATGAGACTCAATTCTGTTATGGTACGATAGATGAAGTAAATCCCAGATAGTCCTTATTCTATGGGCTATGCCTCTTGATGAGGAAAAAAATGTTGGTCTCTATGATCCAAGTGCAAGTCTCTTCCTTGATCTGATGATGTGACTTACGAGTTCAGTCGGATCAGTTTGGTTAGTTAAGGCTCTTGACTACATTAGAATAAAAATATCCTAGAGGAATCGCCCGTGCTTTCTGGGCGAGGGAAGTATTTCGGGGTTTAGTTTTGAAAGAACTGAGGGATTAGTCTCTTGTCCGGATATCCGTGTGGTGAGGCCCCAAGTGAGAGGCTCTGCTCTCTGCGCAAGAAGTGCTACTTCCGCTGCTAGTACACCCGATTTCATCGCGCCGAGGGGGCATGGATCTTTCAGCTGGTATCAGAGCAAATTGGCTAAAGTGGATCAACTGAGAAGTAAGAAATGTCAAAGATTTATGAAGCACTAGTAAAAGATTGTAATTGTGATAAAATTCATACAAATTGATACTCAAAATAAAAATTCATAAATTGGTAATTGGGTCTTCAGATGGAAGTACCACAATTGTATGGAATCCCGGACTTGCTTGAGGCCTAGATATGATGGTATTTACCTTATAACTCCAAGGACTGTGATTACTCGTATATATTGTGGGTATATCTACAGCTCTTTACTGACAATATATACGAGTAAATCTAAGACCTTGAAATTATAAGCAAAAATGCTATCCAGATGATGAATTCTAATGCTGGTTAATATGATTTTAGAATTTTGGTTGAGAATTGATGAGTTGATTTGGATTTTGATTGAAAGATAATGATTCCTAAATTCTAGTTGAAAGAAGATAAGTTTAACAAAGCCATAATGAGGATGAATTCGACGAATCCCACAGTGATGATGATAGTAACTGGAATGACAATGCAACTTCAGTAAATCACTATGAGATTAGTGGATTGTGCTGGCAGATTGCTGCTATTTGACCTTGACCCAGTGACTCTAATTAAGGGATGACAAGTTGAGAACCTGCATAACTGAAATTCTCGTGAGAGGAATGTTCAGATGGAATTTTCAGTCTGATGGACCATTACTGTGTTAAGAATATGAATGAATTATCCTCTGATAATGAGTTCTATATGTTCTTCTTGTAGAAGGGATCTTTATCCCATGATTCTGTGGGCGGCTGACCAATCTAAAGAACCCTAGAATCAGTTAGATCTAAAGAACCCTAGAATCAGTTAGATCTAAAGTCGGATTTGAATTGTAAATAAAGGGACTTAACACATTTCCAACAGCCTCCACAAAACATGTGGGTTCTACAACCTACACAACTTTTGCCATCTAAGCATAGTGATGTGCCACATAACCAGCATAAGTCAACAACTGCACAGGGTTTTTGACTCTTCCAGATCCTTGCAACTTTGCATTCATGGCTTCCATAGCCTTCTTCACACCAGGTGTCCTCATTGTTGGAATCCCAAGCTCCTCACATCAAGGCTCATCTCCGAGCCACTAGACTCTCCATCAACAAGGCTCATCTCCGAGCCACTAGACTCTCCATCAACAAGAGAATGCCCTGCAGAAATATCAGGCATACCAAGGGGCTCAACCACTTTCTCTTTGCCTTTATGTGATGTACCAACTACATATCCAGGACTGGTATTATGACGAAACCTTCCACTTCATGGTCTATCAAAACAGAACTGCTGGATGAGGACTCTTATGGTCCACTCAATGACTATGATTGCTGACTTGCATTCTGTGCAACCACATTTCCACTTACATCAACCTCAACAACATCTTTTTTAGTAGCATACCAGCTACTCATCTCATCAAATACAGCATCCTTGCTTACCCTCAATTCACGTGTAGCAAGACTATAGCATCTATATCCCTTTTGCTCAAGGGAATACCCAATAAACACACATTTTCTTGCCTTTGGATCCAGCTTGGTACTCAACTCATCTAGCACATGCACATATGCAATACATCCAAAAACTTTCAAGTGAGACAAATCAGGTTTCCTGCCAGTAAACTTGTCCTCTGGTGTTACATCATGTATGGTTGCAGTAAGGAGTCATGTTCATGATATAAACTACTGTAGACACAGCCTCAGGCCAATAGCTATGCGGAATATTCTTCTCTGCCATTAATGCCCATGCTATCTCTGCAATGTGCCTGTTTTTTCGCTCAATAACTCCATTTTGTTGTGCGGAGTGTATCTACATATAAATTATCTCTGAATGCTATTCTTTAGCAAGAATTCAGAGAACTCATTTTAGAAGTATTATCCCCCTCCATCTGACCTTAGGCACTTCACATGATTTCTTGTTTGTTTTTCAGCCATCACTCTGAAATTCTAAAAATGAGTGAACACTTCACTCTTCTCCTTCATGAAATACACCCACACTCGTGTGGTCAATGAATGTTACGAAGGACCTGCAACCCCCCATAGACATTGTTTTCGCAGGACCCCATACATTTGAATGCACAACATCTAGTACATTTCTGCTCACATTTCTATCATATGGAAATACATGTTTTGTTTACTTTCCAAATTAACATGCTTCACACACTTTCTGCATACCGTCAACTTTAAACTTAGGCAGCCCTGTCATAATTTCTGTAGTCTGCATAGACTTCATTCTCTACACATTTACATGCCCAATTCTCTTATGCCAAATGTTTGTATCTGCAACAACAACTCGTGAACCATTTGCAAACATTGGAGCACTCACTTCAGGCATATTTACATTCAATGTAAACATTCTACCCACTTTGTCACCTTTTACAACCAACCTACACTTATCTTTAAAGTCTTCTACATAACAGCCATCAGGGTTAAACCGAACTTGCAATCCCTGCTCAATCATTTGGTCAATAGAAACCAGATTCTTTGTAATGTTCAGAACATGAAGTATATTTGCAAGGTACTTCACCTTACCATCCTGCATAGACAACGGCACATCCCCAAGATGGGCCATTTGATGAGCAGTGTCATCTTGTTTCAACAAAACTTGGTCTTTAAAGACCCTTCATTTCCTTGAACCACCCTTCATTTCCTTGAACCACTCACCATGACTTGTCATGTGGTTTGAAGCACCTGAACCAACATACCATACATCATCCTTACATGCTGCTACATCATTTCTAGACACAACATTAACCACATGTTGCATAACAAACAACCTCTCATTATCCTCATTATTTCTGTTAGAGGATGCATAGTTGTTTTGCTGCACTTTTCCATTTCGCATGTCACTCTGCTTCTTATAGCAATCTGCCTGCACATGTCCAAGATTACCATAGTACATGGGTAAGAGCGCCATCATCTCTTCCCCCTTCTTGGTTTAGGTACAACAGTCCCTTAGTAGCTCTGGGAGCTACACATCTCCGATTAAGGAGCTGTCTTCACGAGAGCGGAGCTACAGAGCAGGTATACTGTCCTATTGGACATAATTTTTTCTAGCCCAGATTCCCGTTTCGGGCGTGTTACGAGCCTCGTTTTGTCACTACAGGGTATTTTCGGTAATTTTTTGGAGGTTCTGGTAGAGAACTGTTTTTGCTCGAAATTTGGTTATTGCAATGGAGAAGTGCAGACAGGGTTTGCACATGTATTGTTGATACTAGGTGTATGTACATGTACTCTAGTCACATTTGGTGATACACACGCTATGCTGCTGAAGTACCGCTGCTGTGCAACAATTATTACAGGAGATACTACTGTATTACAGGTTGTATACAGAAGTTGTCTATTTGCAAATTATTTGATACAGGAAAACATGTCTAACGGAATTAATCAGATTGTTAGTGAGAAGTTGGATAAGAATAACTTCCATGCCTGGAAGTTTAGAATGACCAATTTCCTAATGGATAAAGGATTTTGGGATTATGTAGAAGGAGACAATGAGGAGCCTCCATAGTTATCTGAGGAGAACACCACTCCTACAGATATAAAGGAAATAAAGGATTAGAATCAGGGTGGTGCAAGAAAAGTCATGTAGTACTGGCTTTCAATTAGTGCCACATACACTATGATAGGACACATACATGATGCAAACACTCCAGCAGTTGTGTGGCAGAATCTGGTCTAGATGTTCTAGACTAACATAAAGGCAAGGAAGTTGGAGTTAAAGCAAGAGTTACATACTATGGAAAAGAAAAGCATGTCCATCAATGAATATGCCTTAAAGATCAAGGGCATTGTTCCAGACTAACATAAAGGCAAGGAAGTTGGAGTTAAAGCAAGAGTTGCATACTATGGAAAAGAAAAGCATGTCCATCAATGAATATGCCTTAAAGATCAAGGGAATTGTTGAATCCCTTAGGTCTATCAATGGGCTTGGCAAAGAGTACAAGCCATTCAAGACCTCCATTGTAGTTAGGGAGAATATCCCTAACTTTCGGGACTTGATATCTATGCTGATCATAGAAGAAAAGGCTTTAGGTGAGGATTCTTCTTCACAAAGCAAGAACACATTGGAATAGGCCTTCTACTCTGATTCAGGTAGAGGCAGAGGTAGAGGCCGTGGTTGAGGCCAAGGTGGTGGCCAACAAGGAAATCAGAATTCTGGACAATAATAGTTCAATGAGTGATAGCAACAATCATACACAAGTGGAAGAGGCCAGTCTAGAGGCACGGGGAGCCAAAGAAGCCAAGGTGGTTGGCAAGAAATAAAAATGAAAATAGCATAGAGTGCTATTATTGTGGCAAATCAGGACACATGGCAAATGACTACTACAAAAAACAGAATGACATTAAAAGTGGGAAGTTGCAAGCAAGGAAACTATGCATCATCTAGCAAACATGGAGGTGATGAAAGAAGTGAGCAGTTGTTTGTGATGCAGCACATGCTTAGTTCCATAAACAGGGGATGTATTAAGATCTCAAGATATATGGTATGTGGATTCTGGCACCTCTAACCACATGACCAGTCATGCTGAGTGGTTTAGAGATATGCAAAAAATGAAAAACGAGGCTATGTAGAAACAGGTGATGATCCCCATTGCACATGTTGGTAAAGTGCCATTGTCTATGTAGCATGGCAAAATGAAGTACTTGGCTGATGTACTTCATGTTTTGAATACTACAAAGAACCTAGTTTACAGATGGTTGAGCAAGGTCTACAAAGTGAGGTTTAATCCTCAAGGATGTTTTGAAGACTTAAAAAATAAGTGTCGCTTGGTTGCAAAGGGTAACAAAAATGGCAGGATGTTTACTTTGGATGTGAACATGCTTAAGATAAAGGCAGCCATGTTTGCGCATGGAACAGGTTTCATTGTTGCAGATATTGATATATGGCACAAGTGCATTGGTCATGTGAATTTACAACGACGATTAAAGTCTATGCAGGCCCAAAATATTGTTGCAGGTTTGCCAAAGTTTAAGGGATGATATGCATAAGGAATGTGAAGCATGCCCACTTGGTAAGCAGGCCAAACATGCTTTCCCACATGCAAAGCATGTCAATGCAAGGCCGTTATATGTCATACATTCAGATGTATGGGGACTGACCAAGACTACAACAATTTCAAGTTGCAGGTACTATGTCACATTCATTGATGACCACACTAGGAAAGTGTGGATTTATTTCATGAAGGAGAAAAGTGAGATGTTTCCTCACTTTGAGAGATTTAAAGCCTTGGTGGAGAAGGAAAAAGGCATGCAAATAAAATGTCAAAGATCAGATGGTATAAGATTCCTTCCCCAACCCCTTTTTGATGTCTAGCATATTCCCCTGTAATCAATTCCTTTTCTGAAATATAAGAGATCTTGTTTGTGGCTTAGCCTAGAGAGAGAAAATTATTCTAGAGAGAGAATATTCAAATTATGAATATTTTTGGATAGAAAAATAACTCATTTTATTAAAATATGTTTCCCTGAAACAGAAATTCAAAAAGAATTTTCCAATGTGCAATTGGAATTAATTGGAAATAGGTATAAAGAACCTTAGTCTAAGGGTCTAGATTTTCAGAAATTTTTGGATTATAGTCCAATTAAGGTTCCTATGGGCCAATAGCATCAATCCATGTGTAGGGAGGAGATAAATCCAAATTGTAAAAGAAGATACCCAAAAATGAGTAAATGCTCACATAAGATGAAGAGTTGAAAATGTACAAGGTTTATTAGTAAATAAACACATATGTAAGGAAGGGGAGTTCTTTAAAGGATGTGCATATTTCACATAAGATGAAGAGTTGAAAATGTACAAGGTTTATTAGTAAATAAACACATATGTAAGGAAGGGGAGTTCTTTAAAGGAGGTGCATATTTCACATAAGATGAAGAGTTGAAAATGTACAAGGTTTATTAGTAAATAAACACATATATAAGGAAGGGGAGTTCTTTAAAGGAAGTGCATATTTCACATAAGATGAAGAGTTGAAAATGTACAAGGTTTATTAGTAAATAAACACATATGTAAGGAAGGGGAGTTCTTTAAAGGAGGTGCATATTTCACATAAGATGAAGAGTTGAAAATGTACAAGGCTTATTAGTAAAAAAACTATGACACATATGTAAGGAAGAGGAGTTCTTTAAAGGAGGTGCATATTTCACATAAGATGAAGAGTTGAAAATGTACAAGGTTTATTAGTAAAAAACTATGAGCAATAAAATTTTGACACATATGTAAGGAAGGGGAATTCTTTAAAGGAGGTGCATATTTCACATGCTTGAATGAGTTTTAAACTCAAAAATAATGTGATATTTTTACCTCTCATCTCTCTTGAACCAAACCAAATCAAAATGGAACCAAACCGAATCAAAAAGTAACCAAACTAGGTCCAAATCTAGTCCAAATTCAACCAAACTGACTTGGAAAATTCTAGAATCAGTTTGTTTGGTTAGGAGCTCAAATTTTCCTATAAATAGAAGCCTCCCCTTGTTGAAAAATATATAGTGTCTTATGCTTTGTTACTCTACTCCACCTAAGCCAAGAACTGTGAATTCTTTAATAATTCACTAGTTTTTGACACTTCTCTCTTTCTTAAATCCCCATTGGTGGCTTCATCAACATACTAAACCAATTGATTGGTTGGGGGCCTCTACCGTGATCAAAGAATCAAGCAAATTATAAGATAAGTATCGTGAATTTTGATCTTTTCTATAATTTTTCAATGATTCTCTCTTCTCAACCCCTCTCAAGCTTGAGAAGCTTAATTGGTATGGTTTTTGAAATGCTATTGAAGTTAATTAATTAATGATAGTAAATAATTACATAAATTTTTATTTATGTTTAATTCTAATGGTTTTTCTCCCTCTCATTTAAGAAGGGAATGGGACGAGTCCCTGTGATGATATTCATAACTAAAATGATGATAATGAATTCAGCAAATCACTATGAGGTTAGTGGGTTGTGCTGTTAGATTGCTACTGTTAATACTTGACCGGTAGATCAAGTTAAGGGATGTCAAATTGAGACCTTGCTTGACTGAAACTTCCGTGGAGGAATGTTCCGAAGGAACTTTTCGGTCTAATGGACCATTATCATGTTAAAGATATGAATGACATGATCTGAATGAATTGTTGGCTAACCCATGGGATTGGATGGGGTTAGGCTGGACTGATGGATCCGTAAATCGAGACTCAAACTTTTGTTTTTACGATAGATAAAATAAATCTCGGACAGTAACTGTTCTATGGATAGGAATCAACGGCTGTGCCTCTTGAATGGGGAAAAAAGCGTTGATCCCAATGATCCAAGTGCAAGTTTCTTCCTTAATCTGACCATGTATCTTATAGATGCATTTGGATCAGCTCGATCAGAAATGTTCTTGACTACGTTAGAGTAAAAAGTTATTCAGGTGGAATCGCCCGTGCTTTCCGGTAAAGGAAGTTTTTTCGGGTTCGGCTTTGGAACAACCGACGGATTAGTCTCTTATCCGGATATCCATGGGTGAGGCCCCGAATGTGGGACCCCTGTCCCGCGCGAGAAGTGCTACTTCCGCTGCCAGTATCCTGAATCCGTTGCTCGGTGGGAACAGGGATCTTACAGTTGGCATCAGAGCATTTGGTTAATAAAGATCAACTGAGAAGACAAATATGTCAAAAATTTATCAAGAAACACAAAAAGGTTATAATTGTGTGAGATAATTCATACAATTTGATATTCAAACTGAAACTCGTAATTTGGTAATTGGGTCTTCAGATGGAAGTACCGCAATTATATAGAATCCCTGACTTGCTTAAGGCCTAGACATGATAGTATTTACCTTATAATTCCAAGGGCCGTGACTACCCGTATATACCGAGAGTATACTGCAGCTCTTTACTGACAATATATACGAGTAAATCTAAGACTTGAAATTATAAGCGTTAATGCTATCTAGATTATGATTTTGAATGTGATTGATATGATTTTAATTCTGTTTGAGAATTGATGAATTGATTTGGATTCTGATTGAAAATGCTGATTGGAAAATGTTGATTTCTAAAAATTAGTTGAAATATAATGAAACCTCAATGAGGGGGAATGGGACGAGTCCCTGTGATGATATTCATAACTAAAATGATGATAATGAATTCAGCAAATCACTATGAGGTTAGTGGGTTGTGCTGTTAGATTGCTACTGTTAATACTTGACCGGTAGATCAAGTTAAGGGATGTCAAATTGAGACCTTGCTTGACTGAAACTTCCGTGGAGGAATGTTCCGAAGGAACTTTTCGGTCTAATGGACCATTATCATGTTAAAGATATGAATGACATGATCTGAATGAATTGTTATTTAATGATGAGTTCTATATAAGGGATATTTATCCCAGTGTTCTGTTGGGTTGACCAGAATATAAGGAACCCCAGAATAAAATTGGATCTTAAGAAAAACAGCTGTCCTCTACCTTGCGAGATGAGGACATCTCGCACTTTTTAAGTGGGGTAGAATGTAAGATTCCTCCCCAACCTTCGAGGTATATAGAGTAAGAATCTTCCTTTCTGATCTTATAATTATTCCCTCTCTAAAATAAAAGAAAGTTTTTGTTTAAAAAAGGAAGACCCTTTCCCTAGAATACTTCTCAGGAGTCCCACCTGTTTTAAAGATTTAGAACAATGAGTTCAGAAGTGAGAATCGGTGTTTTGGATACCAAGGTTTTGGTTTTCATTCGAGTACAGCCCAAAAGAAGTTCTTTATCTCTTGGGGAGTATAAGAAGTTATCCCCCAGATATTGTGACCCTTATATCTGAATTCAATGAAAGTAGGTGACTTAGCCTACAAGCTTCTTTTATCTCATCATCTCAAAATTCTTAATGCCTTCTATAGAAAAATGTGTCAAACCCAAATCATGGAAAGACGGTAAAACTTCAGTGGCAAGTTACCGTTGGCTTCTAAGTTACGCTAGCTCCTTCCTTTATATAAGTCGTAACTTTTACTTGTCGCTCACAGTAATCTTACTCCCATCAATCTCCTTTCTTTCTTAATCTCCTTCATGGCTTGGCAACAAGAACTAGTTTTATCCATGATGATTTCTCACCTTCAAGACGCAAGAGAGTCTGTGAAGAAAGACTTTATAGAACAGTATGAGCGCTCACTTTTTCCTCACCTAGGAACTTCTGTAGCGCAGACCAAATGGCGGACCTATCAAAACATAACTAGGGTAACACCCTGGGGTCAGCAGCACTTTCGTAACAATGTCCGCTTGGCCATGGTTATCGAAGCCTTGGGTTTGGGTCCCCGATACTACTGCGTCATGAGATCAAGACATCTTGGGTTTTCTGAGCGGGTCTTCTTACTGGCGTGTTTTCTTCCTCATGAGAAGATATGCCTTTATCCTGTTTTTGGCTTGCCTCTCAAAGGTCCTTTTGTTAGATCTCCTCATACCACTGAGATAGGTGCGGCAATAACCAGCAGAATCATTCCCATAGATGAGTTACCCTATACTTGTGCAGCTTGTGAGGACTGCTTTTGTGACCATATGATGGACGGGCTTATGGAAGTGTAAAGAGTTTTTCTATCTTTACTGTATAAGTTCCGAGAATGAATAAAGTTTAAATCTTGTTCTTATCTTGCCCTCCTTAAGACTTTCTTGGTGGTTAATCTTGATTAAAATTTTTCTCTAAGTCTCATATTCGTGCATCTTGCGAAATTATCCCAAGTTGCGAGATGAGGACATCTCGCGTTTTTTTAAGTGGGGTAGAATGTAAGATTCCTTCCCCAACCCCTTTTTGATGTCTAGCATATTCCCCTGTAATCAATTCCTTTTCTGAAATATAAGAGATCTTGTTTGTGGCTTAGCCTAGAGAGAGAAAATTATTCTAGAGAGAGAATATTCAAACTATGAATATTTTTGGATAGAAAAATAACTCATTTTATTAAAATATGTTTCCCTGAAACAGAAATTCAAAAAGAATTTTCCAATGTGCAATTGGAATTAATTGGAAATAGGTATAAAGAACCTTAGTCTAAGGGTCTAGATTTTCAGAAATTTTTGGATTATAGTCCAATTAAGGTTCCTATGGGCCAATAGCATCAATCCATGTGTAGGGAGGAGATAAATCCAAATTGTAAAAGAAGATACCCAAAAATGAGTAAATGCTCACATAAGATGAAGAGTTGAAAATGTACAAGGTTTATTAGTAAATAAACACATATGTAAGGAAGGGGAGTTCTTTAAAGGATGTGCATATTTCACATAAGATGAAGAGTTGAAAATGTACAAGGTTTATTAGTAAATAAACACATATGTAAGGAAGGGGAGTTCTTTAAAGGAGGTGCATATTTCACATAAGATGAAGAGTTGAAAATGTACAAGGTTTATTAGTAAATAAACACATATGTAAGGAAGGGGAGTTCTTTAAAGGAAGTGCATATTTCACATAAGATGAAGAGTTGAAAATGTACAAGGTTTATTAGTAAATAAACACATATGTAAGGAAGGGGAGTTCTTTAAAGGAGGTGCATATTTCACATAAGATGAAGAGTTGAAAATGTACAAGGCTTATTAGTAAAAAAACTATGACACATATGTAAGGAAGAGGAGTTCTTTAAAGGAGGTGCATATTTCACATAAGATGAAGAGTTGAAAATGTACAAGGTTTATTAGTAAAAAACTATGAGCAATAAAATTTTGACACATATGTAAGGAAGGGGAATTCTTTAAAGGAGGTGCATATTTCACATGCTTGAATGAGTTTTAAACTCAAAAATAATGTGATATTTTTACCTCTCATCTCTCTTGAACCAAACCAAATCAAAATGGAACCAAACCGAATCAAAAAGTAACCAAACTAGGTCCAAATCTAGTCCAAATTCAACCAAACTGACTTGGAAAATTCTAGAATCAGTTTGTTTGGTTAGGAGCTCAAATTTTCCTATAAATAGAAGCCTCCCCTTGTTGAAAAATATATAGTGTCTTATGCTTTGTTACTCTACTCCACCTAAGCCAAGAACTGTGAATTCTTTAATAATTCACTAGTTTTTGACACTTCTCTCTTTCTTAAATCCCCATTGGTGGCTTCATCAACATACTAAACCAATTGATTGGTTGGGGGCCTCTACCGTGATCAAAGAATCAAGCAAATTATAAGATAAGTATCGTGAATTTTGATCTTTTCTATAATTTTTCAATGATTCTCTCTTCTCAACCCCTCTCAAGCTTGAGAAGCTTAATTGGTATGGTTTTTGAAATGCTATTGAAGTTAATTAATTAATGATAGTAAATAATTACATAAATTTTTATTTATGTTTAATTCTAATGGTTTTTCTCCCTCTCATTTAAGAAATGGTCATACTCATGACCCTTTTCAATCCAAATGAAACTTTTCATAAGGCTTTTCCTTAATCCAAGATTAAGCTATGCTTGAGGCCAAATTAATGGCTTTTTTCTATGCTTTTAGTTTATGTATATTGATGATTCAATCCATTATGGATTGATGATCCAATTAGAGACCATTCTAATTATTTTCTTAATGATCCAATTAGAGACCATTATGGATTGATGATCCAATTAGAGACCATTCTAATTATTTCTTTAATAATGAGCCTTATCCCTTAGAAAAAATTGAGATTTAGCAGTCATAGTAGCGGAGCTATGGCAAAATTTTTATAGAAATTACGCATAAAATAATTTCATTCAAAGCATAAAAAGAGGACTTCCTACCATATTCTAGGAACTATCATCCTAGATTAATTAGAAGAATATTATTATGCATGGAGATATGGATGTTTGCATGTAGATGTAGAGGTATGGATGTGAGTGTGAATGTGGAGGTGGATGTATGCATGTAGATGTAGATGTATAGATGTAGATGTATGCATGTAGATGTAGATGTATAGACGAATAGATGTAGAGGTATGGATGTGAGTGTGAATGTGGAGGTGGATGTATGCATGGAGATGTGGATGTATGCATGTAGAAATAGATGTGTAGATGAGGATGTAAATGGAGATGTGGATGGATGCATGTAGATGTAGATGTATAGATGTAGATGTGAATGGAGATGTGGATGTATGCATGTAGATGTAGATGTATAGATGTAGATGTGAATGGAGATGTGGATGTATGCATGTAGATGTAGGTGTATAGATGTAGATGTGGATGTAGAGATGGATGTATGCATGTAGATGTAGATATAGATGTATAGATGTGGATGTGAATGTGGAGGTGGATGTATGCATATAGATGTAGATGTATGGAGGTGAATGTGAATGTATGCATATAGATGTAGATGTATGGAGGTGAATGTGAATGTGGATGTGGATGTATGCATGTAGATGTAGATGTATAGATGTAGATGTGAATGTGGAGGTGGATGTATGCATGTAGATGTAGATGTATGGAGGAGAATGTGAATGTGGATGTGGATGTATACATAGAGATGTAGATGTATGCATGTAGATGTGAATGTACGCATATAGATGTGGATGTATGGATGTGAATATAGGATATGTGATGTGAGGGAATCTGAAGTGATGAGATGGGAATGATGTGATGGGATGAGTATACATATAAATGGAATATGGAATAAGTAATGTAGATTGATGAGGGATAATGTGGAAAAATGAAAGTTAAAATAGAAATTGTACTGTAAATTGTTTGTAAATGCTGTTTGTAAATGACTGTTTTATGTCAAGAATGCTAGGGGAGCATTTTGACCGTCTTGTGATTAAGGTCGTGGACCTAACTGATAAAGTTGCAACTGCTGACGGAGAGTCAATGAAGGACGTCTCGCGTAGCAAGGTCGGCCGAGGTCTTGACCAGCCTCGGTGCGATTAAAATGGTGAGCTTCCGGTACGGTGGATGAGGGGCCAAGGAAGCGGCCTATGCGTGAAGCGCTAGGTCACCTGCGAAGGATCCTAGAGGGTGCTGACCATACGGTGCTCGGGCTCTGGGTCGCCTAGGATACCCACGCGTGCGTCGAGGAAGATATTGGAACAGAGTTGGAGTTGTTTTCTGAAATCGGGCATGGATCTGGTTGATTGACCTTGCTGGTCTTCAATGGATGAGTCCATGGCTCTTTATATGGATCTGTTGGTTGATCTTGCTGATCTTCAATCAGAGTCCATCTTGATAAGTGATTATATTGCCGAGTATTAAGGGCTAGGAACTATCGAAACGGCTCCTGAGCGTTCTAGTTGCCAATGATGCCATAGATACTCTGATGAAGGAATGATGGGAAATTAAGAATCAATTGGATAAATTGGAAGATTGTGATCAGTGATACTATGGTTTTATTAAAGGATTGTTTTAAACTGGTTGAATCTGTGAAAAAGGCAATTCATATTGGGTGTGTGAGTGGTGTGACTAGTTTTATTTTGCATGAACATCCGGCTAGGGGGCCTTGGAACTCTTTTCCTTGGTACCCGGGACAAAACCTAACCAAATTCTTAATTGGATCCCATCACTACAGTGGTTGGGTGGTTGGCTAACCCATGGGATTGGATGGGGTTAGGCTGGACTGATGGATCCGTAAATCGAGACTCAAACTTTTGTTTTTACGATAGATAAAATAAATCTCGGACAGTAACTGTTCTATGGATAGGAATCAACGGCTGTGCCTCTTGAATGGGGAAAAAAGCGTTGATCCCAATGATCCAAGTGCAAGTTTCTTCCTTAATCTGACCATGTATCTTATAGATGCATTTGGATCAGCTCGATCAGAAATGTTCTTGACTACGTTAGAGTAAAAAGTTATTCAGGTGGAATCGCCCGTGCTTTCCGGTAAAGGAAGTTTTTTCGGGTTCGGCTTTGGAACAACCGACGGATTAGTCTCTTATCCGGATATCCATGGGTGAGGCCCCGAATGTGGGACCCCTGTCCCGCGCGAGAAGTGCTACTTCCGCTGCCAGTATCCTGAATCCGTTGCTCGGTGGGAACAGGGATCTTACAGTTGGCATCAGAGCATTTGGTTAATAAAGATCAACTGAGAAGACAAATATGTCAAAAATTTATCAAGAAACACAAAAAGGTTATAATTGTGTGAGATAATTCATACAATTTGATATTCAAACTGAAACTCGTAATTTGGTAATTGGGTCTTCAGATGGAAGTACCGCAATTATATAGAATCCCTGACTTGCTTAAGGCCTAGACATGATAGTATTTACCTTATAATTCCAAGGGCCGTGACTACCCGTATATACCGAGAGTATACTGCAGCTCTTTACTGACAGTATATACGAGTAAATCTAAGACTTGAAATTATAAGCGTTAATGCTATCTAAATTATGATTTTGAATGTGATTGATATGATTTTAATTCTGTTTGAGAATTGATGAATTGATTTGGATTCTGATTGAAAATGCTGATTTGAAAATGTTGATTTCTAAAAATTAGTTGAAATATAATGAAACCTCAATGAGGGGGAATGGGACGAGTCCCTGTGATGATATTCATAACTAAAATGATGATAATGAATTCAGCAAATCACTATGAGGTTAGTGGGTTGTGCTGTTAGATTGCTACTGTTAATACTTGACCGGTAGATCAAGTTAAGGGATGTCAAATTGAGACCTTGCTTGACTGAAACTTCCGTGGAGGAATGTTCCGAAGGAACTTTTCGGTCTAATGGACCATTATCATGTTAAAGATATGAATGACATGATCTGAATGAATTGTTATTTAATGATGAGTTCTATATAAGGGATATTTATCCCAGTGTTCTGTTGGGTTGACCAGAATATAAGGAACCCCAGAATAAAATTGGATCTTAAGAAAAACAGCTGTCCTCTACCTTGCGAGATGAGGACATCTCGCACTTTTTAAGTGGGGTAGAATGTAAGATTCCTCCCCAACCTTCGAGGTATACAGAGTAAGAATCTTCCTTTCTGATCTTATAATTATTCCCTCTCTAAAATAAAAGAAAGTTTTTGTTTAAAAAAGGAAGACCCTTTCCCTAGAATACTTCTCAGGAGTCCCACCTGTTTTAAAGATTTAGAACAATGAGTTCAGAAGTGAGAATCGGTGTTTTGGATACCAAGGTTTTGGTTTTCATTCGAGTACAGCCCAAAAGAAGTTCTTTATCTCTTGGGGAGTATAAGAAGTTATCCCCCAGATATTGTGACCCTTATATCTGAATTCAATGAAAGTAGGTGACTTAGCCTACAAGCTTCTTTTATCTCATCATCTCAAAATTCTTAATGCCTTCTATAGAAAAATGTGTCAAACCCAAATCATGGAAAGACGGTAAAACTTCAGTGGCAAGTTACCGTTGGCTTCTAAGTTACGCTAGCTCCTTCCTTTATATAAGTCGTAACTTTTACTTGTCGCTCACAGTAATCTTACTCCCATCAATCTCCTTTCTTTCTTAATCTCCTTCATGGCTTGGCAACAAGAACTAGTTTTATCCATGATGATTTCTCACCTTCAAGACGCAAGAGAGTCTGTGAAGAAAGACTTTATAGAACAGTATGAGCGCTCACTTTTTCCTCACCTAGGAACTTCTGTAGCGCAGACCAAATGGCGGACCTATCAAAACATAACTAGGGTAACACCCTGGGGTCAGCAGCACTTTCGTAACAATGTCCGCTTGGCCATGGTTATCGAAGCCTTGGGTTTGGGTCCCCGATACTACTGCGTCATGAGATCAAGACATCTTGGGTTTTCTGAGCGGGTCTTCTTACTGGCGTGTTTTCTTCCTCATGAGAAGATATACCTTTATCCTGTTTTTGGCTTGCCTCTCAAAGGTCCTTTTGTTAGATCTCCTCATACCACTGAGATAGGTGCGGCAATAACCAGCAGAATCATTCCCATAGATGAGTTACCCTATACTTGTGCAGCTTGTGAGTGTTGGTATTAGGAGTGAACTAATAAAACTAAGGAGGATCAAACATGGTTATAGTCATGGTTAGGTCATGATTATAACCATGATTAAGAGTGAATTAAGAAACACTAATGAGACATAGCTTGGGCATTATAATGGAAATACACAAGTTGAATCTTCATTAGCAAAGGCCTCTTATATAGGCAAGTAGTACATGACCACATGACATCATCTATGATGTCTTACAAGCATGAAAGGCCATCTCCCCCCATGTGGGTATGCCATCTCCCCCATGTGGGTATGCCATAAATGAGAAATATTCCCTCTAGGCTATATTTGATGTAGGCGCCCTTTTGTGGAGGTGAAGTGAGTGAAGTAATCAAGGTTACATAGCCCCTTTCAACCTTTGAATGGATTTGGGTGTAATATCCAACAAACCCTCCTTCAACCAAATCCATGACAATGCTACCTTTATGATGGCAATACTAGGTTCTAGTTACAACATACAAAAACTAGTTATGATGACCATGCTGGTGCCCGTAGGTCTTATTCCAGTTAGGTTTACAATGCTAGCAATGATGGATGATGCTAGAATACCATAGTAAAGCTTACAATGAGATAGTTATGTTTAGGATGGAGAGGTTTTTTAAACATGGTTTGGGCTATCCCTTGATTTTACTCAAAAGGCCCAATCTTCTTCGATAAAATTGGCCTCTTCGGAGGCCTCTTCTTGTAGCTCTTCTTTGTCTTGACTTGCGAGAAATGCCTTTTGTGCCTTTTGTTTGAAGAAACAATTTTCTTCAATATGATTGTCCTTGCCGCAGAATCCACAAGTCTTCTTCTTTCCTTTTGTGTCGATGAAGTTCTTCTTCTTGAAGTGTGACTTGTTGTTGGAGAAGTATGCCCCTTCCATTATCCCTATATTCTCTTGCTTCTTTTTGTACTCCTCAAGGAGTGCAGCTTCAATGGCCTCTAAAGTAGGATCCGGAAGATTCATAAGAGTTGACACTAAGTGCCCATATTCATCATAAGGCATGCTTTTCAATAAAACTGCAATGGCATCTTCCTCATCTATTGGTGCTCCTATTGTTGCAAGTTGTGACATTAGGCTTTTCATATAATTAAGATGAGTAGGTAAAGACTCAGAAGCTTTCTTTTCAAGTTTAAAGAATTGGATTTTCAGCCCTATCTTGGAATGCTTCCCTTTTGCCCCAAATAATTTCTCTAAGATTTCCCATGCTTCAGCTGAGTTGTTTGCATTAGAGATATGATGTATGTAGTTGTCACTTAGACCTAATGCAATTATGGCAAAAGCTTTCTCATCCCTAGGTAACCATCCTTGTTCACCATCTCTAGTGGTAGGTTTTTTCTCCTTTCCACTAGCAACTCCCCACAGGCCTTTCTTCATGAGAATAAATCTTACTCTAACTTGCCAGGTATGAAAGCCTATCCCATTAAACTTATCAACATGAAATGAGGATGTAGACATGATGATAAAGCAAGGTCTTACCACTTGAGTATCCCTCAAGGGCAGTGTCTAATGCTTTTACAAGATTAGATACCTTCACCAAATAGATGGAGGTTATTTATGAAAAATTCAGACCAATCATGCCCTCCTAAAACATTGTTTGCTCTTGAGTTGTAGACATTGTTTCTTACCCGTCTCCTCGGCTTTCTGCTTTTCTTCTTAGGCCTCAAATGTTGAATATTTGATGATTCAGCATCAGATGGTTCAGTCATTGTGATTCAAAAAATGATGTAAACAATATCATCATCACAATATAGTAATATCATCAAGCATATGGTGACCAATGTGATAATGCTTTCAAAACAACTTCCAAACAAATGGGTCACTTGGAGTACTTGAATGAGATAGAAGCCTAAGTCTAAATACAAAATGCCTTTAGCACCTTCAATAGCAATGACTTGAGGCCAGATTAAGCACTAATTACTAGTGATTAAGTGAGTTAATCATCCATGCTTTAACTGTTACCAAATGAACTTTCTGAGATTATGTCAGACCTCAATCCACCAAACCAAAAATCCATTCAAGAAACTGACTGCACAGGCGTGTTTGCAGCTATTGAAAACCCCCAAAGCCAAGGCGAATTAGACAATCTTCTACTGGTTCAGTCGGTGGATTGATTTCCCCCAAAAAAACTTGCGCCGGTTTCGCCTGCAATGCTGGCGTCTCTGCGCAAAATCCGCCTAATTCCTCCGAGCTGCAGCTTCTTTATGATGTTGAGAATGCACGGTTTGAATCCCGTACGATTTCGTGGAGGCGACTGTGAGCTGTGGATGCTCCAAGACAGCCCTATTTTTCAGGCTATGAAATGGGAAGAGATAAGATTATGATTAAGCTAATTAATCACTAATGATGAGGCTAATGAAAAGGATGAGGCTGTATTAATGTGGCTCTGATACCAAATGTTGGTATTAGGAGTGAACTAATAAAACTAAGGAGGATCAAACATGGTTATAGTCATGGTTAGGTCATGATTATAACCATGATTAAGAGTGAATTAAGAAACACTAATGAGACATAGCTTGGGCATTATAATGGAAATACACAAGTTGAATCTTCATTAGCAAAGGCCTCTTATATAGGCAAGTAGTACATGACCACATGACATCATCTATGATGTCTTACAAGCATGAAAGGCCATCTCCCCCCATGTGGGTATGCCATCTCCCCCATGTGGGTATGCCATAAATGAGAAATATTCCCTCTAGGCTATATTTGATGTAGGCGCCCTTTTGTGGAGGTGAAGTGAGTGAAGTAATCAAGGTTACATAGCCCCTTTCAACCTTTGAATGGATTTGGGTGTAATATCCAACAGTGAGGACTGCTTTTGTGACCATATGATGGACGGGCTTATGGAAGTGTAAAGAGTTTTTCTATCTTTATTGTATAAGTTCCGAGAATGAATAAAGTTTAAATCTTGTTCTTATCTTGCCCTCTTTAAGACTTTCTTGGTGGTTAATCTTGATTAAAATTTTTCTCTAAGTCTCATATTCGTGCATCTTGCGAAATTATCCCAAGTTGCGAGATGAGGACATCTCGCGTTTTTTTAAGTGGGGTAGAATGTAAGATTCCTTCCCCAACCCCTTTTTGATGTCTAGCATATTCCCCTGTAATCAATTCCTTTTCTGAAATATAAGAGATCTTGTTTGTGGCTTAGCCTAGAGAGAGAAAATTATTCTAGAGAGAGAATATTCAAACTATGAATATTTTTGGATAGAAAAATAACTCATTTTATTAAAATATGTTTCCCTGAAACAGAAATTCAAAAAGAATTTTCCAATGTGCAATTGGAATTAATTGGAAATAGGTATAAAGAACCTTAGTCTAAGGGTCTAGATTTTCAGAAATTTTTGGATTATAGTCCAATTAAGGTTCCTATGGGCCAATAGCATCAATCCATGTGTAGGGAGGAGATAAATCCAAATTGTAAAAGAAGATACCCAAAAATGAGTAAATGCTCACATAAGATGAAGAGTTGAAAATGTACAAGGTTTATTAGTAAATAAACACGTATGTAAGGAAGGGGAGTTCTTTAAAGGATGTGCATATTTCACATAAGATGAAGAGTTGAAAATGTACAAGGTTTATTAGTAAATAAACACATATGTAAGGAAGGGGAGTTCTTTAAAGGAGGTGCATATTTCACATAAGATGAAGAGTTGAAAATGTACAAGGTTTATTAGTAAATAAACACATATGTAAGGAAGGGGAGTTCTTTAAAGGAAGTGCATATTTCACATAAGATGAAGAGTTGAAAATGTACAAGGTTTATTAGTAAATAAACACATATGTAAGGAAGGGGAGTTCTTTAAAGGAGGTGCATATTTCACATAAGATGAAGAGTTGAAAATGTACAAGGCTTATTAGTAAAAAAACTATGACACATATGTAAGGAAGAGGAGTTCTTTAAAGGAGGTGCATATTTCACATAAGATGAAGAGTTGAAAATGTACAAGGTTTATTAGTAAAAAACTATGAGCAATAAAATTTTGACACATATGTAAGGAAGGGGAATTCTTTAAAGGAGGTGCATATTTCACATTCTTGAATGAGTTTTAAACTCAAAAATAATGTGATATTTTTACCTCTCATCTCTCTTGAACCAAACCAAATCAAAATGGAACCAAACCGAATCAAAAAGTAACCAAACTAGGTCCAAATCTAGTCCAAATTCAACCAAACTGACTTGGAAAATTCTAGAATCAGTTTGTTTGGTTAGGAGCTCAAATTTTCCTATAAATAGAAGCCTCCCCTTGTTGAAAAATATATAGTGTCTTATGCTTTGTTACTCTACTCCACCTAAGCCAAGAACTGTGAATTCTTTAATAATTCACTAGTTTTTGATACTTCTCTCTTTCTTAAATCCCCATTGGTGGCTTCATCAACATACTAAACCAATTGATTGGTTGGGGGCCTCTACCGAATCAAGCAAATTATAAGATAAGTATCGTGAATTTTGATCTTTTCTATAATTTTTCAATGATTCTCTCTTCTCAACCCCTCTCAAGCTTGAGAAGCTTAATTGGTATGGTTTTTGAAATGCTATTGAAGTTAATTAATTAATGATAGTAAATAATTACATAAATTTTTATTTATGTTTAATTCTAATGGTTTTTCTCCCTCTCATTTAAGAAATGGTCATACTCATGACCCTTTTCAATCCAAATGAAACTTTTCATAAGGCTTTTCCTTAATCCAAGATTAAGCTATGCTTGAGGCCAAATTAATGGCTTTTTTCTATGCTTTTAGTTTATGTATATTGATGATTCAATCCATTATGGATTGATGATCCAATTAGAGACCATTCTAATTATTTTCTTAATGATCCAATTAGAGACCATTATGGATTGATGATCCAATTAGAGACCATTCTAATTATTTTCTTAATGATCCAATTAGAGACCATTATGGATTGATGATCCAATTAGAGACCATTCTAATTATTTCTTTAATAATGAGCCTTATCCCTTAGAAAAAATTGAGATTTAGCAGTCATAGTAGCGGAGCTATGGCAAAATTTTTATAGAAATTACGCATAAAATAATTTCATTCAAAGCATAAAAAGAGGACTTCCTACCATATTCTAGGAACTATCATCCTAGATTAATTAGAAGAATATTATTATGCATGGAGATATGGATGTTTGCATGTAGATGTAGAGGTATGGATGTGAGTGTGAATGTGGAGGTGGATGTATGCATGTAGATGTAGATGTATAGATGTAGATGTATGCATGTAGATGTAGATGTATAGACGAATAGATGTAGAGGTATGGATGTGAGTGTGAATGTGGAGGTGGATGTATGCATGGAGATGTGGATGTATGCATGTAGAAATAGATGTGTAGATGAGGATGTAAATGGAGATGTGGATGGATGCATGTAGATGTAGATGTATAGATGTAGATGTGAATGGAGATGTGGATGTATGCATGTAGATGTAGATGTATAGATGTAGATGTGAATGGAGATGTGGATGTATGCATGTAGATGTAGGTGTATAGATGTAGATGTGGATGTAGAGATGGATGTATGCATGTAGATGTAGATGTAGATGTATAGATGTGGATGTGAATGTGGAGGTGGATGTATGCATATAGATGTAGATGTATGGAGGTGAATGTGAATGTATGCATATAGATGTAGATGTATGGAGGTGAATGTGAATGTGGATGTGGATGTATGCATGTAGATGTAGATGTATAGATGTAGATGTGAATGTGGAGGTGGATGTATGCATGTAGATGTAGATGTATGGAGGAGAATGTGAATGTGGATGTGGATGTATACATAGAGATGTAGATGTATGCATGTAGATGTGAATGTACGCATATAGATGTGGATGTATGGATGTGAATATAGGATATGTGATGTGAGGGAATCTGAAGTGATGAGATGGAAATGATGTGATGGGATGAGTATACATATAAATGGAATATGGAATAAGTAATGTAGATTGATGAGGGATAATGTGGAAAAATGAAAGTTAAAATAGAAATTGTATTGTAAATTGTTTGTAAATGCTGTTTGTAAATGACTGTTTTATGTCAAGAATGCTGGGGGAGCATTTTGACCGTCTTGTTGATTAAGGTCGTGGACCTAACTGATAAAGTTGCAACTGCTGACGGAGAGTCAATGAAGGACGTCTCGCGTAGCAAGGTCGACCGAGGTCTTGACCAGCCTCGGTGCGATTAAAATGGTGAGCTTCCGGTACGGTGGATGAGGGGCCAAGGAAGCGGCCTATGCGTGAAGCGCTAGGTCACCTGCGAAGGATCCTAGAGGGTGCTGACCATACGGTGCTCGGGCTCTGGGTCGCCTAGGATACCCACGCGTGCGTCGAGGAAGATATTGGAACAGAGTTGGAGTTGTTTTCTGAAATCGGGCATGGATCTGGTTGATTGACCTTGCTGGTCTTCAATGGATGAGTCCATGGCTCTTTATATGGATCTGTTGGTTGATCTTGCTGATCTTCTCAATCAGAGTCCATCTTGATAAGTGATTATATTGCCGAGTATTAAGGGCTAGGAACTATCGAAACGGCTCCTGAGCGTTCTAGTTGCCAATGATGCCATAGATACTCTGATGAAGGAATGATGGGAAATTAAGAATCAATTGGATAAATTGGAAGATTGTGATCAGTGATACTATGGTTTTATTAAAGGATTGTTTTAAACTGGTTGAATCTATGAAAAAGGCAATTCATATTGGGTGTGTGAGTGGTGTGACTAGTTTTATTTTGCATGAACATCTGGCTAGGGGGCCTTGGAACTCTTTTCCTTGGTACCCGGGACAAAACCTAACCAAATTCTTAATTGGATCCCATCACTACAGTGGTTGGGTGGTTGGCTAACCCATGGGATTGGATGGGGTTAGGCTGGACTGATGGATCCGTAAATCGAGACTCAAACTTTTGTTTTTACGATAGATAAAATAAATCTCGGACAGTAACTGTTCTATGGATAGGAATCAACGGCTGTGCCTCTTGAATGGGGAAAAAAGCGTTGATCCCAATGATCCAAGTGCAAGTTTCTTCCTTAATCTGACCATGTATCTTATAGATGCATTTGGATCAGCTCGATCAGAAATGTTCTTGACTACGTTAGAGTAAAAAGTTATCCAGGTGGAATCGCCCGTGCTTTCCGGTAAAGGAAGTTTTTCCGGGTTCGGCTTTGGAACAACCGACGGATTAGTCTCTTATCCGGATATCCATGGGTGAGGCCCCGAATGTGGGACCCCTGTCCCGCGCGAGAAGTGCTACTTCCGCTGCCAGTATCCTGAATCCGTTGCTCGGTGGGAACAGGGATCTTACAGATGGTGGGGGAGAATATTTCTCTGATGAGTTTATTAGCGATTTCCTGAGAAAGCAGGGAATCAAGAGGTAATTTACGTGCAGGTACACTCTGCAAGAAAATGGTGTTGCAAAAAGGAAAAATAAACACATTGCATAAGTCGCACATGCCTTGATGGTGGCTGAAAAGAAAATGCCTCATTGCTTTTGGGTAGAAGCAGTAGCAACTACTGTGTACATTATGAATAGGACACTCATTGTAGCTATTCATGGTATGACTCCTGAACAGAAGTTTACAAGCATAAGACCGGATGTGTCTCACTTGAAAGTGTTTGGGTGTATTGCATATGTACATGTTCTTGATGAAGTGAGAACAAAGTTGGATCCAAAGGTAGAGAAATGCATCTTCATTGGTTATGCTATGGAGGTAAAAGGTTATAGATGCTATAACCCTATCACTTGTGAGATGTGAGTAAGGAGAGATGTTGTCTTCGATGAGATGAGTAGATGCACAGATAGTGAAGGAAACAGAAGATGCAGATGTAAGAAGTGCTGATGTTGCACCACATGTAGAGCAGCAATCACAGGTGTTGAGTGGACCTGGGGAGTCCTCGAGCAGTGGATCCAATGTTAGCAGGCAGGTTGAGGAATGATGCAGGTACACATGTGTCATGAAAAGGGAAGGAAAAGGTAGATCAACCATTTGTGCCTGATCTATCAAGCAGGTCACTCATATGTTGATGGCGACGCTAGTGGCTCTGAACAGAGCTTTGATGAGGACCTTGGCATTCCGTCTATGGGTACTCTTGGTGTAAGGAGAACCAGGGCTGTTTTGAGGACACCTGGCAATGATCCAAGTGTATGTAGCTCTACAAGGGTTAGATACAGTCGATGCAAAATACACTAATAATCTAAACAACATGCTTTCCTACCATCCTTTTATATGAATAAGATGAGTTTTTCACTTCATGGTGTTGATGGCTATGCTAATGGATAATGAGAATGTAGGGGAGATAGGGTGAAAAATAAGATGCCTCCATGAATATATAAGTATAGGTGGGTTGGTGATTATTCTTCCTATATGATTCTAAAATTATAGAAAATGGGGCGAATGATTTCAAAAGATACCCTAAAATATCCAAAATAGGACGAATATTTTCTAAAACCCTTCGAAAAGGTCAAAATTTGGGCAAATGTTTTAAGATGTTGGGCAAATCTTTTGTTATTTGAAAAAACCCTAAAAAATAGCCAATTGGCAAAGATTAGCCCTTATTTTTTTCCTTTGGGGAAGAGGGAGACCTTGAGTTACTTGCAACCAAACACACACACACACACATAGAGAAGAGAGAGTTGGTACAGTTGTCACATAGTCTGTCATCCACCAATGGAGGTATATCAACTATAATCTCACCAACCATGCTAATGGCATGAGTGTGGAAGCTATCAGCAGTCAAGTGGTTTCGCAGTTAAGCTCAATATCTTAAGACTCACCCTGGAGCTTAACTCCACACATTGTACTCCAGGTGAGCTCCTAAACATGGCGAAGCTTCTCTATACTACACCAAGTGCCTTCGTAAAGATGTTAGTGAAGATATCAGCGGCCATAGTAGCAGCATCCCTGTACTTTATCTATGTACATGACAAGACAACTATCCACACAGGCTCACCCATATCACCAGGTAGCTTCTGAAACCAAGCTACCTCACAAGTGGCCATAGTAGCAGCATCCCTATACTCTATCTATGTACCTGAGAAGGCAACTATCAGTTGTTTTTTGCTAGTAACTCACTGCGACACTCCCAAAAGAAAACATAAAGCCATTGGTAGAGATCTTATCTATGACTATACCATGCTAGTATTATATTAAAATAATGATATTTTCTATTATCCCTTCAAAATCCTCTACTTTTGGAGAGATTGGAGCTTTTTTCTCTCTTCAACAATCCTTGAAGCTTTCTTCTCAACATACTAAACCAATTGATTGGTTGTGGGATTCCTTCTAAGATAAAGAAACAAGCCAAACCTAAAGGTAAGAAAGAATTTCATGGTTTTTGATTATATTCTCAATGATTTCACTTCTCAACCCCTCTCAAGCTTGAGAAGTTTTAAATTAATTATTTTCAATGCAAATCAAGCTTTCTATAAGAATTCTAATGATTGATCACAAAAAAGTTAATCTTTATGCTTAATTAGGATGCTTTTTGTATGTATATCTCTCTCTCCCAAAAGAATAGTCATTCCTATGACTAATTCTTTAGCAAATGAATGCTTCCCATTGATAAATTCTTAATTCAAAATCAATCTCTAAGCTTGTTAAGCTTGAGGTTCAGAAAATGGCTTTTTATGCTTTTATATTAATACAATTATGGTAAATTTATGATTTAATTCCATAATTTGGATTTAAGATTAAGGATAGTTATTCTATCATAATTGTATTACAAAGTCTTATTCTTTCTAGAAATATTAAAAATTATCAATAATAGCAGTAGCGAAGCTATGGCAAAATTTTTAGAAATTAATACATAGCTCATTTTTATGCATAATGTGAAAAGAGGACTTCCTACCATATTCTAGAATTGAATATCCTATGCTAACCACATCTCTTTACATCACATCACATCTCGTCCACATCCACATCACATTCACGTCCACATCTCTTTACATTACATCACATCTCATCCACATCCACATCACATTCACATCCACATCTCTTTACATTACATCACATCCCATCCACATCCACATCCACAGCACATTCACATCCACATCCTGTTACATCACATCACATCTCATCCACATCCACATCACATTCACATCCACATCTCTTTTCAACACATCACATCTCATCCACATCCACATCCACATCCCTTTACATCACATTCTTTTACATACACATCCACATCCATTTACATCACATTCTTTCACATACACATCCACATCCATTTACATCACATTCTTTCATATACACATCCACATTCATTTACTTCCCATCTCACCGTTTCACATAAAACTCTAGATGGACTCTCTGTTGAAGATCAACAAGATCAACCAACAGATCCATATAAAAGAGCTACGGACTCATCCGTTGAGGACCAGCAAGATCAATCAACCAGATCCATGTCCGAATTCAGAAAATAACTCTTACTCCTTGTTCCAATATCTTCCTTGATGCACGCGTGGGTATCTTCGGTGACCCAGAGCCCGGCACCCTCTAGGATCCCTCGCAGGTCACCTAGCGCTTCACTCATAGGCCGCTTCCTTGGTCCCTCATCCACCCTATACTGGAAGCTCACCATTTAAATCGAACCGAGGCTAGTCAAGACCTCAGCCAACCGTGCTACGCGAGACATCCTCCGTTGACTCTCCGTCCAGCTATTGCAAATTTATCACTTAGGTCTCCACGACCTCATTCACAAGACGGTCAAAATGCTTCCCCAGCATTCTTGACATAAAACAGTCATTTAAAAACAGCTCATAAATACAATTCTATAACAAACTCTCGTCTTTCCACATTGTTCCACAACATCAATACACATTTCTTAATCCAAATCCAATCATATGTATTCCCATCGTCCTTCATCCATTCTCATCCAATCACATCATTTTCCATCTCATTACATCTTTCCACATTTATACTCATCACATCTCATCCACTCGCATCTACCCCTATCCACATGTCATCACATCACATTCATTCACATCTCATCCATTCATATCTACCCCGATCCACATCACATCACATCCATTTCACCTCACATCTCACTCATTCACATCTATCCCGATTCACATCCCATCACATCTCATCCATTCACATCACATCTTATTCATTCACATCTATCCCGATTCACATCACATCACATCACATCACATCCATTCACATTTATCCCAATTTACATCATGTCACATCACATCTATTTCATATCACATCTCATTCATTCACATATGTCCCGATTCACATCTCATTCATTCACATCTATCCCAATTTACATCATATCACATCACATCACATCCATTTCACATCACATCTCACCATTCACACTTATCCCGACTCACATCACATTATCACATCCATTCACATTCATCACACTCATTGTATCCCCATTCCATCATATACATTCTATCCACATAGGAATTCCTCTTTCATCATTTAAATATTTCTCATACATAAAATAAATTTAACTAAAATTTCTCTTTGAATTTAAATAAAATATCCATTAATTTCAATATGCTAAGAATTCCACTCTTCCTATTTAAATGATTGAATTCCAAATGTCATTGGAATTCCTCTTTTATCATTTAAATAAAATTACCATAATTTTTTCTTTTCTTAATTATTTAATTATACATAAACCTTAAAAATTAGTTTTTCATCGCATGTGATGAAAATCATTCTTTTAACCTAGGATATTCAATCCTAGAATATGGTAGGAAGTCCTCTTTTCATGTTATGCATAAGAATGAATTATGTATCAATTTCTTAAAAATTTTACCATAGCTCCATTTCTATTACTGACAAATTTTAATATTTTTGAAAAGAAAAAGACTTAGTAATGTAATTATGATAGTATAACTATCTTTTAATCTTAAATCTAATTTATGGATTTATCTCATAATATTACAATAATTTACAAGTATTTAAGTATAAAAAACCATTTTCTTAACCTCTAGCTTCACAAGCCTAGAGTTTGATTTGTGAATTAAGAATTTCTCCATGAGAAGCATCATTTGAATAGAGAATTGGTCATAGGAATGACCATTCTTTGGGGGAGAGAGAGATAAACATAAAAGCATCCTAATTTAAGCATAAATGTAAACTTTTCTTAATTATTCATTACAACTCTTAAAAAAAGCTTGATTTGCATTATAAACACTTAATTAAGAAACTTCTCAAGCTTGAGAGGGGTTGAGAAGTGAAAACATTGAGAATAGTAGAGAAAAACCATAAAATTACACTTTACCTCTTGTTTTTGTTTGCTTCTCTATCATAGAAGAAGCCCCCAACCAATCAATTGGTTTGTGTGTTGAAAGGAAAGCTCCAAGGATGGTTGAAGAAAGAGAGAGAGGCTCCACTCTCTCCAAAAGTAGAGGATTTTTAAGGGATAATAAAAATATCATTATTTTAGTATAATACGGGCATGGTATATAGTCCACAGTTTTTTTAACAAAGAACTAAGGATCTATTTATAGGTGAGGGAGGTCTCTAACCAAGTACAACTAGGTTCTAGAAATTTCTAGGTTCAGTTTGGCTAAATTTGGACAAGATTTGGACCTAGTTTGGGTCTCTTTTGATTTGGTTTGATCTAAGAGAGAGGAGAGATAAAAATATCACAAATTTTTTGAGTTAAAAACTCCACCACATGTGTGAATTAGGTGCCTTCTTGAAGTCCCCCCTTTTCCAAGGTGTCAAAAATGTCTGGCATTATACCAAAATATCTCATTTTTTTAGTAATATCTCATAGTTTTTAACTAATAAACCTTGTACTCAGTCAACTCTTCATCTTATGTGGGCATTTACTCATTTTTGGGTATTTTCTTTTATTTATTGAATTTATCTTCTCCCCACACTTGGATTGATCCTATTGGCCCATAGGAACCTTAAAATTGGACCATAATCCAATTTTTTTTGAAAATCTAGGCCCTTAGGCTAAGGTCCTTTATACACATTTTCAATTAATTCCAATTGCACATTGGAAAGTTCTTTTTGAATTTATGCTTCAAGGGAAACCATTTTAAACACTAGGAGGATTTGTATATCCAAAAATATCTCAATTTCTAGACATTTTCTCTCTCCAGGCTAAAACAGGGTAAAACAAGATCTTTCTTTTATTTCAGAGAGGGGAATAATTACAAGATCAAAAGGGGAGGTTCTTGCTCCTTTACACCTCAAAATCTAGAGGGAGGAATCTTACAAAGTAGCCATAAAGACACCATGACGATGATGAGACTGGTTGTAGAGTTTATGAATGTTGATTGGGGGACTCACTAGGGATGACTGCAACCATCTTTCATGGGGCTTTGTCGGAGCACCATTAGCCCCGCTGACCATCATCATCACCACCACCGACCGGGTGTTAGTGGAAAAACCTCCTAAAGAGGGAAAAAGTGTCGTGGTTGGTCCTAACATATCACTACCAAATATGGTTTCACTTTCAAGTGACACATGTTTGGTTTTATGCCTGTAAACTTATGTTCAGGTGTAAACTTATGTTCCCACTAGGCCACCCGAGAGTAAGTGACTTGGGGCGCCCAAAACATAGTTACAAGGCTTTTCTCTATGGTTTGGCCAACTGACCAAGATCTTCTTGTCTGTCCTTTGAAGCTCAATACTTGGGAGAGTCTTTAGGGTGTTTCCCTCATTAAATTACAGGATTTACAGGCACCCATTACATAAGTGTGCGGACATAGTTGTCATAGGAATGAGTTAACCAATATGTGGTTAACACCAAACTTAGACTCTTACAAAATTTATCCAGAATCCTACCCATCTCCTAGCCCCCTGCCTCCTTGACTATCATCATAGTGACTACAGTAGGGGCCTCTGAGACATCTTCTGATACTTTGCCCCACTCCACAAGAAGAGGAAGGCTAGAAAGGTCACCAAGCTCTTGGAATACGAGGTAGTTGCCATTGACTTCTCCCCATTGGAAATGCAGTTCCTTTGAGAAGTCGATGGCCAAATGATTCACAGCCACATCTAGTTTGACAAGAAGGTGGAGTGTAAGCTCACCTACCACTCTCAAGAGTGTTACTTACCAGATTGCCAGGAGACTAGAAGTCATGGAGAACCTACACAAACTCAGACATGGTGGGCTGGCAGCTCTTCAGGCTTAGGCCCCAAACCTTAGAATTTTCTTTAGATTCATATCCTCCTATGACACCCACCACAATACTGGCATAGTCCATGATACTAAAGCTGACTTGACCTTGGACCTCACAGTCGATATTGTTCATCATGAAGCCTTGCATCTTCCTTGAGCTACAAAGCCTTATCAAAAGATGAGCAGAGCACAAGCAATGGTTAAGGACATTACTCAACCTAACCTACTTACCGTAGCCCACGTCCTCACTATGTTGACCAACCTCCAATGATAGATAGGTATAATAGGTGAAACCTCTCCCCCTCCTCACCCGCCTCACGCAAGGTTTTCTAGTGAACTAGGGCCACCATTTCCATTATAAACTCCATTGCATCTGTGAAAACCCAATAGGTAAGTTCAGAGGTAAGTTCAGAGCAGCCATGGCCCTCACTTTGTCTAATATGTTGCAAGATGGGAAGACCTCTCCAAACCCTATAGCTACCAAAATATAGCCCTCCCCCAAGTAGGCCTCCTTAGGCAACAAACCCCACAACCTCCCTCCTGTGTGTTAAATTTGCAGCAATGTGATGAGCTATGGTGGATCAAATGCTAGAATCAATATCATTAGAAAAGAGATTAGATGATAATTAAGATGTGATTAGTGAGCAATTAAAACTGATAGCTTAATGTAGGCATGGATAATAAAAAACCAGCAAATTCTGATTAGGCCAATGCCTCAATTTATAGAGTTTACATCCAAGCATCTAATCCCACTGATCACTTCACCTCTTTTGTTTGATTCTCTCCACCTCTTCCTAGCATTAGGGGAAGGTTGAGGTCTATAGGGGCCCTTTAAGCTGCCATATTATGATTTTAATGACTTTTTGTTAAAACGTTAAGTTTCTTTGACTTTAGATACCTTTTTGTTCTTCAAACAGCTAGAAGTTTGAATTTCAAAGTTTCCTGCCAAAATTGAATTCGAAATCGAGCGAGCAAAACTATATCATGTGACATATCTATGGAAAGAGCTCGATGAGTAGATTCTGGATCTGTAATCTCCGACAAATTTTGAGCTCATATGTAGAAGTTATGGACGTCCGAAATTTCAAAAACTTTCCCTCCCACTTTTTGTAAATGAAAAGTATAAAAAGGCATCTTCTAGAGAATCTTTTGACCACCTTTAATCACCCAACATTTTTGTATACATGGCATCACACGATTGGCTCTTTTCCTTAATAACCTTTTAATCACATGGCATCTTAAAGGGCCCCTATAGACCTCAACCTTCCCCTAATGGAATATCTCCACACCTCCTAAATCTTCTCATGCTACCCTTTATTCTCTCCCACTAGATACTTCTCATCTTTTCACAGCTTCTCTTACATTTACAGATTCTCTTTTATAGCCTCTTGCTAAGGGCTTGTTCCCGTACACATACCCTATTCACTTGTATATTTCAACACCTCCCCTTAAGTGAATACTCTTAGCACACCTGGACCCTATACCAAGTTTCTCTCTTACTTGATAGTCCGCGACCAATGCCTCAAGTCCCTAAACTCATAGTCCTTGACACACTCTCTCTCTATGTGTCCAAGGCTACTACAAGTGCCCATGACCTTGAATAAAGTGCTCACACATACATCTACCACATGGCCCACATCATCGGCGGTGGCTCAGAGGTGGTTTTACTCTATTGGGGTAGGTTGCATTGGGGGTTGTGGGGTTTCTCTCTCTCTCTCTCTCTCTCTCTCTCTCTCTCTCTCTCTCTCTCTCTCTCTCTCTCAGAAAAGATGATCTGACTCCACTTCCTTAGGAGCCTCCATGACGTTTGCCGATGTCGTTCCTTCTCCACTGGGTTTGCTGTAGCAGTCTCTTGCCATGTGTCTTGGCTTCCCACAGTTGTGGCAAGTGAAGGTCCTTCCTCCTACTCTGCCACTTCCTCGTCCTCATCCTTGAGAGAATTCTCCTCGGGTGAAGAATGCTTTTTCTTCTCCAGTTGTTGAGTCCAGCCATTTCTTCTCTTTGAGATACATGGTTTTTGTCTGCAAAGTAAAACTGCTTCCCATTAAATTTGGCTATCTCTTGTGCCGTACTCATGATGATGTGAAGGAAGTCCTACCTCTTGATCCAATTTCAAGATTCAAGGGGGTAGTGTCTACCATTTTACAACTCAATCTGGTGTTTAGGTGATTATTACAACATATTTATTAGCATAAATTCACCAAAAACTAATGAAACCAAGGGTAACAAATGGCCACATAGACAACTAATAGCATGATCCCTCTATCTGTATTTTTCACATATAGGAAAAAAATCTACATTGGATATCTGAAATCCAATGGTAACAAGATACTCCCCGATCTTGTTTGACCATGATTTGGGTGCTTGCTTCAAGCCATACAAGGCTTTGCGTAACCTGTGTTGGAATTAGGGTTGCAGGAATGCACACACAACTTCAAGAAGATGAGGAAGCTTGAGCACAACACAGTAGTGTATTATGAGTGCCAAAAATGAAAGATAACAAGCCCTAGAAGATAATGGGCGTATATACAATGCACGGGGGAAAAAACCTCCTAGTGAGGGAAAAAGTGCCCCGGCGGTCCTAAGTGTGTTCACACACATCACTACTATAATATGGTAACAAATCCCCCCTGGAGTGATGCGGTGAACAAGAGCTAGCACTCATGTATAGGGAAGTGTCTAGCTATGTGGACGAATCCACAAAAGGGAGTAAGCCCAAAGCTTTGCGAAAAGCTTCGAACTTCTCACGAGGCAGAGCCTTTGTGAAAAGGTCTGCAAGGTTATCCTGTGTTGGCACATAAGCCAAACTGATCTCTCCTGCAGAGAGTCTCTCCCTGACATAATGGTAGTGCACCTCAATGTGCTTCGTACGAGCATGGAACAGTGGGTTCCGCGCAACTGCCAATGCGCTCTGACTGTCAGTGAAGATGGTGGTGGCAGATGGCTGCCCAACACCCAAATCAGCCATAAGGCGTCTGAGCCACACACACTCAACCGTAGCTGTGAAAGCTGCCCTGTACTCAGCTTCACAACTAGAAGTGGCCACAGTAGGCTGCTTCTTGCTTAACCATGATATGCATGAGCTTCCAAGCATGAAGCAAAAACCACTCGTGGACACGCGTGTGTCATAACAACCAGCCCAGTCAGAATCTGAAAAAACATGTAAATCTGGCGGCAATGATCCCCCCTTGGGATAAAACAACCCAAGATGCCGAGTACCACTCAAATAGCGAAAGATACGCTTCACTGCCTGCCAATGCTTAATGCCTGGGCTATGCATAAATCTGCTCACCTGTGAGACTGCAAACTGAATGTCTGGCCTCGTAATGCATACATAAATGAGGCAACCAACAGCTGTCTGATAGAGTGTGACATCAAAGTGATCTCCAGCATCATGAAGACTCAACTTCAAACCTGTCTCCATTGGAGTAGCAATAGGCTTGCAGTCTTCAAGGCCAAATCTCCGCAACAATGTTTCAATATACTTTGTCTGACACAAAGCAATACCTCCATCACACTGCTTAAATTGTATCCCCAAATAATGATGCAAATGCCCCAAATCTGACATCTCAAAAGAGGCATTCAAATCAGCCTTAAAATCAGCAATATGACTCTCATTTGGTCCTGTGAGCAGCATGTCATCGACATAGAGAGCAATGATTAGATGTACACCATCCACACGTTTAACATACAAAGTGCTTTCTGTTGGACTATTCTGAAACCCATGTGCTGTCAAATATGCATGTATTTTTTCATACCAAGCTCGTGGAGCTTGCTTTAAACCATATAAAGCCTTTTTTAATCTGCACACTTTGTTTTCCTGCCCTCTTTGAACAAAACCACGAGGCTGCGATACATACACCTCCTCATGCAAATCTCCATTTAAGAACGCAGTCTTTATGTCCAGCTGATGTACATTCCAACCATTATGAGCTGCTAATGCACAGATGCTACGAACAGTGGCCATACGACATGTGGGAGCAAAAGTCTCATCAAAATCAATGCCCTTCTCTTGAGCATAACCTTTTGCAACAAGCCTAGCCTTATGGCGATCCACTGTGCCATCAGGCTTACGCTTCAATTTGTAAACCCACTTAGTGCCAATGGCCTTCTTGCCAGGGGGCAAGTCACATAAAGACCATGTACCATTCTTCATAATAGCATCGTATTCTGCTTGCATAGCAGCCATCCAATTTTCTGAACTTTGTGCCTCATCAAATGAAACAGGCTCACTTTCATCGCACATACTAGAAACAGCCAATGCATAACAATCTGATGCATAAGAGGCACCATGAGAGCCAGAACGAGTGCGACTAGACAAAGGGGCATCCAACTTGCTGTCACGCAAAGTCTGCACCAGCCATCTAGGCATATTCCTAGAGCCCTCAATCTCTTGTCTCTCATCCTCAAGTGCATCATGCACATCTGCATCAGATATAGGCTGATCTGTGCCATCATTTAAAACCTGCATAGGCTGAAAAACTGCCTCATGAGGTATTGCACTTGACTGTGCACCACTGAAAAGAGGCAACAATGTATCATAGACATCACGTGAGCTGATATCTGTCTCCTTAGTACATGAAACCAAGGGCTGAACTGCATCTTCCACAAATACAACATCACGGCTAACCAAAATGCGCTTTGTCTGTGGATGATACAAACGATAGCCTTTGCTCTCAGCACTATATCCAACAAAAATACATTTGACAGCTTTGTCATCCAATTTTCTGCGATGTTGCACAGGCACTAATGCATATGCCAGGCAACCAAAAACACGTAAATGGCCAACAGATGGCTTGCGGCTATGCCAAGCCTCATATGGAGTGACAACCTGTAATGCTTTGGTGGGACACCTGTTTAGTACATAAGTGGCACACATGACAGCCTCAAGCCAAAAACCATGTGGTAGACTTTGACTCTTAACCATACATCTTGCCATTTCCATGAGAGACCTGTTTTTTCTCTCAGCCACACCATTTTGCTGTGGTGTATACGGCACTGTACATTGGTGTTTTATCCCACGCTCAGCCAGAAATGCATTAAATTCTGAAGACATATACTCCCCCCCTCGATCTGAACGGAGGGTGCCCATCTTACTTTCTGACACATTTTCAGCCATAACCAAAAACTGCTTGAAGCACAAAAACACTTCGGACTTTGCCTTCAAAGGATATACCCATGCATGCCTGGTAAAATCATCAATGAAAGTCACGAAGTAAAGGTAGTTTCCAAATGATGGAGTTTGCATGGGACCACAAACATCACTGTGAACAAGCTGCAATCTGCGTTCAGCTCTCACTGATCCATCTTTGGGAAAGGAAGTACGCTGCATTTTACCCAATATGCAGCCCTCACAAACATGCTTGACAGGTGCCTCAAGCTTAGGCAAAGAAGACACCATTTCAGATTTCTGCAGGCGCAGCAAACTTGCAAAATTCAGATGACCAAAACGTGCATGCCACAGTTTTGCATTTGAAATAGCCTGCGTATCCATAATAGCACATGCTGAATCCTCTACACATTTGCCATCCATATTGAGCTTATACAGCCCTCGACATAGTGAACCAGATGCTACAATGATGTCACCACAAGAGAGATCATGAACAGTACATCTGTCATCCACAAATTTTACAACCAAACCTGTTTTGGCAAATGCGGAGACTGACAGCAGATTCTTTTTGATCCCTGGCACATACAATGCATCAAAAAGTGTAAAGGTGTTGCCATTTGCAACATTCAGCACAATCTGTCCAACTCCTTTAACGGGATAAGAGGAGTTATTGGCACAAGTGACAGTATTCCCTGTGGGAGCAGACTCAAGGAAAGTGAATAAACTACGCTGCGAGGTGATATGCTTAGTGGCACCACTGTCAAAGTACCATACATCTGAATCTACTGCAGACATACATGTGTCATGCAAAGATGGGTCATAACTGCACTGCGCATTGAATGCCCATTCTGTATCTAGCACAACATTAGCAGATTCATTGTTAGAAGGAGAGGCATCTGCAACAGCCATACCAGCCTCTTTCTTCTTAGCCTCTTTCGCAGCCAGCTTAGGACACGCTTTGATGACATGATCATTTCCCTTACAGTACTTGCAAAATGTCTTCTGTTTGTCACCCTTCTTCTCATCTTTGTCTTCCTTCTTTGGTTGCGCAGCATTTGCAGATTTCTGCTTACTAGAAGAAAAGCCAGCTTTACCTTTCCCGCTTCTCTGACTAGCAACGAAAGCTTGATCTGCGACACGCATAATATTCCTGTTTTGCCTTGACTGGTCTTCTTGCAGCAAAACAGAAACTAACTCCTCAAATGATAAGGCATTGGGATTGCCTTTCATCATCAAGCGAAGAGTGGAAGCAAAACCCTGATAAGAATCTGGTAGACCATTCAAAACAGTCTGCACAAGTGAACTGTCAGACAGGATTTTATCTGCAGAAATGAGCTGCTCTTTGAAATCCTTGATCTTTGTCAAAAAGCTATCCATAGAATCACCTTCGTTCATATGCTCACTCTCCAACTGTTTTCGGAGATAAGCAACACGAGCCTCATTTCTTGCCTGATACAATGTGGCAAGTACATCCCAAGCATCCTTAGAAGTCCTGCAGGAGCGAATATGTGGGATAATGGTACGTTTGACAGACAGCGCAATCAAGGCATGAGCCTGCGCATCTCTACCATCCCAACGAATCTGCTCTGCTGAAAGTGGTGGTTCTCGAACAGCTGCTACAGCACTTGTGCCTGCACCATCATCAATAGTACCTGTTTCTGATGTGTTTGCAGCATTCCCAGCCACAATAGGACGTGCATCAATACCCTGCACAATGTTCCATAACCCCTTTGCTACCAATACATGTCGCATCATATATGCCCACAATGGATAGTTGGTGCCATCCAACTTATCCTCAGCAGCCAACATGCGGAATACATCATTGTTGTCAGCCATGGCCAATGACTGTACTACTAGATGTAAATGCTGTCTGTAAGAGGAAAACCTGTATAAAATCGACCTGTGCTATGTAGCACAGCCCAAAACAGACGAATGGGCACCTGTCCTGCAGATTTTAATCCTGACAGAAAATCTGCACAGTAGGACGATTTTGCCTGCGCAGTACTTGGAATGCAAAAACGGAGGGCGAAATGACCTCAGATCAAAATTCTGAAACGACCGAGCCCTACGGTCTCTCCCACGGAATATACTAACCTGCAGACGCTCGTGAAACCTCGTCGCAATCGGAGGAGATGAAGCGGCAGGTGCCGGTGATGCTGCCCGGGAGGAGGAAGCCTGCTCTGATACCAATTGTTGGAATTAGGGTTGCAGGAATGCACACACAACTTCAAGAAGATGAGGAAGCTTGAGCACAACACAGTAGTGTATTATGAGTGCCAAAAATGAAAGATAACAAGCCCTAGAAGATAATGGGCGTATATACAATGCACGGGGGAAAAAACCTCCTAGTGAGGGAAAAAGTGCCCCGGCGGTCCTAAGTGTGTTCACACACATCACTACTATAATATGGTAACAACCTGCACACAAAATTTGGATGTGCATCACTCTCATAACCTAGTGGCTGCATCATGTACACTTCTTCTTGCAAATCACCATGCAAGAAAGTATTCTTTACATCCATTTGATGTAAAGACCAACCCTTTGGTGCAACCATAGCAATGTCAGATCTCATGGTTTCCATTCTTGCAACCGGGCTAAATGTCTCCTCATAGTCTATGCCATAAGTCTGCGCATAGCCCTTGGCAACCAATCTTGCCTTTTACCTGCTCACTGAACCATCAGCATTGTGCTTGACTTTATACACCCACTTGCATCCAATTGCCTTCTTTTCCTTAGGCAAAGGCACTAACTCCCATGTTGCATTTACATCTAATGCTGCCATCGCCTTATCCATGGCATCTTCCTATTTCTTATTTCCAATTGCCTGCTCAAAGAAAGTGGGCTCTGTATTGGTTTTACCATGTAGGCGTAATGATAGGCTGTATATCCATCATATCTCAACTTGTCAACAAGGTATCTAACCCTCGTAGACCTGCGTACACCTGGATCACTGCTGCCAGGTGTCCTCAAAACAGCCCTGGTTCTCCTTACATGAGGAGTATTCATCACAGATGGAATGCCAAGCTCCTCCCAAAATCCTTTACCCATTAGGAAATTGGTCATTCTGAACTCCCAAGCATGGAAGTTATTCTTATCCAGCTTCTCAACAATCTGATTAATTCCGTTAGACATGTTTTCCTACAGCAATCAAATAACCTACAAACATACAACTTCTGTATGCAACATGTAATACAGCAGTATCTCCTGTAAACTGCTGTAGAAGTGGTACTTCAGCATAGCTTGTGTGTCACCAAATGTGACCAGAGTACATGTACATACACCTAGTATCAACAATACATGTGCGAACCCTGTGTGCACTTCCAAAATGCACTGCTGCACTGTAATAACCAAATTTCAAGCAGAAACAGTTCTCTACCAGAACTTCTAGAAAACTACCAAAAATACCCTGTAGTGACGAAACGGGACCCGTAATGTGCCCGAAATGGAAATCTGGATGGAAAAAACTATGTCTAATAAGATAGTATACCTTCCCTGTAGCTCTGCTCCCGCCGAAGACAGCTCCTCAATCAGAGATGTGTAGCTCCCAAAGCTAGTGAGGGGGTGTTGTACCTAAACCAAGAAGGGAAAAGAGATGATGGTGCTCTTACCCGTGTAGTACCGCTTCCTTCCTTGTTTCTTGTTCTTGCCTCTTTCTTGCCTCCTTAGCTCTCCCACACGAACCAAGATCTGATATCATAAAGAGAATGTGGGGGAGAGGAAAAACTTCAAACCCTATCAAGCAAACACACACACACACACACAAGAGAGAGCAAGACACAAAAGAAAGAGATGGATAGCTGAATTTTCTTCTATATTCTTCTTCTCTACTCAACTAACCTAACATAAAGATAAGAGTACACACTATATGGGTTAGTACTCAAGTACTACAACATACAAAGGTCGGTCCATAATGTGAACCTGACTAAATGAGCTGGCGCTATAACTATGCTAGTCTCTAGTCATACAAAATGGCTGTAACACAGCCTGTCATCCCACTGGCTGCATATCACCTGAAAAGATGCAGGGGGGAAGAGAGCTTGAGCTCTTGCAAACACACACACACACTCACAAAACCCTAATAGAGAACACACAAGGTGAGAGGCTGAAAATCTTCTTCTTCTCTACTCAACACTCAACACACCATATACAAGATAAGAGTACACACAATATGAAAGGTACTCAACCAAATACATACACGGGTTCTCTATAGTGTGAACCCAACTAAATGAGCTGGCGCTATAACTATGCCAGTCTCTAGAATGGCTGTCACACAGCCTGTCATCCCACTGGCCGCATATCACCCAAGATCTCACCAACCATGCCAGTGGTGTAAGTGTGGGGCCTATCCCCCCACGCGGGTCATCAGTGTTGTCCACCGCCTCACTAGACGAGCTCGATATCTCAACACTCCCCCTCGAGCTCAACTCCATCTCATGTACACCAAGCGAAGCCCTGAATCTGCGGAGCTTCTCTGTACCCAATGCTTTGGTAAAGATGTCAGCTACCTGATCCTGTGTGCTGACATAAACAAGGTCAAGGTCTCCTGCCAATACCTTCTCTCTGACGAAGTGGTAGTGGACCTCTATGTGCTTCGTACGAGCATGAAAGACTGGGTTCCTGGCCAACTGTATACTGCTAATGTTGTCACAGAAAATGACAACTTGTCTATCCACTGATAGACCCAAATCTGCAAGTAGCTTTCTCAACCAAGCTACCTCACATGCTGCCATAGCAGCTCCTCTGTACTCGGCCTCTGTACTTGAAAGAGCAACCTGCTTCTTGCTGCTCCAAGTCACAGCAGCACTCCCCAAAGAAAACATGAATCCACTGGTAGATCTTCTATCTGAGATACTACCAGCCCAATCAGCATCTATGTACCCATGTACACATATCTCTGTCCCAGTCTCATAGAATAGTCCACAATGCAAAGTAGACTTCACATACCTCAGTATGCGTCTCACTGCATCCAAATGCGGTTTCCGTGGAACCTGTATAAACTGACTCACCAACCCAACAGCATAGCTCAAATCTCGTCTGGTGATCGTCATGTAGATCAAACTTCCTACTATGTGCCTGTACATAGTAGCATCCTCCAAGATCTCTCCTGAATCTACACTCAACTTGCCATTCTACTATGTGCCTGTACATAGTAGGGTCCTCCAAGATCTCTCCTGAATCTGCACTCAACTTGCCATTCTGATCCAATGGCACAGAAATAGGCTTACAGCCTGTCATACCATACTTGGACAACATGTCCAAGCCATACTGTCTCTGCAGTAATCCAATACCATGTGGTGACCTAATCACCTCAATGCCCAAGTAATATCTGAGCTCCCCCAGATCCTTCATCTCGAACTTCTGTCTAAGCAAGATCTTTACATCAAAGATCTCTACATCATGGCCCCCCGTAATGATCAAGTCATCTACATAGATGACAACAAGCACAACTCCTCTATCACCATGTCTCACATACAGCGAGAAATCTGCATTGGCTACATGAAAGCCAATAGTGACAAGATATTCAGAAATCTTGTCAGACCATGCTCATATTCTTCTCTTCCATCAATGCTAGCGCAATCTCAGCAATGTGCTTGTTTTTCCGCTCAGCAACTCCATTTTGCTGCGGAGTGTATCTGCATGTAAACTGTCTCCAAATACCATTCTTCTTCAAAAATTTAGAGAACTCATTGGAGAAGTATTCTCCCCCTCCATCTGACCTTAGGCACTTGACATATTTCCCTGTTTGCTTTTCAACCAAAACTCTGAAATTCTGAAAGTGAGTGAACACCTCACTCTTCTCTTTCATGAAATATACCCACACTTTCCTTGTGTGGTCATCAATGAAAGTCACATAATACCTGCAGCCTCTCATAGATATGGTCTTCGTAGGACCCCATACATCTGAATGCACAAGATCTAGTGCATTTCTGCTCACATATCTGTTACGTGGAAACACATGCTTTGTTTGCTTTCCAAATTGGCATGCTTCACATATTTTCTGCATACCTTCCACTTTAAATTTTGGCAGCCCTATCACAATTCCTTTTGTCTGCATAGACTTCAATCTCTGCACATTTACATGTCCAATTCTTTTATGCCATATGTCTGTGTCTGCAACAACTCCTGAACCATTTGCAAACATCGCAGCACTCATTTCAGGCATGTCTACATTCAATGTAAACATTCTGCCCACTCTGTTGCCTTTTGCAACCAACCTACACTTGTCTTTAAAATCTTCAACATAACACCCATCAGGGTTAAACCGAACCTGCAAACCCTGCTCAATCATCTGGCCAACTGAAACCAGATTCTTTGTTATGTTTGGTACATGAAGTACATCTGCAAGGTACTTCACTTTGCCATCTTGCATAGACAGTGGCACATCTCCAACATGGGCAATTGGATGAGCAGTGTCATCCCCTATTTCCACAAAACCTGGTCTTTCCGAGTTTTTCATCTCCTTGAACCACTCCCCATGACTTGTCATGTGGTTCGAAGCGCCTGAATCCACATACCATACATTATCTTTTTGTGCTACATCAACATTTTCAGACATGGCATTCACGACATGTTGCATAACAAACAACCTTTCATTATCCTCATTATTTCTGCTTGAGGAGGATGCATAGTTGTTTTGCTGCACTTTTCCATTTTGCATGTCAGCCTGCTTCTTATAACATTCTGCCTGCACATGTCCAGGCTTACCACAATAATAGCATTCACGTGCATCATTATATTGCCTTTGCCAATTTCCACGACCTCTTTGACTCCCCCTGCCTCTGAATTTGCCTCTTCCACTTGCGTGTTGTTGTTGTTGTTGATTCTGGGACTGTTGTTGTTGCTGCTACTCTGCTGGCCATAATTCTGATTACCTGTTCGGCCACCTCCTTGACCGCGTCCACGGTCTCCTCTACCTCGTCCTCTTCCTAAACTCGTGTAGAAGGCCTGTTGCTCTGAACTATTTTTGCTTTGTGAAGACTGTTGGTCTTCACCCAAGTTCTTCTCTTCGATAATCAGCATAGATACCAAATCTGTAAAGTTGGGAATGTTTTCCCGAGTCTGAATAGACGTCTTGAACGCCTTGTATTGTGGCCCGAGACCACGTAGACAGACTTCCACCTTGTCATCATCATCTACTGACACACCAATAGATGCAAGGGATTCCACAATACCCTTTATCTTCAACGCATAGTCATTCACAGACATGCTCTTTTTCTCCACAGTATGAAGTTCATTCTTCAACTGTATCTTATGTGCCTTGGTATTTGTTTCATAGAGCTTTACCAAGGTGTCCCACGCCTCCTTGGGGGACTTGGCATCCTGAATGTGCCCAATCATGGTGTCTTGTATACTAATGGAAAGCCAATACATTACTTTCCTGGCTCCTTGGTTCCAGTCCTTAAACTCTTTCACATCTGCAGCAGTCGGATTTACCGGTATCTCTGGTGCCTCTTCATTCTCACCTTCTATGTAATCCCAATAGCCTTTTCCCATCAAGAAATTCGTCAACCTGAACCTCCAAGCATGGAAGTTATTCTTATCCAGCTTCTCAGCCACAATCTGTGTTATGCCATCATTAGACCTCTTGCCAAACACACAATTTTACCAGAAACTGCACTCTGGTTTTTCCTGCACAACTGCTGTATTTTCTGCACAACGGTACTGTAGTACTCTCAAATGTCACAACCAGTGACTTCAATGTGCATACATACACCCAATGGCAACTGTAGACCTCTTTGCAGCACCCACAGTGTCTGCACAGTCAATCTGTCTTCCTGCAGTTCTTAAAACAGAGTTCTGCAGAGAATTGATGACTTACCCACAGTGCTCGAGATCGCCTGCTTTCTGAAAAACGGAGGTCCAGACGCGCCCGAAACGCATTTTCGGCCCAGAAAATATTGTCCGATATAGGACGGAATAGTTGCCCTATAGCTTTACTCTCGCGAAGAAAGCTCCTCAATCAGAGATCATTGCCGGTGCCTCCCATAGAGCTCCCGACAAGGGTGTAGTCACCAACACAAATAGGGAAGAGTAGTTGCAGCTCTTACCCTCGTACTGCTTCCTGTGGTTCTCTTGCTTGCAGCTCAGCCCTTAGCACGAACCAGGCTCTGATACCATGAAAAGATGCAGGGGGAAGAGAGCTTGAGCTCTTGCAAACACACACACACACTCACAAAACCCTAATAGAGAACACACAAGGTGAGAGGCTGAAAATCTTCTTCTCTCTACTCAACACTCAACACACCATATACAAGATAAGAGTACACACAATATGAAAGGTACTCAACCAAATACATACACGGGTTCTCTATAGTGTGAACCCGACTAAATGAGCTGGCGCTATAACTATGCCAGTCTCTAGAATGGCTGTCACACAGCCTGTCATCCCACTGGCCGCATATCACCCAAGATCTCACCAACCATGCCAGTGGTGTAAGTGTGGGGCCTATCCCCCAGGCGGGTCATCACAGTGTCCACCGCCTCACTAGACGAGCTCGATATCTCAACATCACCCATAATCTCACCAACCATACCAGTGGTGTAGATGCAGAAGCTATCACCTAGGTGGGTCATCAATGTCCGTAGCACTAGTTGAGCTCGATATCTCAACAAGCATGGACCCAGCAAAACAAAGTCAATCACCCGCACCTTTGTCTGGTTAGTTTCTTTTCCCTTCCTTTTCTCTTTTCCTTAAATTATACAAATTGTTGGCCTTTAATATTTTATTTTATTCTCTCTCCATAGATGAGTTTTAAAGAAAACTTAAATTAAAAAACTAATAAAATAAATAAAATCCCAAAAATCTAAGACCCTTGAAAATTCAAATAAATTAGAAAATTCTTTTAAAAAATCAAGATAAAGTAGAAAACCTTGAAAAACCAAAAATAAGATCTCATTTGGATTGTGCATTGAAGCATTAAACACAACTATCAACAGAACTTAATCATGGCACACTCAAGGGGGGTAAACACATTGTTGATAAGCAAATCCAACTATTGAATTTCATCATGTCCTACAGTCCATGCCTCCAATTCAAGTTCTAATTCCCTCTACCATGCCTTGGAATACACACATTCCATCAACCACTTCAATGGGTTTCAAACCCTTGGTCACACCAATCCCTACAAGAATTAGTCCTGTACACATGCTAGGACCAACCACACAACCTATACAACCCCTAGATGCTCAAATCATAGCCATGCAAAAAAATCTAAAAACAGGGGTTGCATATGGATTGAAGAGTGTCTTTGACCACAAAGAAGCTCCACGTAGCTTTAGAGAATCCCCTAGACTTGTAGCTTTTCTATAGAAACATTAAAATGTATGAGAAAATATGATGGTTCCACTAACCTCTTTGAGTTTATGTAACTATTTGAAGAATCGTGTGAAGCCTTTGGGAGCCTAAGCTACTCCTCCAAGGTCCAAAATTTCTCACTATGCTTAGTTTACAAGGCCAATAGGTGGTTCACCACACTAAAACCTGAACTTCAAAACTCTAATGATGGACAGCCTTCATCTATGGGTTGGTTCTCAAGGCAAGATCCTTGGTGGTGGAGTGCATAACGCAAAATCTACTTAATATGATGAAATCATCCGAGATTTTATCCTCTGAATAAAAACTTTGGATTCACAATATGAGCCATGGAAAAAGTTGAATGATGCTCAATTGAAAAGATGTTTCATAATGAGTTTGAAAAAGAACAGCTTGCACAACTTGATACTTTTTTCAAATCGAGATATCATTAATAACTGTTGTAAAGACACTATCTGTCTAGATGACAACATGTGGAAGATGATCTTTAGAATAGGTTTACTACATTCAAGCATTCACACTATGCTTAGTTGACACGGCCGATAGGTGGTTAACCACACTAAAACCTGAAATTCATAACTCTAATAGCCTTCATCTATGGGTTCTCAAGGTAAGATCATTGGTGGATTGTGTCACGCAAACTCTACTTAATTGAGAGGAAATATGATAAAATAATTCAGGATTTTATCCTTCGAATAAAAAATTTGAATTCACAATATGAGCCATGGAAAAAATTGAATGATGGTCAATTGAAAAGATGTTTCATAATGAGTTTGAAAAAGAATAGCTTGCATAACTTAATCCTTTTTTCAAATCGAGATATCTTTGATCAATGTTGTAAAGACGCTATTCTTCTGGATGACAACGTGTTGGAAGATAAGATTAGAATAGGTTCACAACATCCAAACTAGCCGAACAAGAGAGTAAAGATAAACTTATATTCGGACTCCCAAATAAAGATTGTGCTGCATTGATTGAGAGCTTCGATAGGAAAATGCAAGAAAAGGGTTTGTCGTCGATGGTGGGGTGCCCGTATATTCGATGAGGTTAGCCCAATTGATGAGGTTGGGAGTAAGAGGGTGGACGAATCTTTGGCAACTCTAACACCATCTCTTTCCTTTTAAGAGAAAGTGAATAGGCATTGTGTGCCAATCTCTTATACTTGTCCAACCTATAAATCCCATGGCTTAGAGGACTACGGATACTAGAGTGATGTCTCCACCACCATCACCCCAATCATGAACTGTACACATGTCATCAATAAATTTGACCATTAGGCCTACCCTAGTAATGGTAGAGACTGATAGTAAGTCCATTTTAATGCCTAGAACAAATAAGAATTTTGAGAGAGTGATTTTCCCACCATTTGTAGCAGTGAGCATAACCTTACCAACTCCTTTCATTGGATATGAGCAGTGAGTATAACCTTACCAACTCCTTTCATTGGATATGAGGAGTTGTAAGCCATGCCTAGAAGTCTCAGACATCATTGTCAAGATGGTTGATGGAACTGTCGCCAGCCTACGAGATGCTACTTGGATGTCAAAAAAGGACGTAGGAAACTCTTTTTCAATCAAGCATAGGAGATCTATGCACTCCTCCATTATTTTTTGTGAAATCTCCCAAGTGTCTATTTCCTTTGACATGATCCACCTGGCAAATGATAAAACACCAATCGATAACTAACTTCAATTACAAAGAAGAACCTTAGACACTTTTTTAAAGGAGAAGTACCTTGCAAGAGCGACCGCGAACGGTATATGATATCTCAAATGTTCTCCATTAAGCATCAATCAATTACAAGTGGCAAGATGCTGTGTGACAACCGTATTTAAATTACTAGTTGTCTCTTGTGTGTGTGTGTGTGTGTGTGTTTGTTTGCTTGTAAGGGATCCCTCTCCCTCCAAGGAAAAAAATAAGGGCTAATCTTTGTCACCAATTGGCTATTTTTTTGGGGTTTTTCCAAAAACAATAAAATTGCTTTGGCATCTTAAAACATTTGCCCAGATTTTGGCCATTTTGTAGGGTTTTAGAAAATATTCGCCCAATTTTGGATATTTTAGGGTATTTTTTGAAAACATTTGCCCCATTTTCTATAATTGTAGATTTATAATGCCAAACCACCTACACTTATATATATTCATGATGGCATCGTATTTTTTACCCTGTCTCCCCTACATTCTCTTTAACCCCATTAGCGATAGCCGTCAACACCATGAAGTGAAAAACTCATCTTATTCATAATATAAAAGGATGGTAGGAAAGCATATTGTTTAGATTGTTAGTGTATTTTGCATCAATGACCACACAAGGAAAGTGTGGGTATATTTCATGAAGGAAAAGAGTGAGGTGTTCACTCACTTTCAGAATTTAAAAGTTATGGTTGAAAAGCAAACAGGGAAATATGTAAAGAGCCTAAGGTCGGATGGAGGGGGAGAGTACTTCTCCAATGAGTTCTTTGAATTTTTGAAGAAGAATGGTATTCAGAGACAGTTTACATGCAGATACACTCCGCAGCAAAATGGAGTTGCTGAGCGAAAAAACAGGCACATTGCTGAGATTGCGCGAGCATTGATGGTGGAAGAGAAGAATATGCCGCATAGCTATTGGGCTAAGGCTGTTTCTACAGCAGTATACATCATGAACAGGACTCCAACTGCAGCCATACATGATGTAACTCTAGAGGAGAGGTTTACTGGCAAAAAACCTGATTTGTCTCATTTGAAATTCTTTGGATGCATTGCATATGTGCATATGCCAGATGAGCTGAGAACTAAGCTAGATCCAAAAGCTGAAAAATGTGTGTTTATTGGATATTCCCTTGAGCAAAAGGGATACAAGTGTTATAACCCTACTACACGTGAGTTGAGGGTAAGCAGGGATGTTGTCTTTGATGAGATGAACAGCTAGTATGCGACTGAAAAAGAAGCTGTTGGGGATGATGTGTGTGGAAGTGTGGTTGCACAGAATGCAGGTCAGCAATCACAGTCTTTGAGTGGACCAGGAGAGTCCTCATCTAGTGGGTTTGTTGATAGACCATGGAGTGGCAGGCTGCATCATAATACCAGTCCTGCAAATGTGATTAGTACATCACGTAAAGGAAAAGAGAAAGTGGTTGAGCCCCTTGGTATGCCCGACATTTCTGCAGGGCATTCTCATGTTGATGGAGAGTCTAGCGGCTCAGATATGAGTCTTGATGAGGAGCTTGGGATCCCAACTATGAGAACACCTGGTGTAAAGAAGGCTATGGAAGCCATGAATGAAAAGCTGCAAAGATCTGGGAGAGTGAAAAACCCTATGCAGAGGTTTACCTATGATGGTTATGTGGCACATCACTATGCATATATGGCAAAGGTTGTGCAGGTTGTAGAGCCCACATGCATTGATGAGGTTGTTGGAAATGTGTGTTGGGAGAAAGCTATGGATGAGGAGATGGATGCACTATATGGAAATGAAACTTGGGATTTAGTGCAATTGCTTGAAGACAAGAAAGCCATTGGATGCAAGTGGGTGTACAAAGTAAAACATAACAGTGATGGAAGCATAAACAGGTATAAAGCTAAGTTGGTAGCCAAAGGATATGCGCAGACATATGGCATTGATTATGAGGAAACTTTCAACCCAGTTGTTGCCAAGATGGCAACAGTGAGAGTCGTGATAGCAGTGGCTGTGTCAAAGCAATGGTCTTTACATCAGATGGATGTAAAGAATGCATTCTTGCATGGGGATTTGCAAGAAGAGGTGTATATGTTGCAGCCACCTGGTTATGGGGATGTGAGTCACCCCGAGCATGCTTGCAGGTTAAAGAAAGCCTTGTATGGCTTAAAGCAAGCACCAAGAGCATGGTCTGACAAGATTTCTGAATATCTTGTCACTATTGGCTTTCATGTAGCCAATGCAGATTTCTCGCTGTATGTGAGACATGGTGATAGAGGGGTTGTGCTTGTTGTCATCTATGTAGATGACTTGATCATTACGGGGGACCATGATACAGAGATCTTTGATATAAAGATCTTGCTCAGACAGAAGTTCGAAATGAAGGATCTGGGGGAGCTCAGATATTTCTTGGGCATTGAGGTGATTAGGTCACCACATGGTATTGGATTACTGCAGAGACAGTATGGCTTGGACATGTTGTCCAAGTATGGTATGACAGGCTGTAAGCCTATTTCCATGCCATTGGATCAGAATGGCAAGTTGAGTGAAGATTCAGGAGAGATCTTGGAGGATCCTACTATGTATAGGCGCATAGTAGGAAGCTTGATCTACATGACGATCACCAGACCAGATTTGAGCTATGCTGTTGGGTTGGTGAGTCAGTTTATGCAGGTTCCATGGAAACCGCATTTGGATGCGTTGAGACGCATACTGAGGTATGTGAGGTCTACTTTGCATTGTGGACTATTTTATGAGACTGGGACAGAGATATGTGTACATGGGTAGATAGATGTTGATTGGGTTGATAGTATCTCAGATAGAAGATCTACTAGTGGCTTCATGTTTTCTTTGGGGAGTGCTGTTGTGACTTGGAGCAGCAAGAAGCAGCCTACGGTTGCTCTATCTAGTACAGAGGTCGAGTACAAAGGAGTTGCTATGGCAGCATGTGAGGTAGCTTGGTTGAGAAAGCTACTTGCAGATTTGGGTCTATCAGTGGATAGATAAGTTGTCATTTTCTGTGACAACATTAGTAGTATACAGTTGGCCAGGAACCCAGTTTTTCATGCTCGCACAAAGCATATAGAGGTCCACTACCATTTCGTCAGAGAGAAGGTCTTGGCAAGAGACCTTGACCTTGTTTATGTCAGCACACAGGATCAGGTAGCTGACATCTTCACCAAAGCATTGGGTACAGAGAAGCTTCGCAGATTCAGAGCTTCACTTGTTGGTGTACATGAGATGGAGTTGAGCTCGAGGGGGAGTGTTGAGATATCGAGCTCATCTAGTGAGGTGGTGGACACTGATGACCCGCTTGGGGGATAGGCCCCACACTTATACCACTGGCATGGTTGGTGAGATCATGGGTGATATGCGGCCAGTGGGATGACAGGCTGTGTGACAACCATTTTAGAGACTGGCAAAGTTATAGCGCCAGCTCATTTAGTCGGGTTCACACTATAGAGAACCCTTGTATGTATTGGTTGAGTACCTTTCATATTATGTGTACTCTTATTTGTATATGGTGTGTTGAGTGTTGAGTAAAGAAGAAGAATATTTTCAGCCTCTCATCTTGTGTGTTCTCTATTAGGGTTTTGAGAGTGTGTGTGTGCTTGCAAGAGCTCTAGCTCTCTTCCCCCCCCTGCATCTTTTCAAACTACTCACAACAGGACTCTATCTAGTACCCTGACAAGAATATCCAACCTTGAAGGCCTCTTTCAAGGCTTTGAAGGTGGCCTTGTCCTCAGTTTTCAAGGATCTGAACCATTGGCCAGCTTTATCGTCTAGGGTGAGGCCAGAGGCACTCTCCTTAACTTACTCTTCCAAATGGCCAAAGCCTTCATAGATCTGGTTGAACATCTCTAAGTGTGGGATAGGGTCTCCAGTCCCATCAAATTTAGTGATTAGCCTCGAGATGCTTGTGGGATTGTTCTGCTCTAATCTAGGTCCTAGTGCTGGTTGAGGTCGGGGCTAGGGGCGTGATGCTCGTAGCCACCCCCTCCCTATTTCCAAGGCTAATCTTAACATTTCTGGTGTTAGCCCTACCATCGCTAGAGCGGGTGCTGGTTAGGTTATGCCTCATGTGGCCCCATGTGGTATCTGAGGTAGGCTCCTCAAGGTGGGTATTGTTGATATACATGTGCACTAGGCTGATGTGACAGGGCTGGGTAGGCGCTTTCTCTTTGGTACGATGTTTCAGGCCCTTAGGAAGATGGATCTGGCCCTAGGTTTTGTATGGGTCTCTTGGCTCTGAATGAATCGGGCACCCCTGAGACGAGCATGCCTCTCTAGGCTCGTGGTTGAGTCTGGGTCTAATGGTGGCTGTCGCTTTGCCCAATTTTTGCTCTAGGATCTAGAGACAGTGTGGGCTCACTTTCCTATTGATGTTCCATACCTCTCACCCTGGGATGTGGCTCTTCTAACTGTGTGTTACCCATGATAAAGTTGCGGAGCCTCAAAGCAAGACTTCTCTGTGAATGTGTAGGAGAGGTAGAGTCTTGCTCCTTGTTAACCACCCTGGTTAACATGACCTTCGTGCAACTACTACGCCTTTTGTAACTCATCTTTTTGTAACCGCGCAATGCGCTAATTGTAAATGAGACATGGGATGACCGAGCTTATGATATGTGTAACACTGGTCACATGAGGATTTGATGTACGTAGAGCTAGAAAATCTAGGAAGACTAGTCACACTACAATGCCGGAGATTAGGAGATTCCTGGAGGGACTCGAAGATATTCCCCCTACATAACTCCTTGTTTGCCTTAGACCATACCTCCTTGAACAATGTTGCACGAGTGTTTTGAAGTTTGAGGACAACTTCAAGGGAACAGGTTCCCAACAACTCCATGAAGGTGTATCTGAAGCCTCCTTCAAGACCACTAGCACAAAGCCTAATGAAAAGGGAAAAGAGTCTTCATATGGACAAAGTGTAGAGAAATTGGCCACAGCACTAATGCAACAAATGACCCAACAATGTAGAATTAACCAAGGCAGGGATCAAGGGGGCCATCCACATCTCTATCCTAGAAGGGAACTAGTATAGTGCCTGACCTATCAAGAAAACCATACTGGCACCAAGTGTCCTCATCTGAGACCCCGTCCAAGCCTCTATTTCACATATTGTGTAAAGTGGGGAAATCATGAAATCTCTAACTACTATCACCACAAGGTTGCTCGAGCCATGCCTCAGGCACTGTCTGCCAATCCCAGGCAACTGCTAGCTTTGCAAGCTCTAGTGCATCATAACGCACCTCAACCTAGCCAAGAGGTGCCCCAAAGAGGTATCCTTAGGAGGGTACCAGAATCTTCCACCTCTGCCCCCATTACCCAAAGTTGCACTAGTTTGTCAAATAACCCTGACGGAACTCTTTGAGGATGGGAATGAGGGTGAAATCCTGGAAACTTCCACTTATGAAACCCAAGAGCTAACAAGCCCACCTTCACAAATCCTAAGTCACGATGTCATGGAGGGTGATCAAATGTACCCTGTATACTTAGCAGCCCCAAAACCTCGGGCTTAGGGACATGAATCAGACAACTAAAAGACCACCCATACAGTGCTACAATTGTGGTGAACCTCACCAAGTGGCTGAGTGTCCCAACCGAAAGGGTATGGCGAGTGCCCTTGCAAGTGCTCCCGCCCCAGCTCCATTGTGTGTAGGGTGCGGTATTGATCATCTTTATAAAGACTGTCTGCTATGCTGAGACCAGGATCAACTAGAAAGACTCATGAAGCTAATCGCAACACTAGCCTTAACCTTCTGAGTGTGAGAGATGGTTTCATTCAAGCAATCCCTCTCAATGCAGTGACCAGGCTACAAAACAAGCAAAGGACTATTGTACATGCTACACAGAGGCATCAACCTCACAAAATCAAGGTCAAGCAAGAGTCCTTGAACAAGCACGAGCAACTCAGCACTCATGAAATAAAGCCACAAAGGTTGGGAAGGGAGAAAGCCGAGTGATTATCAAAAGCGGTTTAGACTCCAGCACAACTCATCCATCGACTTATTCCTCCAAAGAAGCATTGTTGAGGGCTGCTGCCCAAGCTAGAGAACCCATGGACACCTTCCAGCTACTGCAAAAAGCTCATTGAGTACCCTAACCCTATTGAGGAAAAATAAAGACTCCTCGTAGCCCAAGAGTTTGTCAGTGAGTGCCAAGCTCATTTGGAAGCCGATCCTCCTACTGCCTACCTTGAACCATGCCCATCGGTCTCAAACCAAAGACCTTTGCATGATGCTCAGGTATATCCTTGCGAGCTTCTAGACCAACCACTCCTGCAAGAGTTAACAGAAGCAGAAGCTACCCCCCCAACACAAGACAGGGTAGTGAAATATCTTAGAAACTTGGGAGATGAACATCATAGGGGAATAGATGCAAAAATCCATGTTCCCATCCCATACACTTCAAAAAGCTTAAGACAAAGCAAACCCAACCTTCCTCAAAGGACAACCTTTGTTCTAAGAGACATTGCATGTCTCTCTTATTTCCTCTCATCTCAGGTCCAAATCCCTATCGGCACCTTGCTCCAAGGTAGCCCAAGCCTATGTAATGACCTGAAAGACTGGATGGAGGGACGTTTCAAAGCAAGCATATACAAAACTATAGAGCCCGACAGCTCTGATGAATTTGAGGAAGAAGAATTTCATATACCTCATAAGGTTGAAGGCGATGAACTCAACGCAACTTTACCCATAACCTTTGATGGCCTCCAAGTTATCGCAATCTTGGAAGGGGGAGCTAGAGTGAGCATTGTTACCAAACAATGCTAGGAAAAATGGGGAGCACTTGCCGTGGATAACACCCGATCACTAGTTAAGCTCGTTGATGGATCCACTACTAGACCCATTGGTCTACTAAGGGATCTAAAGATCAAGATCCTTGGAACTACTTACCGCCACATTTTTGTGGTGATGAACTTTGGACGTCAGTCAACTTCATATGACTGCATCCTCGGTAGACCCTTTACGAGAGAATCAAAGATGATACATGATTGGGACACCGACCACATTTACATTTGAAGAAAAGAACTTACCTTCAAGATCAATCTATGCATGTGGAAGGTACACTGAGTGGCAGACCATTTGCAGAGGACTCCGTCACAAAACTACAAGAACTACTGAAGTCCATCTATGCCATACATGCCATAAAACTCTAGAAGATGAAAGAGACAATGAGGATTGTGCCCCGCACCTAGAGCCGGAAGACTCTGAGAACTGGATGCATATCCTCGCTACCCTGGATATATTACCTTGACACACTGATGTACAAGGTTTGCCATGGTAGATGGGAAACAACTTATGTCATTATGCATGCTAAGTTCAACATATCTACCCAATGTAGCCACCCAAGAGCTTGAACGGGCTTTAGAGCAAAGCCATCAAGGAGTACATGCTCCCATAGAACTCACAGGTTGGAGGGATTCCCTAGGCTAGAAAGATATGTCTTCCCAGACAACTCAAAAACCCATTGGTTGAAATATGTGGGTGCTATCTCGAAGCACATGAGCATTTCAATGAAATATGGCAAAAAGAGTTTGCAAATAGCTCTCTTTTGGTCCACACTATTTTCCCATAGCCGGTTGAACCCATTCAACCTAAACCAGTCCCTGTTGTTGCTGCGAAAAGCTTTGCCCTGTAAGATCCTTGTCCCTACTACGCAACAATTTCAGGGGTGCTAGCAACGGAAGTAACACTTCTTGTGCGGGGCAGGGTCCCACATTCGGGGCCTCACCCACGGATAGCCGGACAAGAGACTAATCCATTGGTACTTCCAAAACCGAACCCGAAAAAACTTCCTTTGCCCGGAAAGCACGGGCGATTCCACAAGGATAACGTTTCCCTAACGTAGTCAAAAGCCTTAACTAACTGAGCTCATCTGACCGAACCCGTAAGTCCCATAGTCAGATCAGGGAAAAATACTGTACTTGGATCATAGAGACCAACGCTTTTTTCCTCATTGTTGAGAGACATAGCCGTTGATTCTTTTCCGTAGAACAGTTTTTGTCCGGGATTTACTTCATCTATCGAACTAAATAGAAATTGAGTCTCGATTTACAAATCCATCAGTCCAGCCTAACCCCATCCAGTCCCATGGGTTAGCCACAACCACTGTAGTGATAGGATCCAATTAGGAATTTGGTTATGTTTTGTCCCGGGTACCAGGGAAAAGAGTTCCCAGGTTCCCTAGCCGGATGTTCATGCAAACATAAAACCACTTACACACCCAATATGAAATTGCCTTTTTCTCAGCATCAGCTATCTTTAAAACAATCTTTTAATGAAATCATTTTGTCACTGATCACAATCCTCAAAATCTCTGGTTGAATCCTTATTTCCAATCATTCCTTCATCGATGTACTTATGGCATCATTGGCAACTAGAACGCTCACCACCTATTCACATAGGGGCCTTTTCGATAGTTCCTAGCTCGTAGTAACCGGCAATATATTCACATATAAAAATCAAGATGAAATCCTCGTTGAAGATCAGCAAGATCAACCAACAAATCCATATAAGAGAGCTATGGACTCATCAGTTGTTTGAGGACTAGCAAGGTCAATCAACCAGATCCATACTCGGTTTCAGAAAACAACTCTTACTCCTTGTTCTAATATCTTCCACGACGCACATGTGGGTATCTTTGGTGACCCAAAGCCCGAGCACCGTATGGTCAGCACCCTCTAGGATCCTTCGTAGGTCACCTAGCTCTACACTCATAGGTCGCTTCCTTGGTCCCTCATCCACCGTACACGGAAGCTCACCATTTAAATCGAACCGAGGCTGGTCAAGACCTCGGCCGACCTTGCTACGCGAGACGTCCTCCGTTGACTCTCCATCAGCTGTTGCAACTTTAACAGGTAGTTCTCCACGACCGCATTCTCAAGACAGTCAAAATGCTTCCCCAGCATTCTTGACATAAAATACTCATTTACAAACAGTTCACAAATACAGTTTCTATAATGAACTCCGTCTTTCCAGATTGTTCCACATCAATCCATATTACTTAACCCAAATCCAAATCATATGTATATCCATTCTTGACCAGGTACATCATTTTCCACCATCCCATCACATCAGATTCATTCACTTCACATAACATCCATTCCTATCTTTCTTAATTTATATTACGTCTCATCACATCCATTTCTCATTACATCTCATTCGTTCACATCTTATATTATTCATTCACATTCTGATTCACATGACATCTCATCTCATCCATTTGCTCTTCATATCCATTCATATACATATTCGCATTCATTATTCCACATACACATCCACATTCGTACATCCACATTCACATCTTTACTTCCACATCCACATCCACATTCATACATCCACATCCATACATCCATTTTCACATCCACATTCATATATCCACATCCACATCTATACATCCATACATCCACATCCACATCCACATTCATACATTCACATCCATACATCCACATCCATATCTACATCCATACATCCATTTTCACATCCACATCCACATTCATACATCCATACATCCATATCCACATCCACATTCATACATCCACATCCACATCCATATCTACATCCATACATCCATACATCCACATCCACATCCACATTCATACATCTACATCTACATCCACATCCATATCTACATCCATACATCCATTTTTACATCCACATTCATACATCCACATCCACATCCACATCCATACATCCATACATCCACATCCACATCCACATCCACATCCACATTCATACATCCACATCCACATCCATATCTACATCCATACATCCATTTTCGCATCCACATTCATACATCCACATCCACATCCATACATCCATACATCCACATCCACATCCACATTCATACATCCATTTCCACATCTACATTCATACATCCACATCCACATTCCACATTTCTACTTCCATTTTCACATCCACATCCACATCTCTATTCATACATCCACATCCACATTCCACATTCATACTTCCATTTCCACATCCACATCCACATTTACATTCATACATCCATATCCACATTCCACATTCATACTTCCATTTTCACATCCACATCCACATTCCACATTCATACTTCCATTTTCACATCCACATCCACATCTACATTCATACATCCACATCCACATCCACATCCACATTCCACATTCCTACTTCCATTTCCACATCCACATTCATACATCCATATCCACATTCCATTTACATCTATCTGATTTCTATCACTTCTCATCACATCTATTTATAGAATGTAAGAGAATTCTATATATTTTTTTGATATAAAGATTCTTTACGCATCTAATTAGGCATAAAGACAACTTTAGTAGGAATGACACTTTTAAAAAAATCCTTTTATGCATAAATTCAATTTTAAAGAAAATAACACTTTCAAATTAAAAATAAACCTTTTATGCATTTTACTATGCATAAAATCCATTTGAATGAGAATAACATTTTCAAAATAAAAATAAACCTTTTATGCATCTTTCTATGCATAAACTCAATTTTAATGAGAATAACTCTTTTGAAATAAAAATAAATTTCTTTATGCATCATTCTATGCATAAAATGAAAATTGATGAAAATAACTCTTTTGACATAAAAATAAATTCTTTATGCACCTTTCTATGCATAAAATGAAAATTGATGAGAATAACTCTTTTGACATAAAAATAAATTCTTTATGCACCTTTCTATGCATAAAATGAAAATTGATGAGAATAACTCTTTTGACATAAAAAAAAATTTATTTATGCATCTTTCCATACATAAATCTAATTTAGTAGGAATTACACTTTTAGAATAAAAGAATTTCTCTTATGTATCTTCCCATGCATAAAAACTAAATCCAATGGAAAATAACTCTTTTAAAATAAAAACTTTCTTTTATGCATCTAATTTATGCATAAACTCCATTTATGATGAAAATCACACTTTTAATATTAAGAAAATATCTTTTATGCATATGTTTATGCATATAAATCATTTATGATGAAAATCACTCTTTTAATATAAAAGAATTTCTTTTATGCATCTAATTTATGCATAAAATCATTTATGATGAAAATCCCACTTTTAATATAAAAAGTATCTTTTATGCATATGCTTATGCATACAAATCATTTATGATAAAAATCACACTTTTAATATAAAAATATATATCTTTTATGCATATGTTTATGCATACAAATCATTTATGATGAAAATCATTCTTTTAATATAAGAGAATTTCTTTTATGCATCTAATTTATGCATAAAATCATTTATGATGAAAATCACTCTTTTGAATTAAAAATAAAATTTTTTATGCATCTTTCTATGCATAAAATAAGAATTGATGAAAATAACACTTTTTGGATTAATTTAAATTCTTTATGCATCTATCCATATGCATAAATCCAATTTAGTAGGAATTGCACTTTTAGAATAAAAAGTAAAACTTTTTTTTACACAATTTTAGAAAATTTTTCCATAGCCTCCTTTGTATGGCTGACCGTTTTTCAATTTTTAACTTTCTAAAATCAACTAGAATTTCACCAAGAGTATTTAATTCATTCTAATGTAAGCAATTTCTACTTATTTAAGAGAAACATTATGAAAAACTTGATTTTATCCATTAATCATTCATCTAGGATAAAGAATGGTTGGATTTACTAAAGAAGAGAGGGGAATGCCTTTTCTCAATGAGGCATAACATCATTTTCATTTTAAAGAAGATAAAAATCATAAAAACCATTAAAATTAAGCATAAATGGGAATTTATGTATTTCCTTACTACCATTCATCAATTAACTTCAATAACATTAAAAAGCCATTCGAATTTAGCTTCTCAAGCTTGAGAGGGATTGAGAAGAGAGAAACATTGAGAAGTTATGGAAAAAGATCAAAATTCACACTTTACCTTACAAATTGCTTGATTCTTTGATCATGGTAGAGGCCCCCAACCAATCAATGTTGAAATGTCAAGCTTGTATACAGCTGGAGGATAGCACATGGGTGCTGACAGAGTGACAGTATGGTAGATGGATATTGTGTGGTGTGTTTATGACCGCATCCAGCTGGTCATGTGTGGTGTGTGGACATAACACTATGTTGTGTTCTCTTTTGTGTGTGTGAGAGAGATGATGACTATGGCTTCTCTCCTTCTTTATGATTGATGAATATGGATTAAGGTTTGCTTCTCTTTGTGTGTGCTCCCTCCTTCTTCTATTTTTTATCATGGTATCAGAGCCTAGAGCTCATTAGTTGTGTTGTGAGAGTGAGTGAGAGAAGAGGGAAGAAGAAGAAGAAGCTGTGAAGATTTCCATTGAAGCTGTGGAGCAAAAGAAAGCTGTGGAGCTCACCTCGGTTACAGATCTGAAGCTTGGCCTAACGGGTAAGAGTAGCAAAACTCTCTTGAGCGGATTGTAGGTGCCAAAGAGCAGGTTCAGTGAAGATTGAAGTGCATAAAGCAAGCAGAAAATTTTTGTTTTGAAGCTTTCATGGAAAGCTTGTGAATGAATGTATTTTGGCACATGTATTTGGGGAAATGCAAGCAAAGAAGTGAAGGTCTCATGTATTTGGAAGGGCACATGTACTAGCAACTCAGGAGCAAATCATTCATGCAAAAATTGATGCATTTCAAGTGATGTGTAAAGGAAAAATTTTGGTTTTGTGAACTTCTGCAAAACAGAGAACATACCCCCCGCCGTGGAGGATCGATTGCGAAAGCTAGAGGAAAAATTGAGTCAAACCCTTCAAGCACATGTTAGCTTAGGTCATTGCTAAGGTGCTGGTGAAGTAAATGTGCAAATGCCCCATCCCTAGAGCCCTCTGGAGCAGGCGACGCTTTCTGGAGCAGTATCTTGGATAGTTTGAGAAGATTTTGGTCTAATTCACTCATTTGTACATCAAACTTGGTGCCCCATCCCTAGAGCCCTCTGGAGCAGGCGGCGCTTTCTGGAGCAGTATCTTGGATAGTTTGAGAAGATTTTGGTCTAATTCACTCATTTGTACAGCAAACTTGGTGCTTTAAAGCTTGGAGTGCTTAGCAAAAGTGTGATTGAGAGTTGTATTACATTTGGGACAGCTCATGTGATTTATTTGAAGCTCATTTAATTCAATTAGCAGAGATTTGCAGGTATGCAGAAATGCTGTGTAGAAACAGAGCATCACTAATCAAGCCATTAAACCTTGTGTATTGCAAATTGGCCTAATTCCTTTGGTACAAGTGAAGTCCCAATAGTTTCTAAGCCTTTGGTTCAAGAATTTTTGAATTTAGATCATATTTGAAGGAGATAGAGCACTTTTAGTGAGAGGTGGTACCTAACATATGCAGAAAAAGGCAAACCAGAGAGCTACAAAAATTGGTGGTTCTCATTAACCTTGAAGAATTTGATCAAATGTTTCTAGGATATGCTGGAGCAATATGTTATGAAGCCAATGAATGCATAAATATCAAATTTGAACAAGATTTGAAGGAATTAGAGCAAGATCTTTGACTGGTTCTCTGGCGAGAAAAAAAACCAAAATTTTTTTTGTGAAGAAGTATCATTTGTTTTCAACCTTGATCGAGTATACATTGTTGATGAAGCATTGTGGGATCTAAAAGCACATATATTGAAATCATTTTATGTGATTTGGAGACATTTGGAGCATTACAGGTACTTCATACATTGTGTTCAAAGGGGTGCATCTACTACCTTGCAAACATGGGAGATGGTCCGGTCCAAATTGTTGGAGAGAAACTGGATAGAACTAACTTCCAAGTGTGGAAGTTTCGAATGAAGAGTTTTTTGAAAGGCAAAGGATTGTGGAGCCTTGTATCGGGATGAAGACCCGGAGCCATTTCTACCTCCTCAACCAAATAATGCTCAGTTGGTGGCTCACAAGCAATGGGTAGAGCGGTCTTCAAAAGTGTTGCATTACTTTTCAATATGTTTAACAGATGCCTTGCTTATTCACATCCAAGATGCAAATACACCAAAAGAAGCATGGGATATATTGTGCCGAATGTATGAGACAGACACTGGTGTAAGGAAGATACAACTAAAGCAACAGATTCACAGTGCAACACGAAGGAATAGGAGTATACATGAGTATGTTCAGGAAATCAAGGGTTATGCAGATTCACTATCATCAATTCATGCCCCAATGGATGATGATGATTTGGTTGCTCTCACATTGCGTGGTTTAGGCCGGGAGTACAAATCTTTTGATACTTCCATCTCAGTAAGATTGGGAGGAATGCCAGACTTTAATGAGCTTGTGTCATTGCTCATTGTGGAAGAATTAAAGCTTGGACTTGGTGGTATGAATATTACAGGTGGTGCATCCTCATCCAGTAATGACGAGCATGCAAGGAATCAGGCTTTTTACTCATCTAGAGGCTCTCGAGGCAGGGGGAGATTTGCCCCTCGAGGCCGTGGAGGACGTGGTTGGAATGACAGGTTTACTCAACCACAATCAAATCAGAATTTTCAGAATTCACAGTCATCATTTGGACCACGTGGAGGTCGTGGATTTCAATCCCATAGGGGGAGAGTTGGAACAGGTGCTCATGGTAGAGGACGATGGCAAGGTCCTCAACAAAATTTGAATGGGATTGAATGTCACTATTATGGCAAACTTGGACATATGGCAAAAGATTGTTACAAAAAGCAGAATGATGTCAGGAATGGAAGACCACAACATGGAAATTATGCATCTACTAGTAACAATGATGGGAGTTCAAATCATCTTTTTGCAATGAAGCACATTATGGGGACAATGGATTCTCAGAATGCTGGAGATGAGTCATGGTATATGGATTCGGGTGCCTCAAACCACATGACATGTCATGGTGAGTGGTTTGAGAAGATGCAACCATTGGGTACAAATGGTTATGTGGTCACAAGAGATGATACTCAGCATCTTATAACACATGTTGGCAGTGTGCCTTTGAGGATGCATGATGGAAATGTGAAGAATATGTCAGAAGTGCTATATGTACCATCCATTACAAAGAATTTGGCATCAGTAGGCCAAATGGTTGAGCAGGGACTACAAGTAAGATTCAATGAGAATGGCTGTTTTGTGGAAGACTTTAAGCATGGCTGCAGATTGATTGCCAAAGGTAAAAAGGAAGGAAGGTTATTCAAACTAGATGCAGGCATACCAGAATTGAGCTCAGCCATGTTTTCAAAGAGCAATGGGATTGTGCAGGACATTGATATGTGGCACAAAAGGATTGGACATGTCAATATACAGAGATTAAAGAACATGCAAACAAGAGGCATTGTCAGTGGATTGCCTAGATTCAAATATGATGGACATATGCATGTTTGTGAAGCCTGTCAGTTTGGAAAGCAGGCAAGGTTGAGGTTTCCTAGAGAAGGAAATATGAGTTGCAAGCCACTTGAGATCGTACATAGTGATGTATGGGGTCCTGCACAAAACCCATCTATCAAAGGCAGTTTATACTATGTGACATTCATAGATGATTTCAGCAGGATGACATGGATATACTTTCTGAGAGAGAAGAGTGAAGTGTTGGAAAAGTTCATGGATTTCAAAGCTCTTGCAGAAAAGCAATATGGCTGTTGAATTAAATGTTTGAGAATAGATGGAGGTGGTGAATACACCTCAAAAGCTTTTGAGCATTTCTTGAGGAAGCATGGAATAAGAAGACAGTTGACTTGCAGGTATACCCTCAGCAGAATGGTGTGGCTGAGAGAAAGAATAGAGTCATATGTGAAGTGGCAAGGGCAATGCTCAATGAAAAGAGCATGCGAGATTACTATTGGGCAGAAGCATGTGCTACTGCAGTGTATATTCTGAACAAAACACCTACAGCAGCCATTCATGGAAGCACGCCAGAGATGCGGCTTACAGGTTACAGGCCAGACATTGGACATCTCAAAGTTTTTGGATGCATAGCTTATGTACATGTGCCTGACGAAATAAGAAGGAAGTTGGATCCTAAGGCAGAGAAATGTGTATTTGTTGGATATGCACAGGATCGAAAGGCATACAAATGTTATAACCCTCAAACTAGACAAGTGGTCATCTCACGAGATGTGGTGTTTGATGAGCTTGCTAGTTGGTACAAAGCAAAAGATGAGGGAGTCATTGAGTCACTTGAGGTAGATGTGCCTGTGAACTTGCCACAAGCAAGTTCTAGTTCTACTACTATGTCTGGGCCAGCAGAGCAGAAGCTGAGAGTAGCAGTGTACGTCCATGGTCAGGACGTTTGAGGCATGAGAGTGTGAGCACTGGGAGTAGTGCTATGGATAAAGGAAAGAAGAAGGTCAAAGGAATTGGAATCACAGGTTATGAGTCATCCATTTTTTAAATATTACTCATAGTTTTTTACTAATAAACCTTGTACATAGTCAACTCTTCATCTTATGTGAGCATTTACTCATTTTTGGGTATTTTCTTTTACAAATTGGATTTATCTCCTCCCCACACATGGATTGATCTTATTGGCCCATAGGAACCTTAAGGTTACCCCTTACCATCTTATCGCAGTTCAACTTTACAAGCAGAGCAAAGACAAAATCCTAAGATGTGTTCAGAAAGACGAGTATATCTTCCTCCTTGAACAAGATCATTCTACCTATGCTTGGCGAGAACTTTACAGCACAGCAAATATCACTGCTCGTCGTAAGGTCCTCACAGTTGGGTTATGGTGGCCCACTCTCATGGTTGACGCTGCTGAGTATGTCAAACGACCCACGTCAGCCTTGCGGGTTGTGCACCAATTCCTCGTTTTTCAAGGATCACATGCCCCTAAACCCCCCCATCATATCCTTACAACCTTTTGAGAAGTGGGGCATAGATTTCATTGGACCTATCAATCCGGCAGCTAAATACACTCAAGCCAAGTATATAATTGCTGCCCACCCATGGACTATTGCATCAAGTGGGTAGAAGCTCGCGCAACCCGCAAGGCTGATGCACAATCAACGCGACTAAATTTCTCTATGAGTCTGTGATCACACGCTTTCAATTGCCCCCTTGAGCTTGTCAGTGAACAATGGAATGCATTTCATCAATGAGGTAATCAAATTCCTCTTTCAAGAGTTCCTGGTCATCCATAGAAAGTTCTCCCCATACTATCCTCAAGCAAATGGCCAAGCCGAAAGCACAAACAAAACCCTGTGTGCCATTCTCACCAAAACCATGGAGGCCAGCCCCACAACGATTGGGAACAGAAGTTGCTGGCTGCACTTTGGGCTTATAGAACTTTATACAAAGCAACAACCAATGCTACCCCTTTCAGTTTAACCTACGGTAGTGAAGTGGTCATGCCCATGGAGTTCTTAGTCCCAAGCCTATGTATCTTAGTGCACAAAAAACTCACCAAAAATGCTCTAAGTTGTCGCCTCTTTGTGCTTGAAAATCTCAATGAAACACGCCTTTTTGTAGTCTATAACATGATTGTAGAGAATTTAAGGTGTAAACAATGGTTTGATGACCAACTCAAGGATAAGCAGATGAATGAGGGGGAGACATATTCCTCTTATTCAGTACCAAAACACATAAGAAAAAGCTCAAGCTCAGAGGCTTACGACCTTTCCTAGCCTCTGAGATAACACTACAAGGCACTGTGTGCACATTGAAATGGTGTTGAGATGGCTCGTTACTTTAATAGTAGCAAACTTAAATGCTACTACGGACCTCTCACAGAGGCCACCTTAAAAGCCATCCATGATAAAATACAAAGAAAGAAATACCATGAGGATATATCTCTTCTCCACACCCAAAATTTCTATGAGGGCAATCATAACATATGGATCCCTAAACCTCTCCAACCTAAAGCCCTACCTTATATCACACCACAATCATCTACCCTGGGTACCCAAGGTAACATCTGTAGTGAAGACTGCTGCTCGGGACAAAGGAAAGCAGAAGGTCCCAGGCAACATCTGTAATGAACACTGCTGCTTGGGACAAAGGAAAGCAAAAGGTCCCAGGCATTTAAGTTGAATACCTTTTTTCTTCTTTATCCTTCTCGACCAAGGCTTTAGATCTTTAAATGTAAGATTCCTCCCCAGCCCCTCAAGATGTCCAGTTTCTTCCCCTGTAATCAATCCCCTTTTCAGAATAAATAAAAGATCTTGTTTCTACTGTTTTGACCTAGAGAGAGAAAATATTCTAGAGAGAGGTAACTTAGTTTTTAGATATCTTTGGATGGAAAAATATCCTTTCTTATTAAAATAAATTCCCTTGAAAGAGAAGTTTAAAAAGAAATTCCTAAGTGCATTAGAAATAAATTATAATCTGCTCAAAAGACCTTAGCCTAAGGGTCCAGATTTTCTACAAAATTTGGATTAAGGTTCTGAGGGACCAATCTGATTAATCCAAATGTAGGGAGGAGATAAATTGAAAAATAAAAGAAAAACCCTCCCAAAAATGAGTAAATACTCACATAAGATGAAGAGTGGACTAAGGACCAAAGAAAATAGTTAAAAACTTATTTTTGACACCTCAGAGTGTGGGGATTCCCCCTCATGAAGGAGGTGCCTTTTTTCTCATCATTACTCCCAAATTTTAAATCAATTAAGTGATATATTTTATCTCTCCTCTCTCCTATTTCAAGTCTAATTCCAAAAAGTAAGCTGAACTGACCCAAAAATGGTCAAAAATTGACCAAACTGATCTGGTAAATTCTAGAATCAGTTTGTTTGGTTTGAGGCTCACTTTTTCCTATAAATAGAAGCCTCCCCCTTTGTAAAAGCTTAATAGTGTTTATGCATTGTTACTCTACTCCTACCCAGAGCCAATTACATTGAATTTTCTTGATAATTTAATTGTTTTTTTGACTTAATCCTCTCCAAAGTAATTGGTGGCCAGTCTTGATCCAAACGAGAGTAGAACCCTCAATCCCTCAGGCCAAAGGAAAGCTTACAAACTCCATGTAAGCTTATTTTTCTTACTTTTTAATTTTAAATCTATGGTTTTCTTGATTCTCTGTTTTATAGTTGATTAAAGTAAATTCTGATGCTATGCCTTGATGAAAAGGCCATCCCCCTTCTCTTCTTTACAATTCAGCCTATCTTTATCCTAGAATGTTTAACAAAAAGATTAATTAAACTATTCTTATTGTTTACTCTCTTGGAAATTGAAAATTGTGTAGATTAGAGTCCTTTACATCTAATTGGGTTAATTTAAATTGAAAATAGAATGTTAAAAATGAGAAATGATCAGCCATACAAAGGAGGTTATGGCAAACTTTTCTAGAATTTTGTGGAAAAGAAAGTTTATTTTTATGTTATTCCAAAAGGAGAAATGATTAGCCATACAAAGGAGGTTATGGCAAACTTTTCTAGAATTTTGTGGAAAAGAAAGTTTATTTTTATGTTATTCCAAAAGAGTAATTCCCACCGTTTGTGCATTCTAAAAGAAAGATTCTAATTTATTCCATGTACATATTCACCTATGAATATGCATGGATATCACTGATATTAATTATTAAAATTAATTTCTATGCATAGAAAGATGCATAATGAAAATTTTTTTATTATAAAAGTGTTATTTTCAGTGAATTTAATTTCTATGCATAGAAAGATGCATAATGGAATTCTTTTATTATAAAAGTGTTATTTTCATTGAATTTAATTTTTATGCATAGAAAGATGCATAAAGGAAATTTTATTATAAAAGCGTTATTCTTGTAAACATTGATTTTTATGCATAAATAGATGCATAAAGAAACTCTTTTTATTTTAAAAGTGTTATTCCTATTAAAATTGATTTTATGCATAAATAGATGCATAAAAGGATTTTCTTTTATATAAAAGTGTTATTCCCATTGACGTTTATTTTATGCATAAATAGATGCATAAAGAATTTTTATATCAAAATTAGATTTCTCTTTAATTCTATGTTTAAATTTTATGAGTATTTGATAAACGAATAAGTAAATACTCTAAGAGAGAAAATTCTATCATTTTATACTCTCACGGATTGTAAAAAGAAAATTCAGGAAATCTATCGAGATTGAAATATCCAGATAAATGATTAGCTTATTCCTCATCGAAATTCATAATAATTTAGAAATCAGTTAAGTGAATATTCAATGAATGAAATTCAGTAAATTAGTAACTGAATTATCAAACCTTTTCGAGAAAGATAGTTCAAGAAAAATCTTATCAGACTCGAACCTTTAATCAGACTATGACCAAGACCAAACTCTTTTATCAGTTTCGAGGAAAGAAGATGTGACCAGTTCAGAAAAATACTCTCAAATCTCCCACCAAATCTGAAACTAAGTTGAGACCCTTCGAACTGATCTGTGGATCAAGGTTACAGAATTCGAGGAATTCTATCATGAAATTCAAAAATTCGATCAAGAAGTTTTGGGATACTGATTTAAGATACTCATTGTATGCAAAAGAAAATCAAACTAAAAACTTGCATAGAAACCATGTTTTTTTAAAGGACTGTCTTACGCCAGAATGCTGGAGGGAGCATTTGGTATGTGTTTTTCTAAGGGAAGTTCGGTTGCAACAGCTGGTGGGGAGCGTTCAAAGGATATCTCAAATGGCAAAGCCTACCCAGGTGTCTTGATCAGCCTCGGTACGGTTAAAATGGTGCACTTCCGGGTACGATGGACAAGAGCCAACGAAGCAGTCCCTGAGTGAAGTGCCAGGACACCTAAGGAGGATCCTGGAGGATTCTGACTAGGCGATGCACGTGTTGAGATATCAAGCTCATCTAGTGAGGCAGTGGACACTGATGACCCAGGGGATAGGCCCCACACTTACACCACTGGCATGGTTGGTGAGATCATGGGTGATATGCGGCAAGTGGGATGACAGGCTGTGTGACAGCCATTCTAGAGACTGGCATAGTTATAGCGCCAGTTCATTTAGTTGGGTTCACAATATAGAGAACCCTAGTATGTATTTGGTTGAGTACCTTTTCATATGGTGTGTACTCTTATCTTTGTATATGGAGTGTTGAGTGTTGTGTGAAGAAGAAGAAGATTTTCAACCTCTCACCTTGTGTGTTCTCTTTTAGGGTTTTGTGAGTGTGTGTGTGCTACAAGAGCTCAAGCTCTCTTCTCCCTTGTATCTTTTCATGGTATCAGAGCCTGGTTCATGCTAAGGGCTGAGCTACAAGCAAGAGAAGCACAGGAAGCGGTGCGAGGATAAGAGCTTCATCTACTCTTCCCTATTTGTGTTGGGTGGCGGCGACTACACCCTTGTCTCGAGAGCTCTACGGGAGGCACCAGCAAACGATCTCTGATTGAGGAGCTTTCTTCACCGAGTAATGCTAAACCTTAAAAGACCAGGTTTTGTGGAAACAAGGGATGACACTACTCATCCAATTGCCCATGTTGGAGACGTGCCATTGTCTATGCAGGATGGCAAAGTGAAGTACCTTGTAGATGTACTTCATGTTCCAAACATAACAAAAAATCTGGTTTCAATTGGCCAGATGATTGAGCAGGGTTCGTAGGTTCGGTTTAACCCTGATGGTTGTGATGTTGAAGACTTTAAAGACAAGTGCAGGTTGATTGCAAAAGGCAACAGAGTGGGCAGAATGTTTACATATTGAATGTAAACATGCTTGAAGTGAGTGCTGCAATGTTTGCAAATGGTTCAGGAATTGTTGCAAACACAGACATTTGGCATAAAAGAATTGGACATGTGAATGTGCAAAGAATGAAGTCTATGCAGACTAAAGGAATTGTGACAGGGCTGCCAAAGTTTAAAGGTTAATGTATGTAAAAAATATGTGAAGCATGATAATTTGGAAAGCAAACAAAGCATGTATTTCCACGTAACAGAAATGTGAGCAGAAATGCACTAGATGTTGTACATTCATATGTATGGGGTCTTACGAAGACCATGTCTATGGGAGGCTACAGGTATTATGTGACATTTATTTGATGACCACACAAGGAAAGTGTGGAAGGAGAAGGGTGAGGTGTTCACTCATTTTCAGAATTTTAGAGTTATGGTTGAAAAGCAAACAGGGAAACGTGTAAAGTGCCTAAGGTCAGATGGAGGGGGAGAGTACTTCTCTAATGAGTTCTTTGAATTTTTGAAGAAGAATGGTATTTGGAGACAGTTTACATGTAGATACACTCCACAATAAAATGGAGTTGCTGTGAGCGGAAAAACAGGCACATTGCTGAGATTGCGCGAGCATTGATGGGAGAGAAGAATATGCCGCATAGCTATTGGGCTGAGGCTGTTTCTACAGCAGTTTACATCATGAACAGGACTCCAACTGCAGCCATACATGATGTAACTCCAGAGGAGAGGTTTACTGGCGTAAAACCTAATTTGTCTCATCTGAAAGTCTTTGGATGCATTGCATATGTGCATGTGCCAGATGAGCTGAGAACTAAGCTAGATTCAAAAGCTAAAAAATGTGTGTTTATTGGATATTCCCTTGAGCAAAAGGGATACAGGTGTTATAACCCTGCTACACGTGAGTTGAGGGTAAGCAGGGATGTTGTTTTTGATGAGATAAGCAACTGGTATGCTACTGAAAAAGAAGCTGTACTAGGGACTAATGTGAGTGGAAATGTGGTTGCACAGAATGCAAGTCAGCAATCACAGTCTTTTGCCAGTGGACTAGGAGAGTACTCATCTAGTGGTTTAGTTGATAGACCATGGAGTGGCAGGTTGCATCATAATAGCAGTCCTGCAAATGTGATTAGTACATCACATAAAGGCAAAGAGAAAGTGGTTGAGCCCCTTAGTATGCCTGACATTTCTGTAGGGCATTCTCATGTTGAGAAAGTGGTTGAGCCCCTTTATGTGATTAGTACATCACATAAAGGCAAAGAGAAAGTGGTTGAGCCCCTTAGTATGCCTGACATTTCTGTAGGGCATTCTCATGTTGATGGAGAGTCTAGTGGCTCAGAGATGAGCCTTGATGAGGATCTTGGGATACCAGCTATGAGAACACATGGTGTAAAGAAGGCTATGGAAGCCATGAATGCAAAGCTGCAAAGATCTGGGAGAGTGAAGAATCCCGTGCAGAGGTTTACCTATGATGGTTATGTGGCACATCACTATGCATACATGGCAAAAGTTGTACAGGCTGTAGAGCCCACATGCATTGATGGGGCTGCTGGAAATGTGTGTTGGGAGAAAGCTATGGATGAGGAGATGAATGCACTATATGGAAATGAGACTTGGGATTTAGTGCAATTGCCTGAAGGCAAGAAAGCCATTGGATGCAAGTGGATGTACAAAGTAAAACATAACAATGATGGCCCAGTTGCTAAGATGGCAATAGTGAGAGTTGTGATAGTTGTGGATGCGTCAAAGAAATGGTCTTTACATTAGATGGATGTAAAGAATGTATTCTTGCATGGGGATTTGCAGGAAGAGGTTTATATGTTGCAGCCACCTGGTTATGAGGATGTGAGTCACCCCGAGCATGTTTGCAGGTTGAAGAAGGCCTTGTATGGCTTAAAACAAGCACCAAGAGCATGGTCTGACAAGATTTCTGAATATCTTGTCACTATTGGCTTTCATGTAGCCAATGCAGATTTCTCACTGTATGTGAGACACAGTGATAGAGGGGTTGTTGTTGCCTGCAAATGAGGATCAATACCAATACCAGGATGCAACAAAAACAATACTTAGGGCTCTTGAAAAGAGTTCCACTTTGTAGATGAATGTGGGAGAGGGTTTGATAATAATCCCACATGGGGACTTATGGGAGTCCTAGAATTTTTGTATAAAAGGTGGCTCATTTGAGAGCTTAGACACACTTTGGGCTTAGTTCATGCAAGAGCTCCTTTGAGAGACCTACTCTCCCTCTTCTCCATAGAGGTGAAGACTCTTCTCTCACCCCATCTACATCATTGTATGAGGTTAATCTCTTCATTGAATCATTAGCAATGTCATGAGTCTTTCTCATCCTCTTCTCTAATCATTTTACTCTTATGCATGCTTTTAGTATTTCATTTTTGAGTACATGGATTGATTTGAAGCTTTCATGGAAGCTTGATGCTTGAATGTGTGCATGCTTGTAGGAAGATAGGAGTGGAGTGAGGTCTTTCTCTTTGCTTGAGTGCATAGTGATTGTATTCCTCTTGCTTGTATTTGTGAATGAATGGGTGTGTAGGAATGAGGACAAGTTGAGCTTGTGTGTATGCTTAGTCTAGTGTCATGTGATGGTAGCCATGAGCATTCTCTCCTTTTGTGGATAAGCTCTTGTGCACCGGTACGGGTCGAATCCCTAGCTCCTAAAGGGATGCAAATCCCATTGGAGTGAGCTTAGTGTGGATCGTACTCCTCTTACTACAAGAGAGAGAGTTTTCCGTCTCTCCATTGGCGCCGCTGCCGGGGAGAAGACTCAAATCCGGTTGAGAGTGTGTGGAAACCACCACTATTTCCTCTTTTGGTTGCAAAACCATTGAGTGATTAGGTTAAGTTTGGGTGTGTGATCTCGGTGTGAGTGGATAAGGTTAACCGTTGAGCGGTTGAGGTTTCTCCCGCATTGTTTTTTATGTTTTATTGCTTTTCAAGTACCGTTCATTATGTTTACCTTCATTGTTTTTTGTCATTTCATGCTTTCATGCTTTTCACTAACATGTAAAAAACAATAAAAATTTTGGTAGCAAGCAAGCAAGTAAGCGGTGCCATTCCCTTTCATCAAGATCACTATTGTAATATATAAAATCTATATTGCCTTCTTGGTGTGTTGTCTTGGATGGTGGTAAGAAGGGGTAAGGGCTGCTGCCCTTTGCCGGAAGGAGGAAGAGGCTGTTTATTAAAAGAATATATATATATATATAAATCTATATATATATATATAGATTTATATTTTCGCAGGACTGCCTCGTGGAAGTCGGCGGCTGAAAGGAGGCAGAGGAGACATTTTGTTTAAAAAAAAAAAAAAAAAAGAAAAACAAACAAACAAACAATTATATATATATATATATATATATATATATATATATAATCGTTTACGATGGTCGTCTGGCTAGCGAAGGCTTTGGAGGTGCTTGGAGGCTGGCAGCAGCGGACGTGGAGGTGGTTGGAGTAGGCGGCTGCCCAGCAGTGGAAGCGTGGGGGCGCCTGCAGCAGTGGGAGGAGCCTGTAACACGGCAGCTGAGAGGAGAAAGGCAAGAGCGCAGAGTCGGCAAGCAGACGTTGACGGCAGTCGAGAGGCCTGCGTGGCTGGCGAGAGGCGGCAAGGAGAATCTGACGGCGGCGAGCTTCAGCTGTGAGAGACACGTGTCGGCGGCTGGAAAGAGCAGTCGGCAGACGTTGACGGCAGTCGAGAGGCCTGCGTGGCTGGCGAGAGGCGGCAAGGAGAGGCTGACGGCGGCTGGAAAGAGCAGTCGGCAGGCAGTTGAAGGGAGTGCAGAGGTTGTCGGCCGCTGGATGTAAAAAAAAAAAAAAAAACAACGAGGAAGGCCACAACTGAAAGAGGTGGTTGGAGCTGAGGAAGTGGTGCAGCTGACGTGGCCTGCAGAGGCGGCTGTAGAAGGCGAGGTGTAGAGTGGAGGTTGCGTGCAGGCAAGAGGCAGGCGTAGAGCAGGGCGTAGAGCAGAGCCAAGCACAGGGCGGCGTCGACAGCAGAAGACGGTGCGGCCGTTGGAAGGCCGGTTGAAAGCGAGGAAGAGTGGAGGCGACCGGCAAACTGGCTGTAGCTGTGTAGGTGGTTGCAGCTGCAAGGAGTAAAGGCAACGGTGCGTCGTTGTAGAAGCTGCGTGGAGGCAGCTGGGAGCCGGCGAGAAATCAGGCGAACGGCGCGAAGCGGTGGAAGGTTGGTGGAAAAAAACTTTTGACTTTTTATTTATTTATTTATTTATTTCATGTTTGTTTATTTTTATAAATAAAAAAAATTAAAAAAAACAATTAAATTTTTTTTAAAAAAAAAATAGAATAAAAAAGAAAAAAAGAAAGAAAAAAAAAGAGAATAGAAAAGAAAGGGATTAAAAAAAAAAAAGGGAGAATAGTGGAAAATCTTAAAAAAAATATATAAAAAAAAATAATAATAAAAATTAAAATAAAAAAAATTCTTTTTATTTTTTTTAAGGAGTCCATATTGTATATTTTTATTTTTTTCATTTCTGTAATTTTTAGCATAATTAGTTTAGATTTGCATTGTTTTAACTTTTTGTTATTAAAAACAAAAACAAAATTAAAATAAAAATAAAAAACAAAACAAAATAAAAGGAAAAAAATAGAAAAAGAAAAAGAAAAAGAAGAAAAAATAATTTTTATTTTTTGAATCCACTGTTCATTATTTAAATTTTTGTACAAAACTTTGCATAATTGAAGGTAGCCTGCATTTTTTATTTTTATTGCATGCATAATTAGTATTTTTATAATTTTTTATTTTTGACACGAAATTCATTCATTTTATTAAAAACAAAAAAACAAAAAAACAAAAAAAAAACAAAAAAACAAACAAACCAACAAACAATAAAAACCAACAAAAGGAGAAAAAAACAAACAAAAGAAAATTTTTGATTTTTTAAGGAGTCTATTATTTTTTGCATATTTTGCAGTTCTTCATTTTTTTATTTTTTATTTTTTAATTTTTTGCATAATTAGTGTAACCTGCATTTTTTTTAATTTTTGTAACTTTGTGCATAGTTAGTATTTTTTAGTGTGATTCATAATTTCTATGTAAATTAAAATAAAAAAATAAAAATCATAAAATCATAAGATCATTAAATAAATTAAAAAAAATAAAAAAAAATAAAAAAATAAAAAAATAGGATAGATAGTTACGCCACACATTTTCTTTTTAGTTGCCGTTAGTGATTAGGTAGGGAAATATATATATATATATATATATATATATATATATATATATATATATATATTTATCAAAAAAACAAAAACACATAAAAACCCAAAAACCAAAACAAAAACAAAAACACATAAAAACCCAAAAACCAAAACAAAATTTGACCTTATGCACTTACGGTCAGGACGTCTGATAGATTCTGCCATAGGGCCTAGGGCACCATCTAGAGTACCTACTCAGGAAAGTGGGACCCAATCGATAGGAAACTTGGCAGATATTGCTGAAACCCTTTCTGAATCCCAATCCGATACCCTTTCCTCTAGAACAAGTAGTTCATTGTCCATGGACAATCTAGGGCCATCAACTAGTCATCCCGTAGCCCAAAATAGGACACCCTCAAGATCCTTTAATCCATTTGAGGCCGACACCATGGGGTTAACATTCAATGTGCGACTCCAATATGTCTACACAAATGCTCAAGGAGCTGAGATCTTTAGGGACCCACAACAACGGTATCTTGTTAAGATAGCCGACATATTCTCAGAACTTGATAGAGCACCTCTAGTCAATGACCAGGGTAACATGTACATGGGTGGAGATGGTGTTCGCTATGAAGTCACCTACCATCCAGAAAAGGTAGACAAATTAGGGGAGCTCTCTAAAACAGAGTTTTTAGACATATCACAACTTTCCAGAGCGAGGGAGTCTCGAGATGACTGGCTCATCGAGCCGGACATGCCTGGACCATCCAATGCCCAATCTTCAAAGCCATCCATAGATGATTTGCTTCTAGTAGATCTAAATTTGGACAAGGATAGGAAAGGCAAGAGCAAATTGGATCAGGGGGCTGAAAGTCAATGGGAGTTTGTACGACAAATTCCTGTGACGAAGGTTTTACAGGATGACCCACTTCAAGAGGTCTATAAAGATTCGTTAGAGGGATATTATGCCACAACTAAATCGCCAGAGCTGGATCTTCCTCTAGCTTATGTAGTGGTAGTTGAGAAGTGTGCAGGACACATGAACAGAATAGTAGATAAATGGTCAAATGAATACCGAACGTTAGATTGGAAAGAGATTAGGGAACTCACGTGGAAAGGACAACCATTATTTATGGAAGTGTTCTCAACACATACAGCCAAACCAGGAGAGACAGCCTTTCTTGGAGAAACTGTTGCTCCTCCCCTACGAGAGTTCACTAGAGAGGGACCTTCAACATCTAGGTGGACCACAGCTAGTAGTCCAACTCTAGCACCACGATATCGTCCTACACCAAATGTGCGACCACAGGTCACACCACCACAACAACATCTTTCCCACTATGACAATCGGATGAGAAGGGAGCCAACTCGGCCTCCTATAAGTGCACCTCCTGAAATGAGGATGACAAGATCTTTAGAGGGGTTTGGTGAGGCTGGTAATAGGGTACCCACACCAATTTTGGAAACATGTGGACCATCTTTCCAAAGAGAGGAACAATTCCCACTAAGAGTAAGAGGCCGTAGACCCTACGATGAGTATTCACGACAAGTAAGACCATCAACTCTTCAGAAACTGGTAAAGAAATATGAAGGGTCGGGAGATCCATACGACCATGTAGCAGCTTTTAGGCAAGCAGTTCGAGCTGAGCAAGTTGCTGACAAGCATACTCAAATAGAAGGGTTTGGACTCACTCTTGAAGGAAAAGCCCTTGCTTGGTTTTAGGCATTAGAGGCTTCAGACAAAACTTCTTTACGAGTTTTGGAAGAGAGATTCATTGCCGCTTTTTCCTTGATGGGAATTCAACATGACACAGTAGCGCATATCTACTCTTTCAAGCAGGGTGAGAACGAGAGTGTTAGAGACTGTGTAAATAGAATGAAGCAGTACATTAATCGTTGCCCAGAAGATGAGAAGCCCGCCCAAAGTCGATTAATTTCTCTCTTCTTAAAAGGCCTCAAAAATTCAACACTGCATACACATCTCTATGCCAAGAAGCATACAAGTTTCAATGAGTGTTGCCATGATGCTATGGATTTCACCGATAACTTCAAGTTCCAGGATGGTTCTGGCCCTGAGGTGAAACCTAGAAATCAATGGGGTGAAGATCAAAGTTCAGGGTCTAGCGCGCTGGTAAATCCAGACCAAATAGCCAACCTAGTGCTAAAGAGATTGGGACAGACCTATCGTCCACCCATGCAGCCACAACAACAACAGCAGAGAATGAGGAGTATACTTCCTACAGGTCCTCATCTTTGTGGAGCATGTGGCGGTGACCATAAAACAGAGGACTGTAATACCTTTTCTCCTTTAGTCTCAAACCAACCCACAAAAAAGTGGTGCCAAGCCTGTGCTTGGAACTTTACTCATACCACCCAGGATTGTACTCGCATTGCGAGAATGAGACAGGAACGTGAGCAACCGAGGGGTGGAGTGGCTCCACAAATGTATCAACAATATACAAATTTTGAACGTAAGCCACCGATGACACAAGAACAAGCACGACCTGTTCTTGGTGCTCAACCTCCTGCTCCAGGGACTGCTCCTGTAAGGATTGTGGACTATGACAATTCAAATGTGTGTAGAGAATTGGTAAACCCAGGCTATGTGGAAGAAGAATACACATCAAAAGAAAATATTTTTGAAAGTCCCGCATACCCAAGCCAAGCACTGGAGATACAACCAGGGGAACAAAACTCTTTAATGTTGCTAGGCGGCTACCAACCTAGGACTCCAGGCCCCTCAGGTCAATGGCAGCCAAGGAAAGTAGAGGCCAAACCAATGGGCCCCTGTTATGAGTGTGGAGAACCCCATTGGGCTCGTGATTGTCCACATCGCTCAAGGCAAGCATCTAGGTCCAATACAATAGTGCAACAGTTTCCACCAATAGAAAGATATTGTCTGGGGTGTTGTGTCGAACATTTCCCGAAGGATTGTCTGTTGAAACCACATGAGGAAGGCAACTCTCAACCAAAGGTTTCACTTAACCTTGTAGGGGCAATTCCATCACCACCTTCATCTGAGAATGAGGATGTCGTGCCACTTAGAGTCATGACTCGATCACAGACACGAAACGCTGAAATACAAACTGATGAGACACCTCGAACTAGGGATGCAAAGACAAATCTAGTGGACAAGACCCTACAGTCCAGTAGAAAAAAGACCATTAGGAGGAAAAAGAACCGAAACAAGCAAACTAAAAGTGCATCCACTTCTAGTTCTCAGGAGACCTCTAAACAAAACATAAGGGATAAAACTTTTACATCCCAAGAAGTGCGTGAGGAACATCAACCTCAACCTGAGCCTAGTGTTAAACAAGATGAGGCTAGTACGACTGAGGTTAGTTCTGGGGGTTCTGTTTTTGTGGATAAAGTGAATGAGACTCTAGAGGCCATCATTGATGCTCATAGAAGTCGCATTGCAGCCTTATCAGAGCTATCCAAAAAGCTTCAAGAATACCCAAACCCTCGTGAGGAGAAGATCAATCTAGCTGTACATCAGCAACTCATTAGGGAAGCTCAGTCGATACTTGAGGGACCACCACCACCTATTCCTCGGGGCCCAACCTCTCTTGAGCCAACATTAGAAACTATACCGGAAGTGTCATCAAGTAGGGAAATGAAAAGTGAGTTCATTTCACAGGCTCAAAGCGAAAGATCGACACCAATTGACACTCCATTGAAAGAAGAAAGTCTACCATCACCTAGCCTTGTCTTCCCATGCAATGATGAAATTATTGATGCTAATGAGGACATGGCAAATGACATGTGGGCCGCAGTAAATGAGAAAATTAATGAGAACATGTCTTCTGTTAGTTCGCCTCCATTCTCTGAGGTGGATTTCACCAGAGACAAGGAAAACAAATTTGGACACCCAAGCATTCAGGAGGAAGGTCAAACAATGGTTTCTCCTAGAAGTAAGCATACAATGAAAACCTTACCATCCTATCTGGGAGAATATGAGAATTGTTCTCAAACCTTGAGGATACCCTCCATGCATAAAAGGTTGACTAAGGAGAAAAATATGAGTATGGTGCAAGCTATTTTGTCAGCACCAGTGGCTTGTACCTTACCTTTGCTTGAATTGATAAAGCTTAAACCTGAGTTGTGGAATGATATTGCCACATGTTTGTCAGAGCATATATTGCTCCAAAAGGGTCACCATGAGTGTACTATACACCATGAGACAAAGCATGTAATGCCAGTTCCTATCAACAAAGTAGGAAAATTTTGTGAAGACGATCAGGGAAATGCTACCCTCCCATTGGAAGTGCGAAAAGTATCTTCAACTGCAATACTTGATAGTGGCGCAGGAGTGGGCATTGTGACAAGGTCCATTTGGGAAAAATGGGGCAAACCAGCTATTAGGAGTACCAGGATGCGCTTGCAGCTAGCAGATGGAAGCTTAGAACATCCCCTTGGGCTGCTTGAGAACATATTGGTCACCACATGTGGGATTGAATATGAGCATACCTTTGCAGTGGTGGATTTTGGAAAGCATCCAAACTATGAAGTGATATTGGGTAGACCATTCATGCGACAATTTCAAATGATTCAAGATTGGGGATACAACTACTTGTACCTCAGACATGATTCTGTCATCACAAGGGTCAACCTAAGGAATCACTCGTATCGTGATGTAACAAGGTCTCCAATAGATGAGTTTGATTCTGCGTCATCTGAGGGCTCAAAAATTACATTGTCAGATGGGCGAGAAGATCTATGGATGTGTGGAGCCTCCTGTAGGGATTTCAACACTGAGAGACTTAAGGGTAATCGAAGTGTATCTGACGAGGCATACATTCCACAACCCTTCCCTGAGCATTTAATTGATCCATTAGAATGGAGTCATGTCCTTGCAACATTATCGACATGTGCTTTACCAAAGCCAATTCAATTCTGTGACTCTGATGGATATGATATTATTCCTCTAAGAATGGTACAAACACGTGCCCTTCTGGATGATTGTTACTATAGGGATACCTCCACAACAGCTATGCATGTCGAGGAAGTCTCAGTAGAGGACTTGACACTCGAATCGGCTAATGATGCTGATAAGGAAGATGGCTGGGACTCTGATTTTGATAATGAAGATACAATCCCTGAGGAAGAGTTAGGAAAGGCACGCCTACTCCTGAGAGGAAGGGAGATTCAGGTAGAAATCCCTCGAAGTCGACCTAAACGTAAATGTTGTAAGAGCCATAAGAGAATCAGTAGACAAGATGAGCGGGAACAACGTGAGAGACTACAAAAAGAAAAGGAGGAGTCTAAGAGTGAAAACTCTCGACCACCACCTCACTTCTCAGGAAAGAACGGATATCTATACTATGTCCAAGCACAAGATAGTATCAAAGACCAAGTCAAACGATCAGAGGGATTCCAAGCAAGGGAAAAGCTAACAACTGTTAGCAAAAATCGTAAAAGAACGAAGAAACAAAAACCAAAACTCAAGTCTAACACCGATTCAAAAAAGAGTGTGGGAAGTGCAAAGACAACGGTGAAACAAAAAAATCCGATGCAAGATGGCAAAGGAGAACTCAAAACCGCATGGTCTTCCATGAGCGGAGACTCAAGTGAACAAGAACAAGGTCTAAATGTTCCTCCCAATTTCACACAGTACACTCTTCAAGATCGGAAGATTGTTCTTCAACAGCCCATGCGACAAAAACCAAGCATGCCAGGGATTTCATACGATGGCCCTGAAGATGCAAAAAAGGTGGATATTGCTAAGCCAGGAGAAGAGCCTCGCTATGTGTGGATTGCCACAGACTTGTCCTTAGATGAGGAGAAGTTATTAATACAAACCATAAAGGAGTATCGTGATGTTTTTGCTTGGAGTTATAAAGACCTCAAAGGAGTTGATCCAAGCATATGTCAACATACAATACCATTGCGAGAGGATGCAAAACCCTCCAAGCAACGTCCTTATACTTACAATGAAAATTTTGCACGGAAGATAAAGGAGGAAATAGACAAGCTCTTAGAGGCAGAATTTATCTATGAGATTGAACACACTGAATGGGTCTCCCCTATTGTAGTGGTGCCCAAGAAAAATGGGAAACTTCGAGTATGTGTCAACCTCAAGAAGGTAAATGCAGCTACTGTGCGTGATCATTACCCACTTCCAATCACGGATCATGTTCTGGAACGAGTTGCAGGGAAAAAGGCATATAGTTTCTTGGATGGATTCTCCGGGTACAATCAAGTGTCAATTGATCCAAAGGATCAACACAAGACAGCCTTTGCTACTGAGGATGGCATCTTTGCTTATCGTGTTATGCCATTTGGTCTAACAAATGCACCAGCAACTTTTCAGCGGTTAATGAGTCATGTATTCAAGGAGTACCTTCGACAATTTCTTGAGATTTTCATGGATGATTTATGTGTTCACTCACAAGAGCGTGATGATCATATAGAACACCTGAGACTTGTGTTTCAAAAGTGTCAACTTTATCGTATATGCTTGAATCCTGACAAGTGCAAATTTATGGTAAGACAAGGGAAAATTTTGGGCCATATTGTTTCTCGCAATGGGATTTCAACAGATATGGATAAAATAGATGTCATTGTCTCATTACCTCGGCCTGTCAACCCTAAAGGGGTACAAACATTCATGGGACATTGTGGCTATTACCGTAGATTCATCTACATGTACGCTGTCCTAGCCAGACCATTATATGCTCTTCTTGTAAAGTTTAATTGGACTGATGAGTGTGAGGAATCCTTTGAAAAGTTGAAGCAAGCATTAGTGACTGCACCCATCTTACGGGCACCAGATTGGAACCAAATTTTTCATGTCCATATTGATGCTTCCAACTTTGCAATTGGATGTATTTTGGCTCAGTCGGGAGAACACAATAAGGATTTCCCAATCTCATATGCTAGTCGACAGTTGAACAATGCTGAGAAGAATTACACCACAACAGAAAGAGAAGGATTATCCATGATATATGCAGTGAAAAAGTTTCGCCATTACCTTTTGGCAAACAAGTTCATATTTTTTGTGGACCATCAAGCATTGCTATATTTGGTGAATAAACCTTGTGCAACTGGAAGGATAGTAAGGTGGTTTATCATCCTTCTTGAATTTGATTTTGAAGTTGCAGTTCGGAAAGGAACAACTCATCTAAGGGCAGATCACTTGTCTCGAATCACCTCCGGAGAAGCTCCTGTGGGTGTGGATGATGATATGTTAGATTCAACACTTTTCCTTGTAGAGACAGCTCCTAGATGGTCTGAATCCATTTTAGAAATTTTGACTGATGGGCAGATACAACTAGCAGGTCCTAATGTGGACCTATGGCGACCATTCAAGCTAATCTCAGGGAGATTATATCGTCAGGGTAATGATGGGGTGTTGAGGCTTATACCTAACCCCGACCAATATGAGGAGATCTTGGAATGGGCCCATGCGGGTATAGATGGAATCCATGCATCAGCTACCACTTGTGTGCGACGTATATCTCAGGATGGGCAATGGTGGCCTACCATGCATGCAGATGCTGAAACATTTGTTCGTAACTGTGCTTCATGTAAAATTCAGAAGCCAATTCCTAATGTCACATTATTCCAAATTTCAACTACACCAAGTTGGAGTAAGTATATTGTGGACTATCTTCAGCATGGTCATTTGGATCCAAAAATTCCTAAACATCGAAAGCATGCTATTAGAATTGAAGCGGCAAATTATATGCTGATAGAAGGCCAACTCTACAAGAGAGGAAAGGATGGCAATTTACGCATGTGTGTATGTGAAGCTGACTATCTGAAAATCTTAACTCATGCACATGCAGGTGTTGGGGGTGGACACTTTTCTGGCAATACCACAGCAAAGTTGATTAGGTGGTCTGGGCTTTGGTGGCCAACCTTACAAATGGATGCCGAAGAATATGTGAAACGTTGTGACGACTGTCAAAGGACCAAACCTCCCATCACAAAGGACAATATGCCATTGCGGCCTATGCTAAGCACACGTGCTTTTGCAAAATGGGGTATTGATTTTGTCGGTCCCATTAAACCTCCGGCTCGTAACACGCATGCAGAATATATTATAGTTGCAACTGACTATTTGACCAAATGGGTAGAGGCAAAGGCAACAGTCAAAAATGATGCCAGAACCACGGCCAAGTTCTTGTATGAGTACGTGTTTACACGCTATGGCTTACCTATTGAGATCGTTAGTGATCAAGGTGTACACTTTGTAAATGAAGTCATAGAATTTTTGCTTCAAGAATTTATGGTAATTCACAAGCGTTCTGCACCCTATCATCCCCAGACCAATGGACAAGCCGAGAGTACGAACAAGATTCTCTGCACAGCACTCACAAAGATTGTTGAGGGACATAGGACTGATTGGGAGCAAAAGTTGCACTCAGTTCTCTGGGCATATAGGACAGCCTATAAAACATCTGTGGGCACAACCCCATTTGAACTTGCTTTTGGGTTAGATGCAATTCTTCCCATTGAATTTCTTGTACCTACTCTACGAGTAGCTAAACAATTGGATTGGACTGGTCATGAGCTTTCACAACGTGTTGACGAATTGGAAAAGCTTGATGAGACCCGCTTATTGGCGGTAATGGGGATGTATGCTGAGAAGAGGAGACAAAAGCAATGGTATGATAGAAATGTAACAACTGGCCGATTCAAAAAAGGAGACCTGGTGCTCTTATACACACTTAAGAAGCATAAGAGAAAACTCAAGAAACGTGGCCTAGGACCGTTTGTGATTAATGAGCTTACTCCAAGTGGTGCAGTGCGTCTGGAGACACTAGAAGGTGAGCAAATGCCTAACTTCATTAATGGAAGTCGTCTCAAGAAATACAATGAACCATTAACTGAAGCCATGCTTCAACAGATGCATGCTGCACAAACACGAAAAGAAGCACTTGACCTACTTAAACGTCAGGCTCAAGAGGAGGCTAAAGCTAGAATTGCAAAAGCCAAGGAGCGTCGCAAAGCTTCTGTGTTGGCCATACAGTTGGCTACTGATGAGCCACATGTCGATCCATTCAATATTCAAGTATGCCTTCATCTTCATGAGACTACCTACTTTGTCTCTGCCTTAATTGACTCTGGTGCAGACTATAATGTTCTATCGTTTGAAACATGGATAGCCTTGGGTCAACCCACACTTGTACACACTCCTGTGGACCTACGAAGCTTCTCAGGTGAAGATAACCCTATAGAGGGAAAATGCGTCATTATGATGTCCATTCAGGATCACAAGATGTTAGTGCCCTTTTATGTGGCACGTAAGTCCAAGGCAGTAGTAGAGGCTGTTCTCGGTAGATCGTGGTTAAGTGCGACCAATTGCTCATTGGATTGGAAGAATAGACAATACAAGTTGCAAATTGATTCTGATTGCATCTTGGGATCTGCTACACCACGTGCTTTATCGTGTCCAAAAGGTAATGTTTCTACCTTACCCAACCCACAATCAAAATCTGCTCTTGAAGCTCCAAAACAAATGATGTGGATAATTGATGAGTACTCAAGTGAGGGCCATGGCTGGCATGTTCCAACTACTCTAGTTGCTGCTCAAAGAAGGCCAGGCAAGAAGGATTCATCAATGTGGCTACCCAAAGATGCGTACAAACTTGTACCATCTATTCCAGTTGCTAAGCCTCTTAAGAAGCACATCATTTCCAAGCCTAAACCTCGGGTTGTTACTCGATGGGTCCCCAAACATGTTCTTAAAGCACAAGGTTATTATGAGGGTGCAACATCAATTTGGCTTCCAAAATGCCATAGATTGCTAAAGGTAAAAGAGTGTTTCAAAAAGATTCCAAGAGTCACCCCTGATTGCCTATATCAGTGGGTGCAAAAGAAATCAACACAAATTTCCCAAGAAAGGAAAGGTGGCTGTGATAGCACTTACAAATCCACTTGTGTTGATCTTCCTAAAACATGTATTGAAACACCTGTTGGCCCGATTTCTCCTTGTTACACAATTCAACCAACAACTTGTGTACCTACGACAAGTCCAAATGAGTCTTATTTGAGCATAGATTCTGGTACTTCAATGCCTAAATCCTCTTATCTTGCTCAAATTCCAAGACAATTGCTAAAGTCTCCACCTCTTAAAAAGGATATACCAAAAGCTAAAGATAAGGCATTAACGCTACAATTAAAGCTCTTTGGTAAAACAATGTTTGAATAATGTAGTTCCTTATGCCTTTAGGAGATGTGTTCTTTTTGATAATCTTGTTTTTGATTGGAATTGTCATGATGGACATGAGTGTTCTAAATTTCTTTATTCTACGTCCAGATAACTCCTGATGGATATTTGGCGCGATACATGTCCACCATGCCTTGACCCCGATAGTACTCGACTTGATCATCGCGGGGGTTATAGTGCTCCTCCGTTTCAAACACATTCTAGGTATTTCTATGCTCCCTTAGGTGAAAATTGCTGTGGGCATCACTTTGTTACGTTATTCTTTCAACAGCATCACCCATTTCCACATTGTCAAGAGTGCGCACGGCTAGTATTAAGTGAAGCTTCACATATTTGTTGGATATGCCGCTCTTATTTTAGACGATATGGCACGGCCTTAATGAAGCAAATTGTGGGAATTACTCCCCAATGCCATAATCTTCTTAATGTGAGAATACCAGAAAGGGGACCAAATCAACGACGATTACCTGAGGAGGTACAAGCACAACAATGGAGGGATTCAAGCTTAAATGACTTGCAACTACCAATCTTGCAAGCCCTCCTTCCCCAACCCTCCACATGTCAATATTGGATCAATATGAGTACTTACATTGCACAGTTTCAAAATCAAAACTGTCTGACTAACCTTCCCAAAGAACCAATGCCATATTTCAGTGAGGAAGCACTCCTTCCTCTACCACCTTCTCCAGAGGCCGGTTTTTGTGAGGGGTTGTCTCTGCATCCGGAGGAAATTGATACCATCTTTCCAGCAGACGAGGACACGGACCCACCATCAGCGCAAGAGTGAACTCATTGACTCCACAATAAGAACGACAAGCCAGGGCACTTTTCTCCCATTGGGTTTTTCCCCTTGGCTATATTTGGTGATTGGCACCACTAATAAATTTTATTCTTTTGTTTTTTCTTTGTTTGTTAATAAAACTTTGTGCAGAGATCTCAGCTTAAGAAGAGAATCAGATACGCCCCTACAGTCCACCTATCGTGCACACAAATTAGGAAGGGGGGAGATATGCTATACTTACAAAGATCAAGGAGGAGCAATCTGCACAAAATCAGCAATTATTCAAGGCAAACAAACAACATCAACAGGGCACTACAACAGGTGTATGCAAATCTTAATCTTCATTTCTTTATGTGCTCTTATCTTTCGCATATATGGTTTGCATGTACACAATATTGGCTGGTTTGAGTTTTGATTAGTAGTTAAAATGTGGTGAGTACATTCTAGAGTCTTAGAAAACTTAGTAAGAGATATTTCTATCCAAAGACCGTGTAGGATATATACCAAGGGAGTATGCCAAGTACTTATGTCTTCAAGGTATATTAGTTATCCCTAGTGGTAGTTATCTCTTAAATATGAGCTTGGTGCTAGGAGTAATAAAAAAATTTATGAAAATATACCCTAAAAAGATATATATCTATATACAAGGTGAATTACGACATGAAGTGTCTACCGCCATGCGAAGTGCTTGGTAGGACCTGGGGATGTCTCAGAACCTTGGGGCCGATGCCTTGGTTTCCATGGGATAAACACTGATGTCTTGAAGCTTCAGAAGAAGACCATTAAGGAATCTGTCGCCTTGATAGACGTTGGTAGGACTCGGGGGTACACTATGGGCCCTCAAGACCGATGCCCTCATCTTCAAGGGGTACTCCTTCGGTCATAAAAGAAAGAAAAGGGTCTGTCGCCCTTGAGATACTTAGCGGTCTTTAGATTCTCTTGGCGGAGGTCTCTGGGCCATTGCTTGGGTCTCATGGGGATAGAAACTTACTCTTTATCACCTTCTACACACATATCAAAAAAAAAAAAAAAAAAAAACAAGAGAGAGCTCCAATCACCTTTGCTCATACTTAGGAGTAGGGTTGCCACTTAGGAGTAACTTACATACTGTTAGGACATTGAGACTGCGGTCATAACCGGAGGTGTACAACGACACTTGCCTTTGCATAGCATTATCTACTACCTAAGTCTCACTTTGATTAGTTTTTACTCACCTCTTTTAGTATTCATTAAAACTTTAATCAGCCTTGCACTTGTATGCTCACGTGTGTAATTATTGCTGCTGATTTTTCTTTTTTTTTTTCTTTTTTTTTTTCAATAAAGGACTTGACTTGCGTTGTTTTTTTTGTTGCAGCTCTTGCTACTACCGCGCTCGAGGACGTGCGCAAAATAGGAAGGGGGGAGTGTTGCTTGCAAATGAGGATCAATACCAATACCAGGATGCAACAAAAACAATACTTAGGGCTCTTGAAAAGAGTTCCACTTTGTAGATGAATGTGGGAGAGGGTTTGATAATAATCCCACATGGGGACTTATGGGAGTCCTAGAATTTTTGTATAAAAGGTGGCTCATTTGAGAGCTTAGACACACTTTGGGCTTAGTTCATGCAAGAGCTCCTTTGAGAGACCTACTCTCCCTCTTCTCCATAGAGGTGAAGACTCTTCTCTCACCCCATCTACATCATTGTATGAGGTTAATCTCTTCATTGAATCATTAGCAATGTCATGAGTCTTTCTCATCCTCTTCTCTAATCATTTTACTCTTATGCATGCTTTTAGTATTTCATTTTTGAGTACATGGATTGATTTGAAGCTTTCATGGAAGCTTGATGCTTGAATGTGTGCATGCTTGTAGGAAGATAGGAGTGGAGTGAGGTCTTTCTCTTTGCTTGAGTGCATAGTGATTGTATTCCTCTTGCTTGTATTTGTGAATGAATGGGTGTGTAGGAATGAGGACAAGTTGAGCTTGTGTGTATGCTTAGTCTAGTGTCATGTGATGGTAGCCATGAGCATTCTCTCCTTTTGTGGATAAGCTCTTGTGCACCGGTACGGGTCGAATCCCTAGCTCCTAAAGGGATGCAAATCCCATTGGAGTGAGCTTAGTGTGGATCGTACTCCTCTTACTACAAGAGAGAGAGTTTTCCGTCTCTCCAGTTGTGCTTATAGTCATCTATGTAGATGACCTGATCATTACGGGGGACCATGATGTAGAGATCTTTGATGTAAAGATCTTGCTTAGACAGAAGTTTGAGATGAAGGATCTGGGGGAGCTCAGATATTTCTTAGGCATTGAGGTGATTAGGTCACCACATGGTATTGGATTACTGTAGAGACAATATGGCTTGGACATGTTGTCCAAGTATGGTATGACGACAGGTTGTAAGCCTATCTCAGTGCCATTGGATCAGAATGGCAAGTTGAGTGCAGATTCATGAGAGATTTTGGAGGATCCTACTATGTATAGGCACATAGTAGGAAGCTTGATCTACATGATGATCACCAGGCTGGATTTGAGCTATGCTGTTGGGTTGGTGAGTTCGTTTATGCAGGTTCCACGGAAGCTGCATTTGGATACATTGAGATGCATACTGAGGTATGTGAGGTCTACTTTGCATTGTGGACTATTTTATGAAACTGGGACAGAGATATGTGTACATGGGGACACAGATGCTGATTGGGCTGGTAGTATCTCAGATAGAAGATCTACTAGTGGCTTCATGTTTTCTTTGGGGAGTGCTGCTGTGACTTGGAGAAGCAAAAAGTAGTCTACGGTTGCTCTATCTAGTACACAGAGGCTGAGTACAGAGGTGCTGCTATGGTAGCATGTAAGGTAGCATGGTTGAGAAAGCTACTTGTTGTTGCAGATTTGGGTCTATCAGTGGATAGACAAGTTGTCATTTTCTGTGACAACATTAGCAGTATAAAGTTGGCCAGGAACCCAGTTTTTCATGCTCGCACCAACGAAGCATATAGAGGTCCACTACCATTTTGTCAGAGAGAGAAGGTTTTGGCAGGAGACATTGACCTTGTTTATGTCACCACACAGGATCAGTCGCTGACATCTTCACCAAAGCATTTGGTACAGAGAAGCTCCACAGATTCAGGGCTTCGCTTGGTGTACATGAGATGGAGTTGAGCTCGAGGGGGAGTGTTGAGATATCGAGCTCATCTAGTGAGGCGGTGGACTCCTCCTAACGCATGCCAATATCACTTAGATGGAGAGCCAAGTTGAAGTTTTAGAAGAACACCGCCAAACGATAGGCTGCAAGTGCTGACTTTAGGATCACTCATTTGTAGCATGAGCAAGAGGTCCTACACATGGTATTTGAGGGAGCTACGGTAGCCAAACCATAAAGTCAAGGAGGACTCACCCTAGCTACAATTTCACTCCAAAGGGTCGAGACCACGACATGCAATAGGTAAAAGCAAGTGGACCACATTCACAACCAAATGTCCTAGCACTACCATGATTCTTAAAGGGCGATTGAAGCCAAGTACCAAACCATCACTCAACTCAAACAGACCATTACACATGGTATTTAAGGGAGCTACGGTAGCCAAACCATAAAGTCAAGGAGGACTCACCCTAGCTACAATTTCACTCCAAAGGGTCAAGACCACGACATGCAATAGGTAAAAGCAAGTGGACCACATTCATAACCAAATGTCCTAGCACTACCATGATTCTCAAAGGGCGATTGAAGCCAAGTACCAAACCATCACTCAACTCAAACAGACCATTACAGAGATGAAAGAAAGACCCCAACTAGAGCTCGTCGCCTAAGAGATGGAGTGGAAGGTCGATGGTCTTATGGATGCAGCTATGGTCTTATGGATGCAGGTACTGACCTGCCAAACCTTGCCATCCCTCCCAAACCACCCACCTTCTCAGCCATCCTCTTCAAAATCTCTTATGCCTTCCACACCACCCTCGCCATGCTCTTCTTCCAGAACACCATCTGTTTCACTGAGCCCTCCACCATCTTCTTCACTAAACCCTCTACCATCTTTTCTTTCCTCACCACGTCCTCTTCCCAAACCTCCACTCCTATTGCCGAGTCCTTACCTTCTCCGACCGCTTGGATGAGGGTGACCTTATCAACTTTTTTGTTCCCCCCATTACATTTTGCCCATACCACACATCCACCGATATCATCTCACGAGGACTATAAAATGGATGCACACACATGGTTGGCACATTGTGTGGATAAAGAAGCCTATCACCACCTTACCATAGAGGCTAGAACTCTCTACACACTAAGAACTCCATAAGAGAGAGAGAGAGAGAGAGAGAGAGAGAGAGAGAGAGATTGCACACTCAACACAAGTTCTCTATTGCTCTTTCACAAATAAACCATACAATGATATAGGCTTTCTAGCCTTATCCCACTTTACATGTCATCATCCATGTGGCAACTCCTTTTCCACTCTTTTGGTCAACACTCACACACCATTCAATATTACATGTGGCATTACTACCTTGCCACAATATCTTGCACCTCTAGGGTGCTTTCCCACATACACACAACACTGTGATTACATCTCTCAACACCCCCTCTTAATTGAGGTGTTCCACAACTCACCCATCACCCATCTCAATGTAGCATTGCACAACCGTAATCGTTACCTCTCAACACTCCCCCTCAATGATACATTGGAGTGTCCATCAATCAAGCATGTGTGCGTGTGTCTACCATCTTAGACACCAAGTCCATTTTGAGCCGACTCGCTCACAGTGGAACCAATGAGTCCGATTTGAACATGGAAGTTCGGGTGAGAACCAACCCATGCGCATGCACCTCACACGTGCACACATCACGCAACAACCATTTGGAGCTTCTAGGTGAGCTCGGGCAGGGCGACCCTCATACCAATGGGTGATTACAAAATTTTCTCGTTTTGAGCACACAAGCTCGGGCACGGTTATCCATCATCAATTATGGGTGTGAATACTTTCATACCTCACAGTTTTTAAAGCTTTGAACCATCGTTTGTGGGAATCAACCCTTAACCACTTTAAAGATAAAGCTATAAAAAATAGACTTTCAAAAATCTAGTCTGCAAACTTATCGTGAATCTCCACGTTCTACCTGCATGCCTTTGCAACATCCCAAATTTGCATTGATGTTGTCTTGTATTATGGATGGCACCGACGAATGCCAACTAGATGGACATGTTTCTCTGCTCGTCTTTTTTTGTCTGCACACCAGGCTCCACATCACATGCTTCTCTTGTGGTCGTTGGCTTCTTCACGTTGCCCTGCACGCTTTGTTGCACTCATCGCCATAGCCAAACTTTACTATCATGTGCAAGTTTCATGGTGGTCATTCCTTATGCAACAGCCATCGGTTTGAATCCTTTCCATCACCACAGTGCTTTACTAAGCTTTCATGGCAACCATTATCTCTACTGTTATAACTAGCTCTTCACGGGCTGCTCATTTCACCTCTCTAGTTCTCTGTTGCGACCACCACCATAGCTTCCAAGCTTGACCTCTTCATTCTGCTACGTCCATGACTACTCTCATGGACAACTTCTTCTCACGAGCTCCTCAGTTGCTTTCTTGTGCTACTAGCCATCGCTAACATCTGCTACAACTGCTGCACATTGCTTGTCTCTACTGCCTCACCAAGCTTGCATGCTTTGGCTACTTACTCTTTGAAATTGACCTTCAATTTCCTCAATGTTTGTCTTCATAGCTTATGACCTACCACCGTGACCCTCTTTTAAAGACTTGCTGCCTTCCACCATCTTCCACCATTTTTGTGCTACTGCTAACATTACCAAAGTTGAACTTTAACAGCTTTCATGTAATGCTTTCAAGAGCTCGTTTCTTCTTTGAACACTTTGTTGGCAGCTTCTTGATGACGGAAATCTCCATCTCCAACTCCATTTGTATCTTCCCTTGATGCAAATCTTCTCTTTGTTACAAAACTCTATTTGCAACTCTCTTGGGTAGCTTCAGTCTTCATAATGCTGAAATCGTGATTTTCAGCTTCCATGATGATGAGCAGGCTTTCCATGTGCAAAACTCCCATTTGCAACTCTTGGGCAGCTTCTATGCAACCTCCTTGTTGCAAATATCCTCTCAAATCCTCACAAATGCAAATCCAAATGATAATATGAGTGTGCATTAAAAAAAAATTCATAATAACTGAAAATAATGCTTAATCAAAGAACTCATAAACCAAGAAAAACTATACATAAATATTCACCATGACCAAGAGCCCACCCAAGCTCTGATACCATGTTAACAATCCTAAAATGAGATTGATCATGGTTCTAGACACAAGATTAAGAAACATAATTAAGGTGGATTAAACCACACTAAGAACTCCATAAGAGAGAGAGAGAGAGAGAGAGAGAGAGATTGCATACTCAACACAAGTTCTCTATTGCTCTTTCACAAATAAACCATACAATGATATAGGCTTTCTAGCCTTATCCCACTTTACATGTTATCATCCATGTGGCAACTCCTTTTCCACTCTTTTGGTCAACACTCACACACCATTCAATATTACATGTGGCATTCCTACCTTGCCACAATATCTTGCACCTCTAGGCATTCCTACCTTGCCACAATATCTTGCACCTCTAGGGTGCTTTCCCACATACACACAACACCGCGATTATATCTCTCAACATCAGGAGGTAGGGTTAAGGACCGTAAATCTCCACAAGAGAGAGTTACTCTACTAAGAGTGGCTTGAGGTACAAACCGGTAAGGCTCTTTCATTTTCCTCTCCTTTTCTCTATCTTACAAGGCTCAAGTGTTCTCAATCGGTTGAACAAGAACTGTGAAAATCTTAGGAGCTGGTCAAGTTGAATGACCCTACCATCTAACTATTGTGAGCATTGGTGAGTTTCTTTTCCCTTCCTCTTCTCTTTTCCTCAAATTATAAAAATTGTTGACTTTTATTAATTTCTTTTTTCCTCATATTTTTTCTCTATATATATTAAATTTAAAGAAAAAATAAATTTAAAAACTAATAAAAGAGATAAAATTTTAAATCCAAAAAATCTAAGACCCTTGAAAATCCAAATAAATTAGAAAATTCTTTAAAAATCCAAACAAAGTAGAAAACCTTGAAAAACCAAAAATAAGATCTCATTTGGATTGTGCACTAAAGCACTCAACACAACTAAATCATACCGCACTCGAGGGGAGTAAACACACTGTTGATAAGAAAATCCAACTATTGAATTTCATCATGTCCTAAAGTCCATGCTTACAATTCAAGTTCCAATTCCCTCTGCCCAACATGACTTGGAATACACACATGCCACCAACCACTTCAATGGGTTTTAGACCCTTGGTCACATCAATCCCCTCCTTTACCTAGCATAACTACCACTTTGAATTCCTTGCACATGCTAGGAACAACCACACAACCTATATTTGAGTTTATGTAAGTATTTGAACAATGGTGTGAAGCCTTTTGGGAGCCTAGGCTACTCGTCGAAGGTCTAAGTATTCACACTATGATTAGTTGACAAGGCTAATGGGTGGTTCACCACACTAAAATTTGAAAACAAAGTAAACTTCAAAACTATGAAGGAAGCCTTCATCTATGGGTTCTCAAGGCAAGATCATTGGTGGAGTGCATCATGCAAAATCTACTTAATTGAGAGGAAATATGATGAAATCATCTAAGATTTTACCCTCTGAATAAAAACTTTGGATTCACAATACGAGCCATGGAACAAATTGAATGATTCTCAAGTGAAAAGATGTTTCATAAATAACGAGTCTCAAAAAGAACAGCTTGCACAACTTAATACTTGTAACACAAAAGGATACCTCTCCTCTACTGAAAGCTTCTCGTAGGTCCTCTTGCACTCTCAAGGATGTCTTCTAGACTTTCCCACTGCCTTTTCCTTGATGGGAAGATGGCCACATATATGGCTAGACAAAAGAAGAAAATAGATGTGGCCCAGTAAAGCACTCCTCCTAGCACACACTAACATCGCCCACAGTTGAATACTTAGAAGACCATTGCCCATCACCCTCAACGATAGGCTACATGTGTAGGCCCTTTTAAAGATGACTTTAGATCATTTGTCTATGGCGTGAGCAGGAGATACTACACATGGAAGTCAAGGGAGCCAAGGTAGCTAGACTATAAAACCAGGAGGAACTCACCTTGGCTACTACCATTGCACTCCAAAGTGTTGAGATCGTGACATGAGATTGGCAAACTCCTAAACCTGTGGAGCTTCTCTGTGCCCAATGCCTTCGTGAAGATGTCAGCCCACCTGATCCTCTGTGCTAACATTTACCAAATCTACATCTCGTGCTAGGACCTTCTCCCTCACAAAGTGATAATGCACCTCAATGCGCTTCGTTCTAGCATGATATACTGGGTTAATGGCTAATTGTATGCTGCTCATGTTGTCACAATATATGACAACTGCCCTATCCACGCGGGCTCTCCCATGTCACCAAGTAGCTTTTGAAACCAAGCTACCTTACAAGCTGCCATAGCAGCACCCTTGTACTCTACCTCTATACTCGACAAGGCAACTGTTGGCTACTTCTTACTACTCCAACTCACAGCAGCACTCCCGAATGACATCATAAAACCACTGGTAGATCCCCTATCTGCAATACTACCAGCCCAATCAGCATCTTTGTACCCTTGCAACTGTATCTCTATACTAGCCTCATAGAAAAGTCCATAATCAATTGTGGACTTTATGTACCTGAGGATACGTCTAGCCGCATCCAAGTGTGGCTTTCTAGGGGGGCCTGCATAAACTGACTCACAATTCCAACAGCATAGCTCAAGTCTGGCCTTGTCATGTAGATCAAACTACCCACTACGCGCCTATATGTAGCGGGGTCCTCCAAAAGCTCACCTGTATCTGCGGAAAGCTTTGTGTTGTTCTGCTCCAATGGCACTAAAATCGGCGTACAGCCTGTCATACCATACTTGGACAACATGTCTAAGCCATACTACCTCTGCAATAGCAAAATTCCATGAGGTAATCTCACCACCTCTATGCCCAAGAAATACTGCAGCTCACCCAAATCCTTCATCTCAAACTTCTGCTTCAAAAGCATCCTAACATCGTGTATGTCTGCATCACTATCACCAGTGAAAATCAAGTCATTCACATAGACGACTAATAGCATGATCCCTCTATCTGTATTTTTCACATATAGGAAAAAATCTACATTGGATATCTGAAATCCAGTGGTAACAAGATACTCCCGGATCTTGTTTGACCATGATTTGGGTGCTTGCTTCAAGCCATACAAGGCTTTACATAACCTACACACAAAATTTGGATGTGCATCACTCTCATAACCTAGTGGCTGCATCATGTACACTTCTTCTTGCAAATCACCATGCAAGAAAGCATTCTTTACATCCATATGATGTAAAGACCAACCCTTCGGTGCAACCATAGCAATGACAGCTCTCACAGTTGCCATTCTTGCAACCGGGCTGAATGTCTCTTCACGGTTGCCATTCTTGCAACCAGGCTGAATGTCTCCTCATAGTTGCCATTCTTGTTTGCAACCGCACTGAATGTCTCCTCATAGTCTATGCCATAAGTCTGCACATAGCCCTTGGCAACCAATCTTGCCTTTTACCGGCTCACTGAACCATCAGCATTGTGCTTGACTTTATATACCCACTTGCATCCAATTGCCTTCTTTCCTTAGGCAAAGGCACTAACTCCCATGTTGCATTTACATCTAATGCTGCCATCGCCTCATCCCTGGTATCTTCCCATTTCTTATTTCCAATTGCTTGCTCAAAGAAAGTGGGCTCAACCTCCTATATTGGTTTTACCATGTAAGCATAATCATGGGTTGTATATCCATATCTCAACTTGTCAAACAGGGTATCTAACCCTCGTAGACCTGCGTACACTTGGATCACTGCTGCTAGGTGTCCTCAAAACAGCCCTGGTTCTCCTTACACGAGGAGTATTCATAGATGGAATGCCAAGCTCCTCATATCAAGGCTCTGTTTGGAGCCACTAGAGTTGCCATCCACATATGAGTGACGTGCTGAAACAGATCAGGCAAAAAAGGTTGATCTACCTTTTCCTTCCCTTTCCATGATACATGTGTACTTGCATCATTCCTCAACTTGCCTGACCATGGGCTAACATTGGATCCACTGCTCGAGGACTCCCCAGGTCCACTCAGCACTTGTGATTGCTGCTCTACATGTGGTGTAACATCAGCACTTCTTACATCTACATCTTCTGTTGTCTTCACTATGGTGCATACCACCTACTCATCTCATCAAAGACATCTTCTATAACTTTTTTGCTCCATAGCATAACCAATGAAGATGCATTTCTTTGCCTTTGGATCCAACTTTGTTCTCACTTCATTAATAGGAAAAACATATGCAATACATCTAAACACTTTCAAGTGAGACACATCCGATGTTATGCCTGTAAACTTTTGTTCAGGAGTCATACCATGAATAGCTGCAGCAGTGAGTGTCCTGTTCATAATGTACATAGCAATTGCTACTACTTCTACCTAAACGTAATGTGGAATATTCCTTTTAGTCATCAAGGCACGTGTCACTTCTGCAATGTGCCTATTTTTCCTTTTTGCAATACCATTCTGTTGCGGAGTGTACCTGCATGTAAACTGCCTCTTGATTCCCTGCTTTCTCAGGAAATTGCTAAACTCATTAGAGAAATATTCTCCCCCACCATATGATCTTAGGCATTTTATTTACATGCCTTTTTCCTCGACACCAAGGCTTTAAATCTCTAAAAGTAAGCAAACACCTGACTTTTCTCCTTCATGAAACAAACCCACACTTTCCTAGTGTGGTCATCAATGAATGTAACATAGTACATGCAACTTGCAATTGTTGTAGTCTTGGTCGGTCTCCATACATCTAAATGTATAACATCCAATGGCCTTGCACTGACATGCTTTTCATGTGGGAAAGCATGTTTGGTCTTCTTACCAAGTTGGCATGCTTCACATCCCTTATGCATACCATTAACCTTAAAATTTGGCCAACCTGCAACAATATTTTGGGCCTGCATAGACCTTAGTCGCTGTACATTCACATGACCAATGTGCTTGTGCCATATGTCAATATCTGCAATGACACCTCTTCTATGCGCAAACATGGTTGCCTTTTTCTCTCAAGCATATTCACATCTAAAGTAAACATCCTGCCATTTCTGTTACTCTTTGCAACCAAGCGACACTTATGTTTGAAGACTTCCACAAAACATCCTTGAGGATTAAACCTCACTTGTAGACCCTGCTCAACCATCTGTAATAGAAACCAGGTTCTTTGTAGTATTCGAAACATGAAGCACATCAGCCAAGTACTTCATTTTGATATTCTACATAGACAATGGCACTTTACCAACATATGGGATGCGCAGTATCATCACCTACTTCTACATAACTTGGTTTTTCCATTTTTTGCATCTCTAAACCACCCAGCATGACTGGTCATATGGTTAGAGGTGCTAGCATCCACATACCATATATCTTGAGATCCTGACACATCCCCTGTTGTTATGGAACTAAGCATGTGCTGCATCACAAACAGCTGCTCACTTCTGTCTCATCACCTCTAGGTTTGCTAGATGATACATAGTTGCCTTGCTGCAACTTTCCACTTTTAATGTCATTTTGCTTTTTTGTAGAACTGCTTTGCCATGTGTCCTGGTTTGCCATAGTAATAGTACTCTATGCTATTTTCATTTTGATTTCTTTGCCAACCACCTTGGCCTCTTTGGCTTCGCTGCCTCTAGACTGGCCTCTTCCACCTGTGTATGATTACTGCTGTGAATCATTGGACTGTTGTTGTCCAGAATCGCACCACCTTGGCCTCTTTAGCTTCCCTGCCTCTAGACTGGCCTCTTCCACCTGTGTATGATTGCTACTGTGAATCATTGGACTGTTGTTGTCGAGAATTTTGATTTCCTTGTCGGCCACCACCTTGGCCTCGACCATGGCCTCTACCTCTACCTCTACCTCTACCTCTACCTCAATTAGAGTAAAAGGCCTATTCTGATGTGTTCTTGCTTTGTGAAGAAGAATCCTTACCTAAAGACTTTTCTTCTATGATCAACATATATATCAAGTCCCGAAAGTTGGGGATATTCTCCCTAACTGCAATGGAGGTTTCATGGCTTGTACTCTTTGCGAAGCCCATTCAGACAGAAACTCACCAAATCATCATCCTCCACTACTGATACATTGATAGACCCAAGGGATTCAACAATGCCCTTGATCTTTAAGGTATATGCATTGATGGACATGCTTTTCTTTTCCACAGTATGCAACTCTTGCTTTAACTGTGTTAGTCTGGAACATCTGAACCAGATATCTAAACCAGATTCTGCCATGCAATTGCTAGAGTGGTTGCATCCTGTATGTTTCCTATCATAGTGTCTGTGACACTATTGAAAGCCAGTACATGACTTTTCTTGCATCCTGATCCTTGAATTCCTTTATATCTGTAGGAGTGGCATTCTCCTTAGATAACTCTGGAGGCTCCTCATTGTCTCCTTCTACATAATCCCAAAATCCTTTACCCATTAGGAAATTGGTCATTCTGAACTCCCAGGCATGGAAGTTATTCTTATCCAGCTTCTCATTAACAATCTGATTAATTCCGTACATGTTTTCCTATAGCAATCAAATAACCTACAAACAGACATATTCTGTATGCAACCTGTAATACAGCAGTATCTCCTGTAGTAACTGCTGTAGGAGTGGTACTTCAGCACAGCTTGTGTGCCACCAAATGTGACCAGAGTACATGTACATACACCTAGTATCAACAATACATGTACCCTGTCTGCCACCAAATGTGACCAGAGTACATGTACATACACCTAGTATCAACAATACAGGTACCCTGTCTGCACTTCCAAAATGCACTGCTGCACTGTAATAACCAGATTTCGAGCAGAAACAATTCTCTACTAGAACTCCCTGTAATGACGAAACGGGGCCTGTAATGCACCCAAAACAAAAATCTGGATGGAAAAAACTGTGTCTAATAAGATAGTATACCTTCCCTGTAGCTCTGCTCCCAGCGAAGACAGCTCCTCAATCGGAGATGTGTAGCTGCTAGTGAGGGGGTGTTGTACCTAAACCAAGAAGGGGAAAGAGATAATGGTGCTCTTACCCGTGTAGTACCACTTCCTTCCTTGATGCTTGTTCTTGCCTCCAAAGCTCTCCCACACGAACCAGGATTTGACATCATAAAGAGAATGTGGCGGAGAGGGAGAGCTTCAAACCCTAGCAAGCAAACACACACACACAAGAGAGAGCAAGACACAAGAAAAAGATGGATAGCTGAATTTTCTTCTATATTCTTCTTCTCTACTCAACCAACCTAATATAAAGATAAGAGTACACACTATATGGGTTAGTACTCAAGTACTACAACATACAAGGGTCGGTCCATAATGTAAACCTGACTAAATGAGCTGGCTCTATAACTATGCTAGTCTCTAGTCATCCAAAATGGCTGTAACATAGCTTGTCATCCCACTGGCTGCATATCACCCATAATCTCACCAACCATACCAGTGGTGTAGATGCAAAAGCTATCACCTAGGTGGGTCATCAATGTCTGTAGCACTAGCTCGATATCTCAACAAGCATGGTGTTAACCCATGGCGGACATGGCGACGTACTATATTTTACGTCATTAATTTAAATATTCTGAGCCATGGGCCGGGCTTGTCGGCACCATATGTTAAGGATCAAGGGATTGGGTGATCGCCGATGAGAGGCGCACCTTGGATATTAGTAGGATAAGGATTAGGGTCGGCCGGCCATGTATGGGTGCCCAAGTGTGAACGGTCAAGTCACCTATATGAGTCAAATGTAACCCTAAAATCCTCATTCTCATGTGTTGTGAATAGAAGAGTGCTCTTGCCTTATCTCTTTGGTTTTCTTCTCTTGCATGTGTGTGTGTGTGAGAGAGAGAGAGAGAGAGAGAGAGCGATCGAGCGCACTGTGTAGCGGCACGGCGGCGGCGGTGAGGCGGTAGAGCGGCGACGGCGGCTCCTCCTTCACGGCTGCGACGTGGGAATCCTTCAAGGCGACGGTTGAGCGGTGAGTGACACACCCTTTGGCATTCTGTTTGAGCTTCCTTCCCTGGTTGTATGCTTGTAGCCATTCGTGGCTCGCATACGGTGTCTGGCAAGTCCCCAGCTACGACCTGTGCGGCAAAAGCGCACATTTTTGGCGCCGCTGCCGGGGAGTTGCCCTGCACCAACCTCCAGTTTGCAGCTCGGCTGCTGCGTGAAGTTTAATCTACACTGTAGGAAAGCGTCTGTGTTGCTGTTGAGGTGTTTCTGTGGTTTTCATTCTCTGTTTCTGCAATTTGCCTTCTGCATTTCTGTTTCTTTCGTTGTTTTTCCGCTCCGCGTATGGGCGTGCGTTTTGTTATCTGGTTTCTGTGTGTGAGGGGGTGAGAGGGATTTCTGAATCCCCAGATCTGTGCTGTGTGTGCGAACTGTGCCGCGGCCAAGGCTGCACCCTAAGGAAACCCTAGAAAACTTATCTCAAAAAAAAAACAGAAGATAAAAAATAAAAAAATTATGAAAAATAAAAAATAAAAAATTAAATTTTATTTTCAAAGAAAGAACCGAACGTGTGGAGAGGAAAGATTTTCTAATTGGAGAAAAAAATTTTGAAAAGAAAGAACCCCAATCGACCCCGACCCCGGCCCCGGCCTCGATCTCGGTCTTTTGATATATATATATAGGAGAGTGAGCCTCCATAGCTTTCCTTCAAGTGAGAGCTTATGGGAAGTTGTGCCCTATATGTAGCCCACTCCCCAAGGAGTAAAGTGAGCATGTGGGATAAAGCCCTCACCCTTTCCTCCACAAGCAAATAGGCTTTTGCCCCTTTCCCCCAAGGGAAACGGACTGTTTTGAGGATTACAGGAGCTCTAGATAGGCGAACACGGTGCTGTAAAGCACACTAGGACCCTTTAAACAATACGCTCGTTTCGAGCTATCACACGCCCTAGTCCAGGTTCGGCCATAAGTAAGGGGGTCAAAAACGGGTTAAAAACAACACAAAAACAAGTAGAAACGGGGTGCGAAACACCTAAGAAACCACTTGTGTGAGTTTCAAGGGTAGTTACCAATGCACGTAGGGTACCCACGTCACATGCATTTACGCTCTGGTCGGGTGCTGGAGTCTGAGCCACTAGAAAGCGTTTCAGTCTACGCAGGCTCACACCATCCCTCCACGTTGGCATCTTGGCCTTCGGCGGCTGGAACCCAAGGGAGTGCAACCCAAGATCCACGAATAGTGGATAGTGACTCATCCTCTGACTCAGAAGCCATGGAAGGGCACCCTACCAAGAACCCTGAGGAGACAAGCCAAAACATGCCAGTGTGGGCCCCACAACCTGGATCTAGCATGTTTAGTCGTCTAATAGAGACCTTTAGTAGAGCTACACGCTCTGAGCATGCGACAAGCGAAGTAAATGAAGAAGGAGGGGTAGTAGATTCACCATTCACATCTTATGTAGACCCTACCCTCCCAAGGAGTGTCCATGTGGATATTCTACCCACTTCGTTTAATGAGGGCCCTACTGAGCTACCAACTTCCGATGCTCTTCCTAAAGTAGAGGTCCCTAGAAGCCAACCCATAAGAAGTGACTTTGCGTCCACTTCAAGAGAACCGTTTGGCACACCAAGTCTGGATGGGATATTTCTCAATGAAAATTGGGAATATGATCTACACACAGAGACTCTAACGGACCTATACACGGGTTACACATACCATGTGGGTTGGTTAGAAGTCCTACGATCTACATCTAGCGCCACTAATCTAGAAGAGCAACAGCAAATGATATGTGAGGTTATTCATAGGATTATCCAAATTGAGAGGCAAAATAGGGGAGTGAACCTAGTTTCCACTGGCCCTATGAGGTTTTTGGATACGGGCAAGGCCAAACAACCAACCCTATCACAATTGGAGACTCCCTCGGTGAGTCCCATAGACCCTTCGTATGTTGTTTCGCCTGGAGTCTCAATGCAGGTTGAGCCCACGAGTAGTAACTTTAGCTTTCCAACCTTGGCTCAACTTTCCATTAAGGACTCCACAATGCCTACCCCAATGATGAGCATGACAGAAAGCGCACCTGTTACCACTGTAGTTAGTACAACACCACTACCTAGTGGAACAGTACCTACAACAGTGCGTGGCAGTGCCTATCGGCCTTATGTACCTATTGCTACTCATGCTCATGTAGCTCCTACGCCTCCTAGTATGCCAATGGCGTATGCTCCAAGACTGCCTTATCATAACCATTATCCAAGGGGAGCTAGGCCTAGCCACATATCATATCCTACGTCATTTGCCAACCTACTCAGACCAATGCCAACTCCTATCAGCCAGGCTATCCCGGAAGTGCCTCCACCAGCTATGCCTGCTCACCTAGGTGATCTCGCAGCGTTTGTTCAGACGATTGGACAATCTATTGCAGAAAACATGCGGGGTATGCCTGAGAGAGAACCTAGAAGCAAGGCAGTACAAGTGGCTAAGCTCACTCAAAACTTCAGTGGTAACGAGGATGTTAGGAAGCACATTGAAGTCTTTGAACACGTGTGTGATTCCTTGGAAGAGCACAATGAGCTGCACAAGTGTAAAGCCTTAGGCTTAACCTTGAGTGGGAAGGCCGGAGATTGGTATCGAACCTTAAGGGTTGAAGAGCGCACTCACTACCCCACTCTCAAGAGATTGTTCTTGAAAGAATACATACGCGAGGGTGTGCTTTGGGGGGTAGCATCTCAACTCCAAAAAGCTGAACGTGAGGAAGGGGAGTCAGTGAGAGACTTTATAAGTCGATTGAAGCATCTAAATTCTCGCTGCACTCCCGATGAACGCTTCAATAACAACCAACTCCTCGATAGATTCATCCGAGGATTGCACCACGAGGACATTTACAATGGCCTAGTCATTAGAGGTCTTACAACGTGGGAAGCAGTCACTGCCAATGCAATCCAGTTAGAAGACAACTTGATGATTGCAGGTAAAAAGGTGTCTTCGGAAACAAAATCCGTTAGTTCGCAAGTATCTGGGCACGAGCCAATGACGATAAAACCTATTGCCAAGGAGCCCAAGATATCTGAAATTTCTGTGATGACCGATCTTACTAAGGCTCTCCAAGAACACTTTAGGGGTAATCGAGCTCCTCAGAATAGCCATATGTACCCAAGGAGAGAGCAACAATGGTGTTCGGTGTGCTTAGGACCACATAGCACGAGTGAATGTCCCACATTCAGAGTCAAATTCAATGGGAATTGCAATGCATGTGGTAAGTATTGCCATCAATCTAAAGATTGCCTAACACTTAAGCGAATGTTGGCAAACCAAGGCACCACTAGCTTGGTCAAACACACCTCAAGTACCCGCGCTAATGCCTGCACAACCTATCGAGCAACCGTCACAGCACATAGTTCCAAGGAATCCGAATGTAGTCCAGTCTGTGCCGTTACCACCGCCAGTGCTAGGACCACAACCTCCACATCCAAGGATTACCCCAATAAACCAGATGGGTTGTGAGTCACATAGTGCATGTGGGGATTATGAAGAGGAGATAGACCCTACTGCTCCATACGGGATTGATACGTTTGAAATGATTCCCCAGTACTACATGGAGGATCATTTCGGGCAAGTCAAGCCTGTATATCAAGCGGCTGCTCTTGCCACAAGAGGGCAAAACCTTAATACCTTGGCGAGGAGACCACCTCTTCAATGCTACGAGTGTGGAGGACCGCATCGTGTAGCGGAGTGCCCTAATAGGCTACAGAAGATCGCTACTCAAATGCAACCAAGTCAAGGGAGCACATCGGGAATGCCGGTACTCACATGTAATCGTTATGGCATAGATCATTTGATCGCTCAATGTCCACATAATCCTAACGCACCCAAAATTACGCCATTGAATTTGGTTGAGGTCACCAACCAAGCACGAAGAACCACACCCGTTGTACCCGCGAATGTAGTTACACGGTCAATGCTTCAAAATCAAAACTACATTCTTGAAGAGAGGGATACTGCATCAATCGCTCAGGCAAAGAAAAAGAAAACACGACGAAAGAGATCGCTTAATGCCACGAGCTCCAAGCCCAGTTCAAAGACTAACATAGGGACAGGAGACGACCCCGTGTATATGAATGATCCTGAAGATGATTCTGATTCAATAGAAACCATGGGGACCAAAGCCACTACCTTAAAGGAGGAACCCACTCGGGAGCTCAATGAAGACGAAAGAGATCGCTTAATGCCACGAGCTCCAAGCCCAGTTCAAAGACTAACATAGGGACAGGAGACAACCCCGTGTATATGAATGATCCTGAAGATGATTCTGATTCAATAGAAACCATGGGGACCAAAGCCACTACCTTAAAGGAGGAACCCACTCGGGAGCTCAATGAAGGAGAATCAAGCGAGTACATAAATAAGGGAAAACAGAAGGAAACTTCCTCGGTCCCACAACCAAGTCAGTTAATGCCCTCTCGACCACCCAAACTGACTGAGACTCCCCAAGACAAGCCACGTGGGCCAAAAACCCTCAAGAAAAAGATTGGAACTTACCCAAACCCAGTTGAGGAGATTGAACAAGTGCAACACTTAAGGGGTTTGGTGGAAGAAACACAAAGAGATCTGGAGCCAAACCCGAGAAAAATCAAAATTCCTGACACAGTGTTTCCTACGCAAGTTCAGCCTCACCGGAACCATAAACCGTTAGCTATACCGAGTATCATTCGGGAAGAAAGTGAGGATAGGACATCCGGAAGTGGGCAAACACCCTTCTTGCTGGAAAGAATGTTTAGTGAGGGAATACCTGACCCCATTGAAGAGGAAGTGATTCCATCTTCACCAGTCCCTAGTCAAGGGGCGATGTCTCGAAAAGTACCGTTGAATGTGTCTAAGCTAATGGATTTCATGTCCTCTGAGATCAGAACCACGATCATATCCAAATTATACGGAGATCCTAAGCTATTCTTAGCTCTTCGGGCATTTCTCAATGGAGAACTAAAGGCGGGGCTACCACAATTTGCAAATATGGATAGACCTGACACGCTTCAAGATGAAGGGGAGCATTGGGATCTACAACCCAAATTTGATGAAGATTCGGTCGTGGAAATACCTGTGAACAAGTTGGGTCAGTACTTTGAAGGGGACGAATCTAATGCCACCCTCCCCATTACTACCAAGGGATTAACTCTAAAGGGAATCCTTGATGGTGGTGCTGGCGTGAGCATTGTGACTAAAAACTGTTGGGAATCTATGGGAAGACCTCACCTCGAAGTCACAAACATAGTGGTTAAGATGGCAAACGGAACCATAGCTAAACCTATTAGAATGTTAAGGGATCTTAAGATCAAGGTCCTGGGATACAAGGTAAAACATACCTTCATTGTAATGGATTTCTCCAAGCATCCTATGTCATATCAAATGATCTTAGGACGTCCTTTCATGAGGGAAGCACAAATGGTACATGACTGGTCGAAAAACCATGTCTACCTACAATTCCAGGACTCTGTCATTCGAGTTGATCTTGAGAATGGTCGTGCACATCCTTTAGGAAGCAAGGTTATCATTGATAATCGATCGGATACCACTATTCACTCCGCCCCATTAAGGTATTGCTATACATGCAAAAAAGAGACTGATGATGGGAAAGACTCTCCTTATATGGATGTCCTACCAGGTATGACTGAGTCGGATAATGTGGATTGGGTACACCTAGCGGCAACCATAGACACATGGGAAAATAGAGGCACAAGTTGGGTAACACCTGAGGGGCAAGATATGCCACCGTTAGTGCCAATAAACATGATAGGTGTTATGCACTTGACCCATGGCGAGAAAGTGGCAAACTCCACCAACACTGAAAGTAGCGAAGACTCTTACCAATGCAATCCTGAGTATGAATCTCAAGAAGAAACTGACCCTGAGACTGATGGGGAAAATGAATCAAATATTCACCCAAAGGTGGAAGCAAGGTGCTCAAGGCCTAGGACAGTGACCTCCTGCAGTTCATCCGAAAGTGAAGATCGACCAAGTGAGTCCGAATCTGATAAAAACAAAAATCAAAAACTTGGTAAGAAGAAAACGAGACATAAGTGCCAACGCTATCGAGCTAATGTACACACTGCAATAAACAAGGAAATATCCACTGCAGAATGGCTTAGTTATGTAGGAGCCATTGATGCTCATCGGAAGATAGCGGATAATTGGGGACAATACCTCCAAAGTGTCATGTGGTGTATTCCGCAACCTCATGACGTCGCCCAATTAGAAATCAAAGAGAAGCCGAAACTAAGTCGTACTGCAAGAAGGCGGCAAAACCAAGAGTTGGCTCAACAACAAAAGGAAGCGAAATTGAAAGAAAAAAGTCTGGCACAACAAGAACCAGTAGACTTACACCCCGCACCCGAGCATTTCAAATCATTCACCACAGGGGAACGTAAAGTAGTCTACACAAAAGCCCAACGAACGCCTACCAATGGGAGTAGCGGTGTCTACGATGGCCCTGCGGTAGTTAAGGAGATAGACTTAGCAGATCCGGGTGAGGAGTCTAAACCAGTTTTTATTGCTCAAGACCTCACCAAGGCGGAAGAAGCTGCACTTACAAAGCTTCTTAAAGAATTCAAGGACATATTTGCTTGGACATATCATGATATGAAAGGTGTTCCACCCTCGGTGGTGCAACACACGATTCCAATGATTAGCACTGCTAAACCAGTCCAGCAACGTCCCTACCCAATGAATCCTAAGTATGCAAAGATTGTACAAGAGGAAATTGAAAAGCTGGTAAAATGTGGATTCATATACCCAATTGAGCACTCAGAATGGGTTTCTCCGATAGTCATCGTGCCAAAGAAGAATGGGAAACTCAGAGTGTGTGTTGATCTCAAAAAGGTTAATGCAGCCACTAGAAGGGATCATTACCCCTTGCCATATTCTGAACATGTGCTTGAAAGAGTGGCAGGCAAGGAGGCATATAGCTTTTTAGATGGGTACTCGGGTTACAATCAGATCACAATTGCAGTCGAGGACCAAGCCAAAACAGCATTTATCACGGAGTTTGGAGTGTTTGCCTTTCGCGTCATGGCTTTTGGCTTGACCAATGCCCCTGCAACGTTCCAACGATTGATAAACACGGCCTTTAAGGAATATCTAAGGGACTTCTGTGAAGCTTTCTTAGATGATCTTTGTGTTCATTCCTCTTGGGATGAGCACTTGATGTGTTTACGAAAAATATTTGAAAGGTGTAGATTATATCGCATCTCCTTGAATCCTTTCAAATGCCAATTCTGGGTGAAACACGGAGTTATCTTAGGGCATATAGTGTCCAAAAATGGGATTTCCACTGACGAGAGTAAAATCAAGGTCATTCTGGAATTACCCCCACCCACCAACTACAAGGGAGTCCAACGCTTTATGGGCCACGTTGGTTATTATCGAAGGTTTATTCTCTTCTTCGCCGAGATAGCTCGACCATTGTATAAGCTTCTCATCGAGTTTATTTGGACCGAAGAATGTGACCGTGCCTATGAGCTATTAAAGAAGGCCTTGGCGAGTGCTCCAATCTTGAGAATGCCTAACTGGGATTTACTCTTCCATGTGCATATTGATGCATCAAACTTTGCTATTGGGTGTGTGTTGACTCAACCTGGAGAACACAAGCTAGACTACCCCATTAGCTTTGCCAGTCGCCAGTTGAATGATGCAGAGATGAACTACACCACTACGGAGCGAGAAGGGTTGGCAATGATATATGCAGTAAGAAAATTTCGTTATTACCTCCTTGCCACCAAGTTTGTTTTCTATGTGGATCATCAAGCATTGTTGTATCTGGTAAACAAACCATGCTCCACAGGAAGAATCACACGATGGCTATTGATTCTTCTTGAGTTTGATTTCACTGTTGTCGTGAGACCTGGCAAAAAACATATTATGGCTGATCATTTGTCTCGCATACCCAATGGTGAGGCTCCTACGGGGGTTGATGATGACTTACCTGACACTTCCCTGTTCATGGTGGAGACAATGCCTGAATGGAGTGAGAAGATTGTTAACTTTTTGGTTAATGGCTTTCCACCCAAGGAGCTTTGTAAAGATCTAGCTCGAAAGCTGATCAAAGAATGCGAACCCTATTGCCTGATAGCCGGGACTCTTTATAAAAGAGGAAAGGATGACGTTCTTAGGCGTTGTGCCCGAGAGGATGAGTATCTATACATTTTGCAAGAGGCACATATGGGCGTAGCCGGTGGTCACTTCTCAGGAGACTTAACTGCGCGAAAGATCTTACAATCAGGGTATTGGTGGCCCACTATGTTCCAAGATGCATCACTCTTTGTGAAGGGTTGCGATGAATGCCAACGATATAAGAAACCCCAAAGGAAATATCAGATGCCCCTACATCCAATCAAAGTAAACCAACCATTTGAAAAGTGGGGTTTAGACTTTGTAGGTCCAATTAGCCCAGCGGCCCGAAACACACAATCTCGCTATATTATTGTGGCCACTGACTATATGACCAAATGGGCTGAAGCGAAAGCGACACGTAAGGCAGATGCGAGGACAACAGCCAAGTTCCTCTTTGAAAATATAATCACACGATTTGGTTGTCCTTTTGAACTTGTGAGCGACAATGGTACGCATTTTATAAATGAAGTGATTAGGAGCTCACAACAAATTTCATGATATCGCACCATAAATCTACTCCTTACTATCCACAAGCGAATGGCCAAGCCGAGAGTACCAACAAGACTTTAATCTCTATTTTGACAAAGACAGTTGAAGCTCATCGCACGGATTGGGATCTAAAGCTTACGACAGCTTTATGGGCCTATCGTACTGCGTACAAAGTGGCTATTAATTGCACACCATTCAAAATGGTATATAGCCAAGAAGCAGTCATGCCGTGGGAATTTGTCATTCCTAGTCTTCGTGTTGCTACTCAAGAGGGTTGGGATGGTAATCCCTTAGCAGAGCGTCTATATATCCTTGAGCAACTAAACGAAGAAAGACAATTGGCTGTATACAATGCCCTTGTGGAGAAGGATAGAAGGAAAAAATGGTTTGATCACCATCTAAAGGACAAGGACATCAAGGTTGGGGATAAAGTCCTGATGTATGGAGTGCGAAACAAAAAGAAGAAGCTCAAATATGCTGGTAAGGGACCATATAGAGTATGTGAAATTACCCCGCAAGGTACCATTAGAGTGGAGACTCTCGACGGAGTTGAAACCATTGGATTCCTTAATGGGAGTAAATTCAAAAGGTACTATGACCCCCTGAGCCAAGAGGAGTTACATGCAATCCATCAAAAGAAGGCAGCTAAAGAACAGGCTGAGCTTTAAAAGATACAAGCGAGAGTCGAAGCCAAAGAACGTCAACAGCATGCTAGGAGACAACGACAAGCCAACTTGGGAATTACGCAAGTATTTTTCGAGGAAGCAGAGGAGGATGCACTGGAATCTGACCCACCTCTAAGATACCCAATTGAGTTACCAAGTCCTTACGGGGAGGTGCTGTATAATGCAATATTGGATACAGGAGCTCAACATAATTTGCTATCATATGGCGTGTGGTGTCAACTGGGAAAACCACCTTTATCCAAGAGTTCTATCCAAGTTCAAGGAATCAACAAGAAGAAAACCCCTGTCTCAGGAATTCTGCACACTCCAGTTGCTTATGACAAGGGAACCATAATTCAAAGCTTTTTGGTTATGCCTGCTGGTACCATGGAAGGGACTGTAATCTTAGGGCGCAAATGGATGATGGCCACCAAGTGCAATATCGATTGGGCAACCAGACAAGTCACAACGCAAGAACCAACACCAGGTCTGACCGCTCAAAATCCCGCACCTAAGTCATCCACTCAAATATTAGATAATGAAAAATCACAAAGTCCAGTGGCAAAACCATCTTCGATTGTAGGCCACCCCTCTAACGCTTCAACACCAAGAGTGGAAACAGGCACGGTGGTCCCTAAAGCTTCGCTTACTATGCCAAAGAGTACATACAAATGGGTCCCCAAAGCTTCGTTAACAGCTACTTCCCCTGCTCAATCTCGTTCAGCCACCAAGAAGCCTCGTAAAAGGAAAACAGCTACCCACCCGAGAAAGGGCAATGTAACATCGCGATGGATCCCTAAAAAATTATTAGTAGCCCAAAGGTACTACGAGGGAAATGACCAGATTTGGGTCCCTAAACATAAGTTGAATCCCTCTACATCACCTGTAAAACATCACAACCTATGACCCGCTGGACAAATTGGTTCCAAGAGGCTGCAACATCATTGCAAATAATATGATCTGCCCAAGGAAAGGGGGAGCATGTACTCACGCTTGACATTCTAATGCTTCCTCCTTAACCTTCTCCCCTGACCATGTAATTGCTAAATTCAAGGGGATGTATATATATAGCTTTATACATTAAAAAAAAAGAAAAACAAAAACAAAAAATAGTAAAAAGAGCAAGAGCACAAAAACAAGAGAAATATCCGTATACAATCAAGAACTAGATTGTCCTGTCATAAACCTACTGATGCTATATCTGTGTTTGCAGATATGGCAGATGCCCGATCATCATACACTTCATCCACTCCTACCTTTGGTGAGAGGTATCATCTGTACCTTTCTCAGATATTCCACATGTGCTATCCTGTAATTGAAACTAAATGGGATCATATAGATGTACTAGCCAGAGAGGAAAATATTGAGGAATTAGAATGGCTAATTCGCCTATTGACCATGACTGACCCCTACTCCGTAGAGGACATATCCCCGATAGCCCAATACTTTCCTTTTCCACAAGATGACTATCCTCGCATGGTTACATTTTTGATGAGTTTATGTGGATGGGAAAATGAAAAGGAAATATCTGACAATGATGAATGGACGGATGAAACTCATGGCACTACTGAGGTTGACTTTATTTGTTTGGATGATGCGGATAGAGGCTTAGCCTTAGGGCTAGAGCCAGGACTCTACAACATTCTCTTACCGTATCCTCAGTAGTAGTGTGGTGACTGGTAGGTAGGTTAGCGTTTTCAAGTTTTTTCTAGTTTAGATTCCTTAAACAAGTCTTGAAATTTTCACACTGATGTGCCTCTCGAAGTATAGTGCTTGTTAGTTGATTGTACAGGTTGAAAAGTTTGAGGTGGGTTCGCTTTCAAGTCCTGAGACTGCCGCAACATTCATCAAAATATATCTCATCAAATTGCAAGCTGTCTCGTCAAATCAAGGAGATCTCCAATTACAGGTGTAATTCTTCCATACCCACTCTCTTTCGTTTTTACTATTCAATCAATTGCATAAACTATAATGCATGACCACATGGAAATTGTCAATGTACTACTTAGTTTTTGAAGTTGCTTGCATGCTAGTGTAAAACATTAATGAGCTTAACTTTATTGGAAATATTCCTAGGCAGCATGATGTCTTTAGTTAACCTTGGAATACGATTGTCTTAGGTCTAGGGTCAAACCATCTTAATGTTTGACACCTGGTCATGTGTGTGTTGACCTCTAGGACATAGCTATTACCCCTTTGTCGAAAGGATGCAAGACAAATAATAGTTCAGGAGCAAAGACCAAAAGAATAGATTTTAAAAAAAAAAAGCCTACAATAAATGGCAATACAAGTCTTAATGTGCTTTAATGTTGGCCTATCGCCTTATTGATACTTGGTAGGCGAGGAGTATTCTACTCCAGACCGATGCCTTGGTTGGTAGGGGGTAGCCTTGCCTAAAGTGAGCTAATAGATTCCTGGATAATGCCTTGTGTTAAACACGGTACCAGGATCGATGTTAGTTTTGCCTTAGGAAGGTCGCCATTGTGTAAAAATTTTCACATGCATTAAAAAATAAAAAATAAAAAAGAGGCAAAAGGCTCCTGTAACTCTGATGTTTCTTGTGTCCCTAGATGCGTGGTATTAACTTGTTCTTAGAGTAGACACAGTGTGGTCATCTGTTTATTTATTAAGCTTGGTTATTTTCCTTGACTTAGGCCAGTTATAAACCTTGATTAACCTTTAACACCTTGCTAACTCTTGAATTCCTTTCAATAATTTTAAACTCCTATTAATTTGCTACACTACCTCACTCATGTGACCCTTAAACTAAGTTCTCCTAGCAACATCCATTGTGGTCTAACATGCTTGAATTTATACACTTTATATCTTTTGAATTCCAGCATACCTTCACTCTACTTCCCTGTTTTGCAGACGGTCTACCACAACACCCTCTCGAGCTTACCATACCATAGCTTCCGAGGACGGAATCTACATCAGGAAGGGGGGCATGTTAACCCATGGCGGACATGGCGACGTACTATATTTTACGTCATTAATTTAAATATTCTTAGCCATGGGCCGGGCTTGTCGGCACCATATGTTAAGGATCAAGGGATTGGGTGATCGCCGATGAGAGGCGCACCTTGGATATCAGTAGGATAAGGGTTAGGGTCGGCCGGCCATGTATGGGCGCCCAAGTATGAACGGCCAAGTCACCTATATGAGTCAAATGTAACCCTAAAATCCTCATTCTCATGTGTTGTGAATAGAAGAGTGCTCTTGCCTTATCTCTTTGGTTTTCTTCTCCTGCGTGTGTGTGTGTGTGTGAGAGAGAGAGAGAGAGAGAGAGCGATCGAGCGCACTGTGTAGCGGCACGGCGACGGCGGTGAGGCGGTAGAGCGGCGACGGCGGCTCCTCCTTCATGGCTGCGACGCGGGAATCCTTCAAGGCGACGGTTGAGCGGTGAGTGACACACCCTTTGGCATTCTGTTTGAGCTTCCTTCCCTGGTTGTATGCTTGTAGCCATTCGTGGCTCGCATACGGTGTCTGGCAAGTCCCCAGCTACGACCTGTGCGGCAAAAGCGCACACATGGACCCAGCAAAACAAAGTCAATCACCCGCACATTTGTCTGGTTAGTTTCTTTTCCCTTCCTTTTCTCTTTTCCTCAAATTATACAAATTGTTGGCCTTTAATATTTTATTTTATTCTCTCTCCATAGATGAGTTTTAAAGAAAACTTAAATTAAAAAACTAATAAAATAAATAAAATCTCAAAAACCTAAGACCCTTGATAATTCAAATAAATTAGAAAATTCTTTTAAAAAATCCAGACAAAGTAGAAACCTTGAAAAACCAAAAATAAGATCTCATTTGGATTGTGCATTGAAGCACTCAACACAACTATCAACACAACTTCATCATGGCACACTCAAGGGGGGAGTAAACACATTGTTGATAAGCAAATCCAACTATTGAATTTCATCATGTCCTACGGTCCATGCCTCCAATTCAAGTTCTAATTCCCTCTGCCATGCCTTGGAATACACACATTCCATCAACCACTTCAATGGGTTTCAAACCCTTGGTCACACAATCCCTACAAGAACTAGTCCTGTACTACCTATAGCGTAGCTACCATGTTGAATTCCTTGCACATGCTAGGACCAACCACACAACCTATACAACCCCTAGATGCTCAAATCATAGCCATGCAAAAAAATCTAAAAATAGGGGTTGCATATGGATTGAAGAGTGTCTTTGACCACAAAGAAGCTCCATGTAGCTCTAGAGAATCCCCTAGACTTGTAGCTTTTCTATAGAAACATTAAAATGTATGAGAAAATATGATGGTTCCACTAACCTCTTTGAGTTTATGTAACTATTTGAAGAATCGTGTGAAGCCTTTGGGAGCCTAAGCTACTCCTCCAAGGTCCAAAAACTCACACTATACTTAGTTTACAAGGCCAATACGTGGTTCACCACACTAAAACCTGAACTTCAGAACTCTGTCGATCAATGACAGCCTTCATCTATGGGTTCTCAAGGCAAGATCATTGGTGGAGTGCATAACGCAAAATCTACTTAATATGATGAAATCATCCGAGATTTTATCCTCTGAATAAAAACTTTGGATTCACAATATGAGCCATGGAAAAAGTTGACCGATGCTCAATTGAAAAGATGTTTCATAATGAATTTGAAAAAGAACAACTTGCACAACTTGATACTTTTTTCAAATCGAGATATCTTTGATCAATGTTGCAAAGACACTACTTGTCTGGATGACAACATGTGGAAGATGATCTTCAGAATAGGTTTACCACATTCAAGCATTCACACTATGCTTAGTTGACAAGGCCAATAGGTGGTTAACCACACTAAAACCTGAAATTCATAACTCTAATAGCCTTCATCTATGGGTTCTCAAGGTAAGATCATTGGTGGACTGTGTCACGCAAACTCTACTTAATTGAGAGGAAATATGATGAAATCATTCAAGATTTTATCCTTCGAATAAAAAATTTGAATGAGTTTGAAAAAGAATAGCTTGCATAACTTAATCCTTTTTTCAAATCGAGATATCTTTGATCAATGTTGTAAAGACGCTATTCTTCTGTGGATGACAACATGTTGGAAGATAAGATTAGAATAGGTTCACAACATCCAAACTATCCGAACAAGAGAGTAAAGATAAACTTATATTCGGACTCCCAAATAAAGATTGTGCTGCATTGATTGAGAGCTTGGATAGGAAAATGCAAGAAAAGGGTGTCGTCTCGATGGTGGGGTGCCCGTATATTCGATGAGGTTAGCCCAATTGATGAGGTTGGGAGTAAGAGGGTGGACGAATCTTTGGCAACTCTAACACCATCTCTTTCCTTTTAAGAGAAAGTGAATAGGCATTATGTGCCAATCTCTTATACTTGTCCAACCTATAAAGCCCATGGCTTAGAGGACTGCGGATACCAGAGTGATGTCTCCACCACCATCACCCCAATCATGAACTGTACACATGTCATCAATAAATATGACCATTAGGCCTACCCTAGTAATGGGGTAGAGACTGATAGTAAGTCCATTTTAATGCCTAGAACAAATAAGAATTCTGAGAGAGTGATTTTCCCACCATTTGTAGCAGTGAGCATAACCTTACCAACTCCTTTCATTGGATATGAGCAGTGAGCAGAACCTTACCAACTCCTTTCATTGAATATGAGGAGTTGTAAGCCATGTCTAGAAGTCTCAGACATCATTGTCAAGATGGTTGATGGAACTGTCGCCAGCCTACGAGATGCTACTTGGATGTCAAAAAAGGATGTAGGAAACTTTTTTTCCATCAAGCATAGGAGATCTATGCACTCCTCCATTATTTTTTGTGAAATCTCCCAAGTGTCTATTTCCTTTGACATGATCCACCTAGTAAATGATAAAACACCAAATCGATAACTAACTTCAATTAGAAAGAAGAACCTTAGACACCTTTTTTTCAGGAGAAGTACCTTGCTATACGATATCTCAAATGTCCTCCATTAAGCATCAATCAATTACAAGTAGCAAGATGCTGTGTGACAACCGTATTTAAATTACTAGTTGTCTCTTGTGTGTGTGTGTGTGTGTTTGTTTGCTTGTAAGGAACCCCTCTCCCTCCAAGGAAAAAAATAAGGGCTAATCTTTGTCACCAATTGGCTATTTTTTTGGGGTTTTTCCAAAAACAATAAATTGGTTGTATGTTTCTGTGTGAAAATGTTGTCAGATACATGTTGTTCATTTTCCTTGCCTTTGGTAGAAGTTCCAAGAGCATGTGCAACTGAGGAGGGGCTTGATGTTGAAGGGTGAAGGGCTGCCCGTCCTCACAGATCCTATTGAGGGGCCTTCTTTAAGACATGTCTTTTCTCTTCTAGACATGTATTTTCTCTTCTAGACATCCTTGTCCTTGCAGTTTCCGTCGTGATGCCGTCTTTCTCTTCCTTCACCTCAAAGTGTTGGCTTCATGGATTGATAAAATTTGAGGGCCTCCCTATATTCCTCATTGGAGATATCTTGGTGGTAGGCCATGCGCACCATGTCAAAGAGGTGGTGCTTATGCTGGTGCACATTAGTTATAGATGCTTCCAAATTGTATGGTATAAGACAAGGATGTCGATGGGGATGTAGAGAGTTCTAGCCTCTACGGTAAGGTGGTGATAGGCTTCTTTATCCACACAATGTGCCAACCATGTGTGTGCATCCATTTTATAGTCCTCGTGAGATGATATCGGTGGATGTGTGGTGTGGGCAAAATGTAATGGGGGGAACAAAAAGGTTGATAAGGTCACCCTCATCCAGGCAGTCGGAGAAGGTAAGGACTCGGCACTAGGAGTGGAGGTTTGGGAAGAGGACGTGGTGAGGAAAGAAAAGATGGTAGAGGATTTAGTGAAGAAGATGGTGGAGGGCTCAGTGAAACAGATGGTGTTCTAGAAGAAGAGCATGGCGAGGGTGGTGTGGGAGGCATAAGAGATTTTGAAGAGGATGGCTAAGAAGGTGGAGGAGGGAATCTTGTTGTGGAGGAAGATTTTATGTTGAAGGAGGTTATGGTGTATGGTCTTTTACTATAGTTTGACAAGGCCAAAGGGTGGTTTGGGAGGGATGGCAAGGTTTGGCAGGTCAGTACCTGCATCCATAAGACCATAGCTGCATCCATAAGACCATCAACCTTCCACTCCGTCTCTTAGGCGACAAGCTCTAGTTGGGGTCTTTCTTTCATCTCTGTAATGGTATGTTTGAGTTGAGTGATGGTTTGGTACTTGGCTTCGATCGCCCTTTAAGAATCATGGTAGTGCTAGGACATTTGGTTGTGAATGTGGTCCACTTGCTTTTACCTATTGCATGTCGTGGTCTTGACCCTTTGGAGTGAAACTGTAGCTAGGGTGAGTCCTCCTTGACTTTATGGTTTGGCTACAGTAGCTCCCTCAAATACCATGTGTAGGACCTCTTGCTCATGCTACAAATGAGTGATCCTAAAGTTAGCACTTGCAGCCTATCGTTTGGCGGTGTTCTTCTAAAACTTCAACTGGGCTCTCCATCTAAGCGATATTGGCATGTGTTAGGAGGAGTCCACTGCCTCACTAGATGAGCTCGATATCTCAACACTCCCCCTCGAGCTCAACTCCATCTCATGTACACCAAGCGAAGCCCTGAATCTGTGGAGCTTCTCTGTACCCAATGCTTTGGTGAAGATGTCAGCGACCTGATCCTGTGTGGTGACATAAACAAGGTCAATGGTAGTGGACCTCTATATGCTTCGTTGGTGCGAGCATGAAAAACTGGGTTCCTGGCCAATTGTATACTGCTAATGTTGTCACAGAAAATGACAACTTGTCTATCCACTGATAGACCTAAATCTGCAAGTAGCTTTCTCAACCAAGCTACCTCACATGCTGCCATAGCAGCACCTCTGTACTCCAGCCTCTGTGTACTGGATAAAGCAATCGTAGACTGCTTCTTGCTACTCCAAGTCACAACAGCACTCCCCAAAGAAAACATGAAGCCACTAGTAGATCTTCTATCTGAGATACTACCAGCCCAATCAGTATCTGTGTATCCATGTACACATATCTCTTTCCCAGTTTCATAAAATAGTCCACAATGCAAAGTAGACCTCACATACCTTAGTATGCGTCTCAATGCATCCAAATGCGGCTTCCGTGGAACCTGCATAAACTGACTCACCAACCCAACAGCATAGCTCAAATCCAGCCTGGTGATCATCATGTAGATCAAGCTTCCTACTATGTGCCTATACATAGTAGGATCCTCCAAAATCTCTCCTGAATCTGCACTCAACTTGCCATTATGATCCAATGGCACTGAGATAGGCTTACAGCCTATCGTCATACCATACTTGGACAACATGTCCAAGCCATATTGTCTCTGCAGTAATCCAATACCATGTGGTGACCTAATCACCTCAATGCCCAAGAAATATCTGAGCTCCCCCAGATCCTTCATCTCAAACTTCTGTCTAAGCAAGATCTTTACATCAAAGATCTCTGCATCATGGTTCCCCGTAATGATCAGGTCATCTACATAGATGACAATAAGCACAACCCCTCTATCACTCTGTCTCACATATAGTGAGAAATCTGCATTGGCTACATGAAAGCCAATAGTGACAAGATATTCAGAAATCTTGTCAGACCATGCTCTTGGTGCTTGTTTTAAGCCATACAAGGCCTTCTTCAACCTGCAAACATGCTTGGGGTGACTCACATCCTCATAACCAGGTGGCTGCAACATATAAACCTCTTCCTGCAAATCCCCATACAAGAATACATTCTTTACATCCATCTAATGTAAAGACCATTTCTTTGATGCATCCACAACTATCACAACTCTCACTATTGCCATCTTAGCAACTGGGCTGAAAGTTTCCTCATAATCAATGCCATATGTATGCACATATCCTTTAGCTACCAATCTAGCCTTGTACTTGCTTATGCTTCCATCATTGTTATGTTTTACTTTGTACATCCACTTGCATCCAATGGCTTTCTTGCCTTCAGGAAATTGCACTAAATCCCAAGTCTCATTTCCATATAGTGCATCCATCTCCTCATCCATAGCTTTCTCCCAACACACATTTCCAACATCCTCATCAATGCATGTGGGCTCTACAACCTGTACAACTTTTGCCATGTATGCATAGTGATGTGCCACATAACCATCATAGATAAACCTCTACACATGATTCTTCACTCTCCCAGATCTTTGCAGCTTTGCATTCATGGCTTCCATAGCCTTCTTTACACCATGTGTTCTCATAGCTGGTATCCCAAGATCCTCATCAAGGCTCATCTCTGAGCCACTAGACTCTCCATCAACCTGAGAATGCCCTGCAGAAATGTCAGGCATACTAAGGGACTCAACCACTTTCTCTTTGCCTTTATGTGATGTACTAATCACATTTGCAGGACTGGTATTATGATGCAGCCTGCCACTCCATGGTCTATCAACTAAACCACTAGATGAGTACTCTCCTAGTCCACTCAAAGACTGTGATTTGTTGACTTGCATTCTGTGCAACCACATTTCCACTCACATCAGTCCCTACTATAGCTTCTTTTTCAGCAGCATACCAGATGCTTATCTCATCAAAAACAACATCCCTGCTTACCCTCAACTCACAAGTAGCAGGGTTATAACACCTGTATCACTTTTGCTCAAGGGAATATCCAATAAACACACATTTTTCAGCTTTTGGATCCAGCTTAGTTCTTAGCTCATTTGGCACATGCACATATGCAATGCATCCAAAGACTTTCAGATAAGACAAATCAGGTTTTCTGCCAGTAAAGCTCTCCTCTGGAGTTACATAATGTATGGCTGCAGTTGGAGTCGTGTTCATGATGTAAACTGCTGTAGAAACAGCCTCAGCCCAATAGCTATGCGGCATATTCTTCTCTCCCATCAATGCTCGCGCAATCTCAGCAATGTGCCTGTTTTTTCGCTCACAGCAACTTCATTTTACTGCGGAGTGTATCTGCACTGTCTCCGAATACCATTCTTCTTAAAAAATTCAGAGAACTCATTGGAGAAGTACTCTCCTCCTCCATCTGACCTTAGGCACTTTACATATTTCCCTATTTGCTTTTCAACCATAACTCTGAAATTCTGAAAATGAGTGAACACCTCACCCTTCTCCTTCATGAAGTATACCCACACTTTCCTTGTGTGGTCATCAATAAATGTCACATAATACGTGCAGCCTCCCATAGACATGGTCTTCGTAGGACCCCATACATATGAATGCACAACATCTAGTGCATTTTTGCTCGCATTTATGTTATGTGGAAATACATGCTTTGTTTGCTTTCCAAATTGTCATGCTTCACATATTTTCTACATACCTTCAACTTTAAACTTTGGCAGCCCTGTCACAATTCCTTTAGTCTGCATAGACTTCATTCTCTGCACATTCACATGTCCAATTCTTTTATGCCAAATGTCTATGTCTGCAACAATTCCTGAACCATTTGTTGCAAACATCGCAACACTCACTTCAGGCATGTTTACATTCAATGTAAACATTCTGCCCACTCTGTTGCCTTTTGCAACCAACCTGCACTTGTCTTTAAAGTCTTCAACATAACAACCATCAGGGTTAAACCGAACCTGCAAACCCTGCTCAATCATCTGGCCAATTGAATCCAGATTCTTTGTTATGTTTGGAACATGAAGTACATCTGCAAGGTACTTCACTTTGCCATCCTGCATAGACAATGGCACATCTCCAACATGGGCAATTGGATGAGCAGTGTCATCCCCTGTTTCCACAAAACCTGGTCTTTCAAGGTTTTTCATCTCCTTGAACCACTCCCCATGACTTGTCATGTGGTTGGAAGCACCTGAATCAACGTACCATTCATCATCTTTATGTGCTACTTCAACATTTTCAGACATGGAATTAACGGCATGCTGCATAACAAACAACCTTTCATTATCCTCATTGTTTCTGCTCGAGGATGCATAGTTGTTTTGTTGCAATTTCCCATTTTGCATGTCATCCTGCTTCTTATAACAATCTGCCTGCACATGTCTAAGCTTACCCGCAATAAAAGCATCCACGTGTATCATTATACTACCTTTGCCAATTTCTATGACCTCTTTGACTCCCCCTACCTCTGAGTTGGCCTCTTCCACCTGCGTGTTGTTGTGAATTCTGGGACTGTTGTTGTTGCTGCTGCTAGCCATAATTCTGATTACTTGTTCGGCCACCTCCTTGGCCGTGTCTCCCCACGGCCTCCTCTACCTCGTCCTCTTCCTCTTGAACTTGTGTAGAAGGCCTGTTGCTCTAAACTGTTTTTGTTTTGTGAAGGCTGTTGGTCTTCACCCAAGCTATTCTCTTCTATAATCAACATAGACACCAAATCTGTGAAATTGGGAATGTTTTCTCGAGTCTGAATAAACGTCTTAAATGCCTTGTATTGTGGCCCGAGACCACGTAGACAGACTTCCACCTTATCATAATCTACTGAAACACCAATAGATGCAAGGGATTCCACAATACCCTTGATCTTCATGCATAGTCATTCATCACAGACATACTCTTTTTCTCCATAGTATGAAGTTCATTCTTCAACTGTATCTTTCGTGCCTTGGTATTCATCTCATAGAGTTTTACCAAGGTGTCCCACACCTCCTTGGGGGACTTGGCATCCTGTATGTGCCCAATCATGGTGTCTTGTATACTGATAGAGAGAGCCAATACATAACTTTTCTGGCTCCTTGGGGGACTTGGCATCCTGTATGTGCCCAATCATGGTGTCCTGTATATTGATAGAGAGCCAATACATAACTTTTCTGGCTCCTTGGTGTTCCAATTCTTGAACTCTTTCACATCTGCAGCAGTCGGATTGATCTCCGGTATCTCTGATGCCTCTTCATGCTCACCTTCTATATAGTCCCAGTAATCCTTTCCCCCATCAGGAAATTTGTCAACCTAAACCTCCAAGCATGGAAGTTGTTCTTGTCAAGCTTCTCAGCAACAATCTAGTTTATGCCATCATTTGACATCTTGCCAGACACACAAATTTACCAGAAACAGCACTCTGATTTGTCCTGCACAAATTGTTGTATTTTCTGCAGAAGCGGTACTGTACTACACTCAAATGTCAACCACAGACCTCAATGTGCATACATACACCCAATGGCAACTATTGACCTCCTTGCAGCACACACAATGTTCACAACCAATCTGTCTTCCTGCAGTTCTTAAAACAGAGTTCTGCAGAGGATCGATGACTTACCTGCAGTGCTCGAAATCGCCTACTTTCTAAAAAACGGAGGTCGTAACATGCCTGAAATGCATTTTCGGCTCGAAAAACTCTGTCCAATAGGATGATATATATTGCCCTATAGCTTTACTCTGCGAAGAAAGCTCCTTAATCAGAGATCGTTTGCCGATGCCTCTTGTAGAGCTCTCGAGACAAGGGTGTAGTCGCCAATACAAATAGGGAAGAGTAGATGAAGCTCTTATCCTCGCACCGCTTCCTGTGCTTCTCTTGCTTGTAGCTCAGCCCTTAGCATGAACCAGGCTCTGATACCATGAAAAGATGCAGGGGAGAAGAGAGCTTGAGCTCTTGCAGCATACACACACTCACAAAACCCTAAAAGAGAACACACAAGGTGAGAGGCTGAAAATCTTCTTCTTCTTCACACAACACTCAACACTCCATATACAAAAATAAGAGTACACACCATATGAAAAGGTACTCAACCAAATACATACTAGGGTTCTCTATATTGTGAACCCAACTAAATGAACTGGCGCTATAACTATGCCAGTCTCTAGAATGGCTGTCACACAGCCTGTCATCCCACTTGCCGCATATCACCTATGATCTCACCAACCATGCCAGTGGTGTAAGTGTGGGGCCTATCCCCCAGGCGGGTCATGAGTGTCCACCGCCTCACTAGATGAGCTCGATATCTCAACACGTGCATCGCCTGGTAAGAACCCTCCAGGATCCTCCTTAGGTGTCCTGGCACTTCACTCAGGGACCGCTTCGTCAGTCCTCGTCCATCGTACTCGGAAGCGCACCATTTTAACCGTACCGAGGCTGGTCAAGACACATGGGTAGGCTTTGCCGTGTGAGCTATCCTTTGAACGCTCCCCGCCAGCTGTTGTAACCGAACTTCCCTTAGAAAAACACATACCAAATGCTCCCTCCAACATTCTGGCATAAGACAGTCCTTTAAGAAAACATGGTTTCTATGCAAGTTTTTAGTTTGATTTTCTTTTGAATACAATGAGTATATCTTAAATCAGTATCCCAAAACTTCTTGATCGAATTTTTGAATTTCATGACAGAATTTCTTGAATTCTGTAACCTTGATCCATAGATCAGTTCGAAGGGTCTCAACTTAGTTTCAGATTTGGTGGGAGATTTGAGAGTATTTTCTTGAACTGGTCACATCTTCTTTCCTCGAAACTGATGAAAGAGTTTGGTCTTGGTCATATTCTGATTAAAGGTTCGAGTCTGATAAGATTTTTCTTGAACTATCTTTCTCGAAAAGGTTTGATAATTCAGTTTACTAATTTACTGAATTTCATTCATTGATATTCACTTAACTGATTTCTAAAGTATTATGAATTCCGATGAGGAATAAGCTTATCATTTATCTAGATATTTCAATCTCGATAGATTTCCTGAATTTTCTTTTTACAATCTGTGAGAGTATAAAACGATAGAATTTTCTCTCTTAGAGTATTTACTTATTCATTTATCAAATACTCATAAAATTTAAACATAGAATTAAAGAGAAATCTAATTTTGATATAAAAATTCTTTATGCATCTATTTATGCATAAAATCAACGTCAATGGGAATAACACTTTTATATAAAAGAAAATCCTTTTATGCATCTATTTATGCATAAAATCAATTTTAATAGGAATAACACTTTTAAAATAAAAAGAGTTTCTTTATGCATCTATTTATGCATAAAAATCAATCTTTACAAGAATAACGCTTTTATAATAAAATTTCCTTTATGCATCTTTCTATGCATAAATTTCAAATTCAATGAAAATAACACTTTTATAAAAAAATTTCATTATGCATCTTTCTATGCTGCATAGAAATTAAATTCTCTGAAAATAACACTTTTATAATAAAAAAAATTTCATTATGCATCTTTCTATGCATAGAAATTAATTTTAATAATTAATATCAGTGATATCCATGCATATTCGTAGGTGAATATGTACATGGAATAAATTAGAATATTTCTTTCAGAATGCACAAACGGTGGGAATTACTCTTTTGGAATAACATAAAAATAAACTTTCTTTTTCACAAAATTCTAGAAAAGTTTTCCATAACCTCCTTTGTATGGCTGATCATTTTCCATTTTTAACATTTTATTTTTAATTTAAATTAACCCCAATTAGATGTAAAGGACTCTAATCTACATAATTTTCAATTTTCAAGAGAGTAAACAATAAGAAAAGTTTAATTAATCTTTTTGTTAAACATTCTAGGATAAAGAAAGGCTGAATTGTAAAGAAGAGAAGGGGGATGGCCTTTTCATCAAGGCATAGCATCATAATTTACTTTAATCAACTATAAAATAGAGAATCAAGAAAACCATAGATTTAAAATTAAAAAGTAAGAAAAATAAGCTTACATGGAGTTTGTAAGCTTTCCTTTGGCTTGAGGGATTGAGGGTTCTACTCTTGTTAATCAAGAGTGGCCACCAATTACTTTGGAGAGGATTAAGTCAAAAAAATAATTGAATTATCAAGAAAATTCAATGTAATTGGCTCTGGGTAGGAGTAGAGTAACAATGTATAAACACTATTAAGCTTTTACAAAGGGGGAGGCTTCTATTTATAGGAAAAAGTGAGCCTCAAACCAAACAAACTGATTCTAGAATTTTCCAGATCAATTTGGTCAATTTTTGACCATTTTTGGGTCAGTTCAGCTTACTTTTTGGAATTAGACTTGATATAGGAGAGAGGAGAGATGAAATATCTTAATTGATTTAAAATTGGGGAGTAATGATGAGAAAAAAGGCACCTCCTTCATGAGGGGGAATCCCCACACTCTGAGGTGTCAAAAATCAGTTTTTAACTATTTTCTTTGGTCCTTAGTCCACCACTCTTCATCTTATGTGAGTATTTACTCATTTTTGGGAGGGTTTTTCTTTTATTTTTCAATTTATCTCCTCCCTACATTTGGATTAATCATATTGGTCCCTCAGAACTTTAATCCAAAATTTTTAAAAAATCTGGACCCTTAGGCTAAGGTCTTTTGAGCAGATTATAATTTATTTCTAATGCACCTTAGGAATTTCTTTTTAAACTTCTCTTTCAAGGGAATTTATTTTAATAAGAAAGGATATTTTTCCATCCAAAGATATCTAAAAACTAAATTACCTCTCTCTAGAATATTTTCTCTCTCTAGGTCAAAACAGGTAGAAACAAGATCTTTTATTTATTCTGAAAAGGGGATTGATTACAGGGGAAGAAACTGGACATCTTGAGGGGCTGGGGAGGAATCTTACATTTAAAGATCTAAAGCCTTGGTCGAGAAGGATAAAGAAGAAAAAAGGTATTTAACTTAATGCATGGGACCTTCTACTTTCCTTTGTCCCAAGCAGCAGTGTTCACTACAGATGTTGCCTGGGACCTTTTGCTTTCCTTTGTCCTGAGCAGCAGTCTTCACTACAGATGTTCCCTTGGGTACCCAGGGTAGACGATTGTGGTGTGATATAAGGTAGGGCTTTAGGTTGGAGAGGTTTAGGGATCCATATGTTATGATTGCCCTCATAGAAATTTTGGGTGTGGAGAAGAGATTTTGGGATCCACCAAAGGGTTGATTGCGTGGGTTGAGGGTTAGATTGAGGGTCAAAACACCTTGAAGAACACTTAGGTTGGCATCGATCCGGTACCCTGTAGGCTTGACGTTGGCAAATGGGGGGCCTACACTGTTGACAAGAGGAGCTTTGGGCGCTTGTTGGTGAGGGGGATGGTGGGACCTTTTGGGGATCCACAACTGAGATTCATCTTCATAGTAACCTTGTCCTCCTGTGCAAGGAGTTTCTTAGGCACCCAATGGTGAGATATCAAACCTTGTGGAGATTTGTTAGTATGGTTAGAAGTGTTAGTTGGGTTAGTGTTACCTGGTGGGGCAGCAACTAGTGATTTGGCTATGTGAGAGCGAGCTGTCGATGTGCATGGTGGTAGTGTGGGTGTGAGAGGCATTGATGTGGTTGGCATGATGTGAGTGGACTCTTTTTTGGGGGAACAGAGTAAGAAGGGTGAGGTGTCGGGGTAATTGTGGGTTGGGGAGTTCTTGGCAAGCATGGGGAAGCAATGGGAACTAGCTCTTCATTCGTTCATGAGAATAGTGACTTGGCCATTTGTAAGGCCGTTGTCCATGTATCACAGTCGATGTTACATCTATTATGGCCCATCCACCCCCTGCCTAGGAGGATCTCTTCATGCATTGCTCCTACATGCATCACATAAAGCTTCCCTTCCAAGGGATTATTTCCAATGTGGAATAAAAGTGTGATTGTGCCAATGCAATGAAATGCTGTGAGGAGGCAACTATTGTGACAATGATAGGGGTTACTTTCAGTGTAGGTTCTTTGAGGGAACACCATGTTTCATATGACATTAAATTGTAACTAGCCCGTGTATCAACAAGAGCTAATTTTTGGACAAAGCTGGTTGGGGTGGTCATTCCTAACCACAATCGAGCTGGCTTCACCTCCCAATCTTCTTCTTCTAATTTGACCACTTGGGCCATATTGACCATGATGATATGTTTTTGCCTGAGCTTGGCTTGCCTTGCTTTAGCCTCTTCTTTGTGCAGTTTTTTTCATATCCTCATGGTATTTCTTTCTTTGTATTTTATCATGGATGGCTTTTAAGGTGGCCTCTGTGAGAGGTCCGTAGTAGCATTTAAGTTTGCTACTATTAAAGTAATGAGCCATCTCAACACCATCAAGTGTTTCAATGTGCACACAGTGCCTTGTAGTGTTATCTCAGAGGCTAGGGAAGGTCCTAAGCCTCTGAGCTTGAGCTTTTTCTTATGTGTTTTGGTACTGAATAAGAGGAATATGTCTCCCCCTCATTCATCTGCTTATCCTTGAGGTGGTCATCAAACCATTGTTTACACCTTAAATTCTCTACAATCATGTTATAGACTACAAAAAAGCGTGTTTCATTGAGCTTTTCAAGCACAAAGAGGCGACAACTTAGAGCATTTTTGGTGAGTTTTTTGTGCACTAAGATACATAGGCTTGGGACTAAGAACTCCATGGGCATGACCACTTCAGTACCGTAGGTTAAATTGAAAGGGGTAGCATTGGTTGTTGCTTTGTATAAAGTTCTATAAGCCCAAAGTGCAGCCGAAAACTTCTATTCCCAATCGTTGTGGGGCTGGCCTCCATGGTTTTGGTGAGAATGGCACACAGGGTTTTGTTTGTGCTTTCGGCTTGGCCATTCGCTTGAGGATAGTATGGGGAGAACTTTCTATGGATGACCAAGAACTCTTGAAAGAGGAATTTGATTACCTCATTGATGAAATGTGTTCCATTGTCGCTGACAAGCTCAAGGGGGCAACTAAAAGCGTGTGATCACAGACTCAAAGAGAAATTTAGTCGCGTCGTTGAGCCTTGCGGGTTGCGCAAGCTTCTACCCACTTGATGCAATAGTCTGTGGTGGTGGGCAGCAATTATATATCTGCTTGAGTGTATTTAGCTGTCGAATTGATAGGTCCAATGATATCTATGCCCCACTTCTCAAAAGGTTGTAAGGATATGATGGGGGGGTTTAAGGGCATGTGATTCTTGAAAAAGGAGGAATTGGTGCGCAACTCGCAAGGTTGATGTGGGCCGTTTGACGTACTCAGCCTTTGATGTACTCAGCAGCGTCAACCATGAGAGTGGGCCACCATAACCCAACTGTGAGAACCTTACGAGCAGCGATATTTTGCTGTAAAGTTCCAGCCAAGCATAGGTAAAATGATCTTGTTCAAGGAGGAAGATATACTCGTCTTCCCGAACACAACATCTTAGGATTTTGTCTTTGCCTTGGTTGTAAAGTTGAACTACGATAAGATGGTAAGGGGTCATCTTTTCTGTTAAACGATGAGAACGGTCCTTGTTTGAGAGGAGAGGATCAACCAATAAGACGTTGCCTAAGAAGTGAGCTACTTCTTCACAACATTAAAAAATTAAGAAAAGTTAGAATAGGGAAGCATCTGGTAAATCTTCGTCTACTTCTGCTCGTTGTTCATCATTGGGGATCCTTGACATGCTAAGACTGTCATATGAGTTCCAGGTTTCCCACTATTAGACCTCTTTGAGCTAAATCATTTTGGACAAATCGGTGGGCTATTTGGAAGGTCTTAAAGTGCTTGGGCACCTGTGTCTTGCCTCTTCTGCTTTAATACTGTCCTCATAAATTAGCTTCTTAGCGTCTTTTTTAGCGAGTGCTAACTTTTTGTTGCGTGCCTTGTGCGCAGAGCGGCATGTAAGATTCCTCCCCAGCCTCTCACGATGTCCAGTATCTTCCCCTATAGTCAAATCCCTCTTCACAAATATCAAAGATCTTGTTTCTACCTGGCCTAGAGAGAGAAAATATTCTAGAGAGAGAATATTTAGATTTTGGATATTTTTGGATGGAAAAATCTCTCTTCGTATTTAATATAAGTTTCCCTGAAATTGAAGTTCAAAAAGATTTCCAGAAGGTGCATTAGAAATCAAGTATAAGCTGTTCAAGAGGCATTATCCTGAGGGTCAAGATTTTTTTAAAATTTTAAATTGAGGTTCCTATGGGCCAATAAGATCAATCCATGTGTGGGGAGGAGATAAATCCAATTTGTAAAAGAAAATACCCAAAAATGAGTAAATGCTCACATAAGATGAAGAGTTGACTATGTACAAGGTTTATTAGTAAAAAACTATGAGTAATATTAAAAAAATGAGATATTTTGGGTATAATGATTCATTTTGACACATGTGTAAGGAAGGGGAGTCCCTTCAAGGAGGCGCCTACTTCACATGCTTGAATGAGTTTTAAACTCAAAAATAATGTGATGTTTTTATCTCTCCTCTCTCTTGAAAACCGAATAAAAAAGGAACCAAACTAGGTCCAAATCTAGTCTAAATTCAACCAAACTGAATCTGGAAAATTCTAGAAATCAGTTGGTCTTGGTTAGAGCCTCCCTCTCCTATAAATAGAACCCGAGCTCTTTGTAAAAAGATAGGAGAATTATACTATGCCAGAATTATGCTGAAATAATGATAATTTTTACTATTCTCTAAAATTCTCTCCAAATTGAAGAAATTGGAGCTTCCCTCCTTCTTCAATCTCCATTGGTGGCTCCATCAACACACCAAACCAATTGATTGGTTGGGGGCCTCTACCACGATCAAAGAATCAAGCAATTTGTAAGGTAAAGTGTGAATTTTGATCTTTTTCCATAATTTCTCAATGTTTCTCTCTTCTCAACCCCTCTCAAGCTTGAGAAGCTTAATTAGAATGGCTTTTTAATGCTATCCAAGTTAATTGATGAATGGTAGTAATAAGGAAATACATAAATTCCCATTTATGCTTAATTTTAATGGTTTTTATGATTTTTGTCTTCTCTAAAATGAAAATGATGTTATGCCTCATTGAGAAAAGGCATTCCCCTCTCTTCTTTAGTAAATTCAACCATTCTTTATCCTAGATGAACGATTAATGGATAAAATAAAGTTTTTCATAATGTTTCTCTTAAATAAGAAGAAATTGCTTACATTAGAATGAATTAAATACTCTTGGTGAAATTCTAGTTAATTTTAGAAAGTTAAAAATTGAAAAATGGTCAGGCCAATACAAAGGAGGTTATGGCGAAATTTTCTAAAATTGTGTAAAAATAAGTTTTACTTTTTATTCTAAAAGTGTAATTCCTACTAAATTGGATTTATGCATGGATAGATGCATAAAGAATTTAAATTAATCCAAAAAGTGTTATTTTTATCAATTCTTATTTTATGTATAGAAAGATGCATAAAGAATTTTATTTTTAATTCAAAAGAGTGATTTTCATCATAAATGATTTTATGCATAAATTAGATGCATAAAAGAATTTCTTTTATATTAAAAGAATGATTTTCATCATAAATGATTTGTATGCATAAAAGATATATATGTTTTTATATTAAAAGTGTGATTTTCATCATATATGATTTTATGCATAAAAGAAATTATTTTATATTAAAAGAGTGATTTTCATCATAAATGATTTGTATGCATAAACATATGCATAAAAGATATTTTTTATATTAAAAGTGTGATTTTCATCATAAATGATTTTATGCATAAATTAGATGCATATAATTTTTTTAATATTAAAAGAGTGATTTTCATCATAAATGATTTGTATGCATAAACATATGCATAAAAGATATTTTTTTATATTAAAAGTGTGATTTTCATCATAAATAGATTTTATGCATAAATTAGATGCATAAAAGAAAGTTTTTATTTTAAAAGAGTTATTTTTCATTGGATTTAGTTTTTATGCATGGGAAGATACATAAGAGAAATTCTTTTATTCTAAAAAGTGTAATTCCTATTAAATTGGATTTATGCATGGAAAGATGCATAAAGAAATTTATTTTTATGTCAAAAGAGTTATTCTCATCAATTTTTATTTTATGAATAAAAAGGTGCATAAAGAATTTATTTTTATGTCAAAAGAGTTATTCTCATCAATTTTCATTTTATGCATAGAAAGGTGCATAAAGGATTGATTTTTATGTCAAAAGAGTTATTCTCATCAATTTTCATTTTATGCATAGAAAGGTGCACAAAGAATTTATTTTTATGTCAAAAGAGTTATTCTCATCAATTTTCATTTTATGCATAGAAAGGTGCATAAAGAATTTATTTTTATATCAAAAGAGTTATTTTCATCAATTTTCATTTTATGCATAGAATGATGCAAAAAGAAATTTATTTTTATTTCAAAAGAGTTTTTCTCATTAAAATTGAATTTATGCATAGAAAGATGCATAATAGGTTTATTTTTATTTTGAAAGTGTTATTCTCATTAAAATGGAATTTATGCATAGTAAAATGCATAAAAGGTTTATTTTTAATTCGAAAGTGTTATTTTTTTTTAAAATTGAATTTATGCATAAATAGATGCATAAAAGGATTTTTTAAAAAGTGTTATTCCTACTAAAGTTGTCTTTATGCCTAATTAGATGCGTGAAGAATCTTTATAAAAAAAATAGAATTCTCTTACATTCTTTAAATAGATGTGATGAGAAGTGATAGGAATCAGATAGATGTAAATGGAATTTGGATATGGATGTATGAATGTGGATGTGAAAATGGAAGTAGGAATGTGGAATGTGGATGTGGATGTATGAATGTAGATGTGGATGTGGATGTGGAAATGGAAGTATGAATGTGGATTGTGGATGTGGATGTATGAATGTAGATGTAGATGTGGATGTGGATGTGGATGTGAAAATGGAAGTATGAATGTGGAATGTGGATGTGGATGTATGAATGTAGATGTGGATGTGGATGTGGAAATGGAAGTAGGAATGTGGAATGTGGATGTGGATGTATGAATGTAGATGTGGATGTGGATGTGGAAATGGATGTATGAATGTGGATGTGGATGTGGATGTATGGATGTATGGATGTGGATGTGGATGTGGATGTGGATGTATGAATGTGGATGCGAAAATGGATGTATGGATGTAGATATGGATGTGGATGTATGGATGTGGATGTGGATGTATGAATGTGGATGTGGATGTGGATGTATGGATGTATGGATGGGGATGTATGAATGTGGATGTGAAAATGGATGTATGGATGTAGATATGGATGTGGATATAGATGTGGATGTGGATGTGGATGTAGATGTATGAATATGGATGTGGATGTGGATGTATGGATGTATGGATGTAGATATGGATGTGGATGTATGAATGTGGATGTGGATGTATGGATGTATGAATGTGGATGTGGATGCACGAATGTGGATGTGAAAATGGATGTATGGATGTAGATATGGATGTGGATGTATGGATGTGGATGTGGATGTGGATGTATGAATGTGGATGTATGGATGTGGATGTATGAATGTGGATGTGGATGTGGATGTATGAATGTGGATGTGAAAATGGATGTATGGATGTAGATATGGATGTGGATGTATGGATGTGAATGTAGATGTGGATGTGGATGTGGATATATGAATGTGGATGTGGATGTGGATATATGAATGTGGATGTGGATGTGGATGTATGAATGTGGATGTGAAATAGGATGTATGTTGATATGAGTAAATGGATGAGATGAGATGTCATGTGAATCAGAATGTGAATGAATAATATAAGATGTGAACGAATGAGATGTAATGAGAAATAGATGTGATGAGACGTAATGTAAATTAAGAAAGATAGGAATGGATGTTATGTGAAGTGAATGAATCTGATGTGATGGGATGGAAAATGATGTATCTGGTCAAGAATGGATATACATATGATTTGGATTTGGGTTAAGTAATATGGATTGATGTGGAACAATCTGGAAAGACGGAGTTCATTTTATAGAAATTGTATTTGTGAACTGTTTGTAAATGACTGTTTTATGTCAAGAATGCTGGGGAAGCATTTTAACTGTCTTGAGAATGTGGTCGTCGAGACCTACCTATTATAGTTGCAACAGCTAACGGAGAGTCAACGGAAGACGTCTCGCGTAGCAAGGTCGGCCGAGGTCTTGACCAGCCTCGGTTCGATTTGAATGGTGAGCTTCCGATATGGTGGATGAGGGACCAAGGAAGTGGCCTATGAGTGAAGTGCTACGTGACCTGTGAAGGATCCTAGAGGGTGCTGACCCATGAACATCCGGCTAGGGGACCTGGAAACTCTTTTCCCTAGTACCCGGGACAAAACATAACCAAATTCCTAATTGGATCCTATCACTACAGTGGTTGGGTAGTTGGCTAACCCATGGGTTTGGATGGGGTTAGACTGGACTGATGGATCTGTAAATCGAGACTCAATTTCTGTTTAGTTCGATAGATGAAGTAAATCCCAGACAAAAACTATTCTACGAAAAAGAATCAACGGCTGTGCCTCTCAACAATGAGGAAAAAAGCATTGGTCTCTATGATCCAAGTACAGTATTTTTCCCTGATCTAACTATGGGACTTACGGGTTCGGTCAGATGAGCTCAGTTAGTTAAGGCTTTTGACTACATCACGGAAAAGTTATCCTTGTGGAATCGCCCGTGCTTTCCGGGCAAAGGAAGTTTTTCCGGGTTCGGTTTTGGAAATACTAATGGATTAGTCTCTTGTCCGGATATCCGTGGGTGAGGCCCCGAATGTGGGGCCCTGCCCCGCACAAGAAGTGCTACTTCCATTGCTAGCACCCCTGAAATTGTTGCGCAGTAGGGACAGGGATCTTACAGGGCAAAGCTTTTCGCAGCACGGACTGGTTTAGGTTGAATGGGTTCAACCGGCTACGGGAAAATAGTGTGGACCAAAAGAGAGCTATTTGCAAACTCTTTTTGCCACATTTCATTGAAATGCTTATGTGCTTCGAGATAGCACCCACATATTTCAACCAATGGGTTTCTGAGTTGTCTGGGAAGACATATCTTTCCAGCCTAGGGAATCCCTCCAGCCTGCGAGTTCTATGGGAGCATGTATTCCTTGATGGCTTTGCTCTAAAAGCCCGTTCAAGCTCTTGGGTGGCTACATTGGGTAGATATGTTGAACACTGAGCATGCATAATGACATAAGTTGTTTCCCATCTGCCATGGCAAACCTTCTACATCAGTGTGTCGAGGTAAGATATCCAAGGTAGCGAGGATATGCATCCAGTTCTCAGAGTCTTCCGGCTCTAGGTGCGGGGCACAATCCTCATTATCTCTTTCATCTTCTAGAGTTTTATGGCATGTATGGCATAGATGGACCTCAGTAGTTCTTGTAGTTTTGTGATGGAGTCCTCTGCAAATGGTCTGCCACTCGGTGTACCTTCCACATGCATAGATTGATCTTGAAGGTAAGCTCTTTTCTTCAAATGTAAATGTGGTCGGTGTCCCAATCATGTATCATCTTTGATTCTCTCATAAAGGGTCTACCGAGGATGCAGTCATATGAAGTTGACTGATGTCCAAAGTTCATCATCACCACAAAAATGTGGCGGTAAGTAGTTCCAAGGATCTTAATCGACCTTTGGAAAGAAGGACCTAGTTGTTGGTTCGGGAAGGTTTTTGGAGCCCTGGACGAATCAGCCACCCTTGAAACAGGTATGGCTATACAGACTCGTAACTGGGTTTGGGTCTGGGTCTGATGGCTCTGGCTGACTTCCACACTAGGATCTAAAGGCGGAACATACCCACATCCTTAGCGTTGATCCATATCTGTCACCCTGGGTTACGGATCTTCAGACTGTGTATTTCCTAAGATAAAATTGTGAAGCCTTGATGCAAGGCTTTGCTGGGAATGTGCTGGAGAGATTGCAGTTAGTTCTTAGGGACATATGGTTTATCCAGACACCGTGGCTTAGGCTCTCATACCTCAGGGTCTGGGGTCCCTTGTCCACTACTGCAGTTCTTCACTCTCACTGGTACTGTCAAAGACAAGCACGGTTTGACTCCACGTAGTATTTATCGATGGATCTGATTTTACTTACAAAGGGGGGCGTCTTGAGAGCTCACTTCATCAAAAGAGGGTTATTTTGCACCAACCTACCTGAGCGTAGGTGCATGGAAGTGCTGTGCAGAACCTCTCTAAGAAAAGAAGTTTTTTTTTTTTGCAAAAGGAACGACCATACACTAGTGAGCGACGGGCATACACATGCAGAAAGGGATGGGAATGGAGAGATGTTCGCTGTCAGATTGGCATGGGCATGCACTTCAGAGTTGACAAGATGGAATGGGTGTTCACTCCTCAAGGAGAAGGAACGAACGTTCGAGGTTGTGTGCTGAGTGGAACGGGAAGCGAACGGGTGTGGCAAGGTTTGGAAGGATGTATGCATCTCAGAGTTGCCTAGCAGAACACAGTTTTGCCTGGGATTTTCTTCAATCAACAGGCTGATGTTCAAGTATCTTCCCAATGATTTTTGATGTTTTTACTTTTACAAGGAGTTAGAGCTAGTCTCTAGCTCCTTATTGTTGTTGATGCCTATAATGCATGGTTTAAGCTAATGAATTGAAACTAATTAGATGATTAAGCTAAAATGCAAACATGAAGAAACAATACAAAAAATTGAAACTTGTTTGAATGTCATCATAAAAAAACAACACAAAACAAGGTTAATCAAAACATTGGTGGATTTGCACTCCAACCGGGCTAAATCAAACATTTTAGCTAATGAATCAAGTGGAGGATCCTAAGCTAAATGCCTACCCTGGCAGCGGCGCCACAAATGTTAATGGATAACATACTACCTTACACACACACAAGAAAGAGAAGAAGAGAAAGGTGCATGCAAGGGTCAAGTCTGAATAGCACTTAGCCAACCCTCCTATGAGGATGTGAAGCCGCTAGGGGGCTCACTCCACACTCTCGTTGTGTCACCCAAAGAGAGATCCAAAGCTAGGTAGAGAGCAAGAGGGAAGGAGCTATGGAGAGCTCAACCTCTACCTCATGCCAATTGCATGCAAATGGGGCATGTTAGATAGCAAAGGTAGAAGAGAAGAGAAGGGAAAGCACCACCGTTCCTACTCACATACAGCAACAATCTAAGCAAGCAAGCCACAACACACAAGCAAACAAGCAACCATAAACTCAAATGAGAGAGAGAGAGAGAGAGAAGGAAAAACTCAATTGAGACAAATGGGATTGTCCCTTTTCATATTTCATCAAATGTCTTATATACATGAGCTCATATTTACAATGTTCGGCCACCCAATTACAAATGGGGGCCCAAAACTAGTCTTCCTAGATTTTCTAGCTCTCGTACATCAAATCCTCATGACCGGTGTTACACATGTCATAAGCTCGGTCATCCCATAAATTAGCGCATTGCGCGGTTACAAAAAGATGAGTTACAAAAGGCGTAGTAGCCGCACGAAGGTCATGTTAACCAGGGTGGTTAACAAGGAGCAAGACTCTACCTCTCCTATACACATTCACAGAGAAGTCTTGCTTTGAGGCTCCGCAACTTTATCGTGGGTAACACACAGTTAGAAGAGCCACATCCCAGGGTGAGAGGTATGGAACATCAATAGGAAAGTGAGCCCACACTGTCTCTAGATCCTAGAGCAAAAATTGGGCAAAGCGACAGCCACCATCAGACCCAAACTCAACCACCAGCCTAGAGAGGCATGCTCGTCTCGAGGGTGCCCGATTCATTCAAAGCCCAGAGACCCATACAAAACCTAGGGCTAGATCCATCTTCCCAAGGGCCTGAAACATCGTACCAAAGAGAAAGCGCCTACCCAGCCCTGTCACATCAGCCTAGTGCACATGTATATCAACAATACCCACCTTGAGGAGCCTACCCAGCCCTGTCACATAAGCCTAGTGCACATGTATATCAACAATACCCACCTTGAGGAGCCTACCTCGGATACCACATGGGGCCACATGAGGCATAACCTAACCAGCACTCACTCTAGCGATGGTAGGGCTAACACCAGAAATGTTAATATTAGCCTTGGAAATAGGGAGGGGGTGGCTACGAGCATCACGCCCCTAGCCCCGACCTCAACCAGCACCACGACCTATATTAGAGCAGAACAATCCCACAAACATCTCGAGGCTAATCACTAAATTTGATGGGACTGGAGACCCTATCCCACACTTAGAGATGTTCAACCAGATCTATGAAGGCTTTGACCATCTGGAAGAGTAAGTTAAGGTGAGTGCCTTTGGCCTCACCCTAGACGATAAAGCTGGCCAATGATTTAGATCCTTGAAAACTGAGGACAAGGCCACCTTCAAAGCCTTGAAAACTGAGGACAAGGCCACCTTCAAAGCCTTGAAAGAGGCCTTCAAGGTTGGATATTCTTGTCAGGGTACCAGATAGAGTCCTGTTGAGTAGTTGCACAATGTTAGACAAAAGGATGGGGAAACCATCCGAGATAACAACAACAGAGTTGGATATGTCCACTCCCATTGCACTGCCAAAGACAAGTTCTCTGATGAAAGGTTAATAGGGAGATTTTTGGAAGGTCTGGATGACATACTCCTACACAATTCCTTGTATACCTTGGCCCATACCTCCTTCAAGCAATACTGTGGTAGGAGTGCTATGGACTTCGAGGAAGACTTCAGGGAACACGTTCCCAAGAACTTCTTGAGGGTACATCAGAAGAAGCCTCATTCAAGACCACCAGCACTAAATTTGAAGGAAAGATCAAGGAGTCCACTTTTAGACAACAAGTCAAGAAGCTGGCCCCACTGCATTAATGTAGCAAATGACCCAACATTGGAGAACCAACCAAGGCCAGGATTGGGTTTTGGTCCACACAACCACCCTAAAGCCAATGGATCCCGTTGATCGCAAACCCAAACCTGAAAAGGTTTGCCACTCTGTGCGCAAACCACGTAATAAGAAGTTAGTGTTGCAAAAAAAGAAGCCAAAAACTGATAGAAGAAGAAAGCGCTAGGGTAGAAGAGACCAAAAAAGTGCCCAAACACTTCAAAGCCTTCTAGATCACCAACAAATTTGTGCAATATGACTTGGCCCAAAGGTCCCACAATGGACAACCAGGGATCTCATACGATGGTCCAGCCAAGATAAAAGAAATTAACCTGGCTGGCCCAGGCAAAGATTTGAGGCCAGTATATTGGAGATGACCTCTCTCTACTATTGATGAGGAAGATACCGAGCTCATTGCCCTACTCACAAAATTCCAAGATTGCTTTGCCTGGAAGTACACGGATATGAAAGGTGTACCTTCCGAAGTAGTCAAGCACACCATTATGATGGTTAATGGAGCAAGACCGGTCAAACAAAGGGCTTACCCTATGAAGTCGAAATATTCCAAGATGTTCCGCAAGAAATCAATAAACACATTGACGCCGGATTCATCTACGAAATGGAGCACACAGAATGGGTATCACCCATAGTGATAGTGCCCAAAAAGAATAGGAAGGTAAGAGTGTGTGTGGACCTCAAAAAGGTCAATGCTACCACCATACGGGATCATTATCCCTTGCCCTTTACGGAGCATGTACTCGAATGAGTTGCAAGAAAGAAAGCCTACAGCTTCCTTGATGGATTTTCCGCCGACAACCAGGTGTTGATCGACCCCAAGGATCAGCACAAAATAGCCTTTGGTATAGAATGGGGCATTTACACATACCGCATCATGCCCTTTGGGCTAACCAATGCCCTTGGCACCTTCCAGCGACTAATGTGCACGGCCTATAAGGAATATCTTTGAAAATTCCTTGAGGTCTTTATGGATAACCTCTGTGTCAACTCTGCATGGAAGAAAGATGTAGGCTGTACCGTATTTCATTGAACCCACTCAAATGCTAGTTTTGGGTTAGGCATTGTATCTGGGCACTAAATGCCTGATACTTGGTAATGGAAATATCATAAAGGAACAAACACTAGCACAAAGACATTCCCTTTAGCAGAAAATCATAACAGTAAAACGGAATACGAAACATCATGCAGAAAATCCACTACACACAATAATCCTGAACAGATGATCAGAATCCATTGACATCATAATCATGTAAGGGATTACATTTCCGCTTCCTCATCTTCTACAATTCTGAATATCCGTTATGCGCCTTCCCATGATCAACTAACTACATCTCTTCATATCTCTTCTTTCTCACGAATCCCTAAGCAACTACCCAAAAGGATCATTCACATATATAGAATTCGGATATTCCCACTTAGGTAAAGTTAACCCCTAACACATGGCACAGCCCGGTGGTTGGGTTTTCGAGAAAACCCGACTCGGACCCATAAATCCCTGATCAAACCATCCATTGTCTTTACATTGCTTCAAAAAGAAAACAGAACTGCAAACTGAAAACAAAGTCCTACTAAACTAGAAATCCTAAAACACTAGAAAAGCATAAAGTACTAAGGTAACACCACTGGCTCCAATGGCTTCGGCGGATCATCTTTAGTCTTTGAATCTTCCACCGGCTCCAAATTGACGACTGGAACATCAATTGTGCCTTGATTACCCATGAACTAGGTACAGAACATTCAGATAGTACCTGACTTTGACAAAAACTCCCTGAACCAAGAAACTGATATAGTAAAACCTGTAACTGAATTAGTTTTAACCAAATCTGATCCATGCTGATTATGTCTCCTGCATATAATGACTGATTCAAACTGGTTTGAATCATCTTTGAACTGATTTGAATCATCTTTTCCATCTCCTTCTCTTTTTCAATTTCAAGATTGCACCTGAAATTGATCTGATTCTGTTTTTGTACCATCTGATCCAACTTGATCATGGATTTGGTAGAAATAACTAATTTTTGAGTCACTGGATATTCAGGTTTGAATTGAACACCACAAATATTCACTGAACTGAAAACTTGATTGAGTAACACTTCAAACTGAAAGGCTCCAACTTCTTGTTGTGCAAAAATTTGCCCACCTTGCATCTGTCTTTGATTATGTTGATCATTCCATTGGTTAGTTAATTTCAGATTCACCATTTGATAAGCTTCCTGAATGTCAGGAAAGACTTCCTGATTGTGGCTGACTTCTTTTTTCTGAATTTCTTCAGTGTTTGTGAGAAATAATGGACCATGTGGCCCTTTGGCTTCATCATGGCATTGCCCAAAACGCTCATACACATCAAAAACATCATGCATCATGAAAAAATCATCCATATGGTCATCATCCACAACATCAAATAGAAAACCACACTTCCCATCATTGAGCACATCAACAACATGCTTCTCATTGATAATTTCTTCCTCATGCAAATCAGATTTGGGGATAGTTAGGGTTTCCTCACTCCTTTGGCTTCTACCCACTTCCATTAGCTGACTTTGTGCATCATGATTTCCTTCAAGAAACTCATAAGGAATTGTAGATGTGGAATTAGGGTCATCTAGGGACACTACCTGGCTCTGTTGGCTCTCTAGGTCCTCTTTTGTAACCTTCTTTCCCAACATCTCATCAACATGAAACTCAACATCTTGAAGACAAAGAAGAAAATCTTCCATCACAATGTCATCTTCATCATACACATTTTCTTGTTTGGATGAATGATCTTTAACTACTCCATGAGCTAGCTCTAATGTTGGGCTAGGGGTATCTAGGGATTCTTGGTGGCTCTCTTGGCTCACACCCTCATGCACCTCCTTCACACCAACCATTGGCATCATCATTGGGTAGATAAACCAATCATCATCATCACTCTCATCCTGAAAATCATCCTCATACTTCTCCCTCAATTTCACACAAGCTTTCTCTAACATTTTCACCCTCTTCTTGCTAGAACAAGATCGACATCTTCTACCCTTATGCTCTTTATGATACTGATATGCATCTTCAAGAAAAACCTCAAAATCATCTAACTTCTCCCTGACTTTCCTCATCTTCTCACATGATGATGCATTATGGAATCTCATGATGATCTTATACAATTTTGTGCACATATCCACCATGCAAAACTTCTGACAATCATCTCCCATGCAACAATCTTCACAAATGTATTGACAATCATCCATGATATGGTCAAGTTTCAAGCAAATTGCACACTTCTTCTTCTTCATTTTAGCCATCATATCACTTAGAAAATACTCATAACATGCCTTAGCGCCCGCAATAGGTGCACCACACCCATGCGAGACCGCATAAGCACATAGCAAGGAGAGCTCGGTGCTATACCGAGATCCAAACAATGCACAATATGTGGTTGCTTTGGCTTGTACTTAGCATTTTCAAATTGATGTTTTATGTATGACTCCTTGAAAATGTAAAATGTATGCTTACTTGCATAAATTGATTTTGGGCATTTCTCCATGTCTCACATTTGTAGCAATGATGAGCCCTTCTTGCTTGCATTGGTTAAACGTCGCCTCAATCACATCAATTGCTTCTATTGTCATTGAAATTGTACTCTCCACTCATAAAAACAGTCAAGAAAATAACTGTAACAATCAGGCTTACAGATTCAGATATTCAGGCTGCTACAGATTCAGATGTTGTCTGCAAATTCAGAAAAACAGATTGCTGTTGCTGCAGACTGCAGATTCAGGAAAACAGATTTCTGCTGCTGCAGATTGCAGATTTCGGAGCAGATTTTTTGATTCTACTACAGAATGCTGATTCAATCAATTACTGCCTCTTGTGAATCAACCATGTCCATGTCCATGGAAAATTTGCAGCACCTTCTTCTTCATGTAGAGAGCAAACATTGCCATGCTTCCATGCCTTCAAATTGGTTTCCAAACCCATGGAAAATTTGCAGTAACCCTAGAAAGAGTTCCATACCCAACAAGACAAGACAATGCTGAGTATGCGAACACCGCAGGATCGCCAATGTGTATGCTGAGTATGCGAACACCGCAGGATCGCCAATGTGTATCTGGGCACTAAATGCCTGATACTTGGTAATGGAAATATCATAAAGGAACAAACACTAGCACAAAGACATTCCCTTTAGCAGAAAATCATAACAGTAAAACGGAATACGAAACATCATGCAGAAAATCCACTACACACAATAATCCTGAACAGATGATCAGAATCCATTGACATCATAATCATGTAAGGGATTACATTTCCGCTTCCTCATCTTCTACAATTCTGAATATCCGTTATGCGCCTTCCCATGATCAACTAACTACATCTCTTCATATCTCTTCTTTCTCACGAATCCCTAAGCAACTACCCAAAAGGATCATTCACATATATAGAATTCGGATATTCCCACTTAGGTAAAGTTAACCCCTAACAGGCATGGAGTTATCCTAGGACACATTGTCTCCCGATAGGGAATATCCACGGACAATAGCAAGGTGAGGCTCATCCTTGAGTTGCCCCCACCCATCACTTTTAAGGGAGTCTAGCGCTTCATGGGACATGTTGGCTATTATAGATGATTAATTTTTATGTATGTTGATATATCTCGACCTCTTTATGAACTCTTGATTCTTTTTGAGTAGACGGAGGAATGCCAACAAGCTTACACCACCCTCAAGAAAGCCTTGGCTCTAGTACTTCTATTGTAATGTCCCCCCCACTGGGACCTATCTTCGATGTCCACATCGACGCCTCCGCCTTTACTATTGGATGTGTGCTGGTCCAGCCTGGTGAACACAAGATGGATTTTTCCCATCAGCTTTGCCAGCCACCAACTCAACAAGGCTGAGAGAAATTACACCACAACTGAAAGGGAAGGGTTGTCCATGGTTTACACCGTTAAGAAGTTTCACCATTATCTTCTGGCAACCAAATTCATCTTCTTCGTAGACCATCAAGATCTTCTATACCTGGTAAACAAGACCTGTACAACAGGAAGAATCACTAGGTGGCTGTTGATATCTTGCTTGAGTTCAACTTCACTGCTATCAAGTTTCAACAGTGTGGAAGGGCTCACAGCATGTCTTGACACACCACATGTCAAGAATCCCCAACGGTGAGCCACCCATGGGAGTTGATGATGGTTTACCAGATGCCACCCTATTCCAATTATGTTTGATTCCTGAGTGGGGCGAGGAGGTAGCACATTTTCTAGCAATGGCCTACTAGTGGACCCCCTCCTAAACAAGGAATGTGCTCGATGCCTCTTCAAGTAGGCAGCTCCCCACCAACTCATTCTAGGCCAACTTTACAGGGAAGGGAAGGATGCAATTACTAGACACTGTGTCCGTGAAGAGATGAATATGTCTTCCTTCTAGCACAGGCTCACTCTACCTGTGATGGGGGACACTTTGCAGCAGTAGATATCACTGCACACAAAAAGTCCTCATAGCTGGGTTATGATGGCCCACCTTAATGGTGGCTGACGCAACATAATACGTCAAGTGGTGCGATGAATGCCAAAACGAGGGTAATCCCCTACCTTCATTCACAAGACGGTCAAAATGCTTCCCCGGCATTCTTGACATAAAACAGTCATTTAAAAACAGATTTCACATACAAATACAGTTCCAACAATATTTCCATTTTTTCTCATCACTCCACATCCTTTCACATTAGTCCCCATCTTTTCTCATCTTCCCACATTTTTTTTCTTCATCGATTCCTATCACATCATATCATTCCCACATCAAATCACATCCAATCGCATCATCCACACATCAATCCACATCATCCATACATCCATCCACATCATCCACACCAATCCACATCATCCATACATCCATCCACATCATCCACACCAATCCACATCATCTATACATCCATCCACATCAATCCACATTATCCACACATCCATCGACATCTTTCATACATCCATCCACATCACTCCACACATCAATCCACATCATCCATACATCCATCCACATCAATCCACATTATCCACACATCAATCCACATCATCCATACATCCATTCACATCAATCCACATTACCCACATATCAAAACATATCATCCATACATCCATCCACATCATCCATACCAATCCACATCATCCATACATCTAGCCACATCATCCACATCAATCCACATTATCCACTCATCCATCCACATCAATCCACACGTCAATCCACATTACCCACACATCAATCCACATCATCCATACATCCAGACACATCATCCACATCAATCCACATTACCCACACATCAATCCACATCATCCATACATCCATTCAGGTCAATCCCCCACATTACCCACACATCAATCCATATCATCCATACATCCATCCACATCATCCACATTATCCACTCATTCATCCACATCAATCCACACGTCAATCCACATTACCCACACATCAATCCACATCATCCATACATCCATCCACATAATTCACATCAATCCACATTATCCACTCATCCATCCACATCAATCCACACATCAATCCACATTACCCACACATCAATCCACATTCATTTCATAAAGATTTCCATTCACATCTAATCACATCTTTTTCTAACTCATCACTTATTTCCTCATTTATCCTCATCAGATCACATCTACTTGCATCTACCCATACATCTCATCACTTCACATACATTAACATCTATCCACTTTACATCACATCTTATCACATCCATTTCACATCACATCTCATTCATTCACATCCCGATTCACATGCTAACACATTCATTCACGTCCCTTATCGTTCATTCACATCCCGATTCACATGTTATCACATTCATTCACATCCTATATCATTCATTTACATCCTGATTCACATGCTACCATGGCCCCTCCATCCAGAGATGTACCTAGAAGGTGTTGGGAGGATGAGGCTATGGTACTTTTCAATGATATTCTCCTAGTGGGTGAGTTGGCATTGTATGCTCTCACCAAGTTGCTCCTTCCATTTTGTTGGGCAATTGACAAAAAAGATTGGCAAGCTAAAAAGCTCAGTCTAAGATTGAATGAATCGCATACGTGATTATGAAAATTAGAGACATGAAAATGTATCAAATTTGAAGAAGGATGGCTTTGAACATGCAAACATGATGAGAGAATACATTATTTCAAGGACCTTAAATATTTGAGTGCATATTTGCAGACACGATTTTAAGAATCACAAGCATGATTTTGAAAATCGTGATATTGAAAATAGATAATGATAAAAATAATTGATTAACTTTAGACATGATGGTGACGCATCTAAGCGTGATTCTTTAAGTTGAAAAATCACAACTTTATTGAGTAATTATTGATATAGAGGTTACCATTAGGTAGAATCACCATCTTGATTTTGCGTGGCGATTTTGAAAATCACGATTGATATAGACCCAGTTTGAACTTTTTATCGAGGTGAACTGAGCATGTATAACACCCATGTGACTCTAGAAGATTAATTCTAACTTCCCTTTAAAAGTTTCATTTTATAAAATCATAGACGTGATTTTACAAAATCACGAGCATGATTATTTGAGAATCATGGTGGTTATATATCTTTGGAATTGATAGTTTGCACGCCTATGTAAAAATCCTCGATGCTAATTTATCATTGATCACACCTCCAATTGATTGCTCAATGAGTTCTGGCAAGCATGATTTTGAGAATCACGGACGTGATTATCAAAATCACAAGCATGATTTGAGATTTCATGACATGCTTATTGTATCTGATTTGAAATTGCATGCCAATAACAAGTATATACCTCTTGATTGAGGATGATTCTGTTTTTGGTGCTCCTAAACATCTTCGCAATCCTTGATTAGCTGTGTTGAACATTTGATTATGGGAGGTTCTTGTGGCATTTTACCTTGAAAGGGTGAGCTTAAACACCTACAATTCACTTCAAAGAAAGCATAAATTCATCCTTTAAACTTATATAGGTCTTGGGTAGCTTTGCAACACCAAGAAGATATTGGATTGCGTATGTGGGAGCATCTCCATTTGTGAGCCCTCTCAAGGGATCCGCCTTTGTGTGTGTTTTAGTAAGAGCATGGGAATAACTTTTTTATAAAGGACAAGGCACATAGTTTTGTCTTCAATCGGTCACCTTTTATGGGTGCTATAAAATAAGAGTGTGGCTCAAGTGGGTAATCACATAACATCACTCTTGCAAAATCAACCATTACCAACATTTTTGCTCCTTTCTATCTCTTTGTGATTTGCTGTGCATTGCTTACATGGTATTAGAGCAACATGCTTTGATCTTGAGTTTTTAGAGTGGGAGAGCTCGGAAGCTTGAGCATTGGGTGGAGACCTCCTCAAAGGACAAGAGTTGTTTATCACAACCTAGATAGTCGGTCGGATGTGGAATGTGGATAGATCAAACTGGAGTTAGTACTGACGATGTGTTAAACTCTTGGAGCATGTTGGTTTCTCATCATGAGGTTTGGAGCAACACATGGACATGGATGCATGGCAATTCTTCTAAATTTATTGCGTAGAGTTTTCGAGAAGTGTTGGCATCGACATATCTATATGTATCGGCTTCACAACCATAGAGTTGAGAGAGGGCGTTGAATTACATATGTGCGGGAGCATCTCCATTTGTGATTCCTCTCGGGGGATGGTCAAGCAGCACCGTCCTTTTGTGTGTTTTGGTAAGAATACTTCTTTATAGAGGACTAGGCACATATTTTTGTCTTCATCCGGTCACTTTTTTTGGGGTGCTATAAATAAGAGTGGTGTGACCCAATCTTGCAACCACATAATATCATTTTTGTAATCAACTTTTACCAGTTTTTTTTGCTTGTTTCTCTCTCTCTCTCTCTCTCTCTCTCTCTATGATTCACTATGCAGTTCTTACAAAAAGTCTCTCAAGAAGCTCAAAATTAGAGATTTGGTCTTGCATTTGGGTATGGGCAGTCCCAAGTCACAGATTGCAACTTGTACATAGGTGTGGACAATCCCAAATTAGAGTATTTTAGCACTTGGACATCCATGACTAACTGGTGTTGTAGCATGAAAGATCATGGCTAGCTATAGAAGGGTTGATGATGGTGGTATAGTTGAGGAATACTCGTATTTGTTGAAAGATGAGAAGAGAAGGCGCCCTTCTTTGCAGAACGTTGACGGGGGAGTTTTCATGTTTTTTTTTGAAGGGATGGTAGTTGCAATTCTTTTGGTATCCACAGAGATGAGCTCACAAAGAGGTAAATGCGGCTTCAAGGCTGTGCTTCACATGGTCAAATAGGGCTTCTACTATGCCAAGCTCACATAGACCATAAAAGAGACAACAGCCCAATTACCAGTGTTGAGCTTCACTCCTCTAAATGGAGAGTGTCACTCAAGTGTTGACTAGGTTGTAGATTTCACTTTCAGAGATGAGATTATGCAGAATCTGCTCTACCGCTCACCACACAGAGAAGCTTAGAGTTTCTCAACTCTCGTTGTTTAAGCTCTCTCAATGCTATTCTCTACTCACATAGAAGCAAATCTATGATGTACACTCTCTCTTTCTCTCACCGCTCACACAGAATCGATTGCTCACAGAGGTTAACTCTATTCAAGGCCTCGTGTAGCAAGAGAAGTGAAAGAGAGAACCTAAGAAAATCCTAAACAACCTAAATACTCCCTAATATTAGCCCCCCCTAACTGACCAAGCTCTAATAGTTGTGGTGCCATGCTTTGATATTGATGAGAATCTACACTAATAAGAAGTTGCAAAGCAAGATTATTAACTCATAACGTAGACAGTCTTCTCTCATCAATCTCTCGACATTTACATCAATTTATAGCTCTCACGTAGGGCATCCAGATCCACAATGTTATCTCCATCAAATCTCACTAGAATCTTTCCACAACTCCTAAATCAACTCATGCGACCCTTGATTCTCTCCTTGTGGCCCCATGACATAGTCTAACCTTGCATCACTTGTTTGGGATCTCCTTTTACATTCACCACTTCCAATTAACCTTAGAGAAAATCAACCATACAAATTTATTGGGAGAACACACATACGAGAAGGTGTCCTTGTTGGAACAACCCTTCTTCCACAATCGCAGACCTTGACTGTGGCTCCTATGTTGCGAGAAGCACTGAAGCCGCAGAATGTATGCAAGAAGAGCATACAGAGAGACAGCCTCAACTAGCATTCGTCCAAAGCACGCGAGTTGCTTCCGCACCATGCCCATGTTTAGCACATCCTAGGATGGGCGGACTCCACAAGGACGTCCAGGAGTGGCATCTCTTCACAACAATTAAGTGCGCCCGTGTTTCCCACATTCCTCGATCACCAGAGATTCCTCGACGGACCCACCCCCGTCTCCGGCTTTTAGCGCTTAGACAAATGCGGCAGAGCTTTCAAGCTCCGAAGAGAGATGGAAGAAATGGAGGGTTGTTTGCATCTAGCACGCGTGCTCCAAATGCGCACAAGGTCTTGAGGCTTGCCATGCTGCATAGCCATGTCCCTTTTGGGCAATCTTGACCTGTAATTGTCCCAAAACATGTTGTCGAGAGACATGTTGAGCTTTTCTTCCAAGATCAATCGGCAAGAAGAGGAGGAGGAGTCAGCTGCTTTTTCTCTCGTCCATCCCCGGTGGTGGTGGTGAGCAGCTTGTACAACACCTTCGTTGACCAAAAATAACATTAATAACAACGTACCATGGTGATGAGGTCTCTCTCTCATACAAATCCATGCAAATTACTTCGATATATATTATAGAGAGGAGACGAGAGCCCCTGTGCAGACAGCGCGGCGGCCATCATCCGGGGCTGTGCTGCAAGAGGCGCAAAGAAAGAAAACGAGAGCCCGGACGGACCTTTTGATTGAGCCCCCCCAAAAAAGGGGGCTGGGGTTCGCAGTGGCGGCGTCGCGAGGATGGTCGGTAGCCGCACAAGGGCTGCGTTATCCCTCCACTGCCGGGAGAGGGGGGTTGTCGTTGCTCCGTTTCCGGCCTGACACGCGGTCCCCCCCCACTGCAGGGAAAGGCAGACACCTCACCCTCCGATAAGGTGCCGTGACCTCCACTCCAGGCTTGGAGACGGGCGCGCCACAGTGTGTGCGAGCAACCGGTCCTGCACAGCGGCGCCAAGCGTCCAGGTTCCCAGCCCGAATCCCTCCGCTGTCGCGGATCGAAGGCACTAGTGCACCCGGGATGAGAGGTACACTGCGTCCCCTTTTGCATAATCTAGCCGAAGCCTTGCTACATCCAACAGACTATGTGGGACTAACGCTCCCGAATCTATGCTTTTTAAGCGCTTGGAACTAAAAACAATCTCTATACACATTTCATGCGCCAACATCAAGTTGCATCCCATTGTGCACCCACCACCAGGATTTGCCTTTGTTGAGGGGTACACCGTACTTTGTTCACGCAGAAATTCACACAATGGAGGATAAGCCATTCCCGAGTTCTGGCTGACTGCTTCAAAGATGACACGCCTCCCTCCCGCTCCCCCCCTTTTGCACAGAATGGCTCCAGCAAGCTTAATCCACCCGCGGTTCTTTGAAGCCGGTGCAAAATATACTAACAATCTAAGCCTACTTTCCTACCACCCTTTTATATGAATAAGACGGGTTTTTCGCTTGATTGAGTTGATGGTTTATCGCTAATGGTGGCGTTTAATAAGGAAAATCGCCTTATTGTAAACGGCGATTTACAGCCAAAGATGCTTCGAAAAAGTCAAATATCTTTTCGGTGAGGACATCATTTCCATCTTCGTCTTTTCGGTGACAGCATTTCCATCTTCAAACAACCCATAAAGGCTAGGTCCTAAATTCATGACCTGAGTGTGCAAAGAATCATGAATCATTTTCTTTAGTCTTACGCACTTGTTAACCCAGAAAACGTTGGGTCAAAGGCTTCCAAATTATGGCTAACAGTGTAAAGGCCGACCTAAATTCATGTTTTCACCCCACCGAGTTCGGTTGGGGATTTGGATCACTTGTTTTGCTGAGAAAAGCTGCTCAGCTCTTTCATATATATAGTAAGTGGGTCCCATTCATGTGTCACAAGCATGCTCGGAGTACCAAGGGAAGTGCATGGAGTTCTTAATTAAAAACTCATGTGACCGGTCAGTTTTACGGCCGTAAGCTTTTTGAAGTGTGAGTTTTCCACTTGATTTAGGTAATGGCTATCACTATGGCGGTGTTAATAATAAGAAATCACCTTCAAAAGTCCAATATCCCCACACAATTTTTTCCGATGAGAGTGTTTCCATCTTCAAAGAACCCTTAAAGGCTAGGTCCTTAATTCATGATTCATCCACTCAGTTGAGTGCAAAAGAATGTTGAATGATTTATTTTAGTCTTCTGCACTTGTTAACCTAGAAAACGTCTTCACATTTCACGGCTACTGCCATCTCCAAGGCGGATCCTCGTACAACATCTCACTCCACCACCAGGATTTGATTCGACATCGTGCCTTTGAGAACTTTGAGGGGTGCACCACACTTTGTTCATATACAGAAAGTCACACTGTGGGGAATAAGCCATTTCTCGATTTTTGGCAGACTGATTCAAAGATAGAATCCTACTCACCAAAGAGAAAGATATAATCAAGGTTTGTTTCTTTATCTCACAGAACACAATGTGCACTCAAGATTAACTTACACTCATGTATCTGACAACATTTTCACACAGAAACATACATAATAAAATTCCCGCACAAGAACTTTCACAGTAGAAAAAATGAACTTACCCATTCTTGAGATGGCATCTTGTTCAAGATGACACGTGAATCCCCACCCCCCCCAATGGCTCCTCCAAGGCGTCATGCCTCCACTAGTTCTTGCTAAAAACATTTCCCTTGACTTCCAAGTGTAGGATCTCCTGCTCACGCCATAGACGAATGATCTAAAGTCGTCTTCAAAAGGGCCTACACATGTAGCCTATCGTTGAGGGTGATGGTGATGGTCTTCTAAGTATTCAATTGGGCAATGTTAGTATGCGCTAGGAGGAGTGCTTATTGGGCCACATCTATTTTCTTCTTTTGTCTAGCCATGTATGTGGCCATGTTCCCATCAAGGAAAAGGCAGTGGGAAAGTCTAGAAGACATCCTTGAGAGTGCAAGGGGACCTACGAGAAGCTTTCAGTAGAGGAGAGGTATCCTTCCTATATCTACCATCAGTGGGTTTTAATAGTATTGTGCTCCTCTTGAGAAGTGAAAAAGCTTCTTCTTTAAAAAATGATCGCCCTTCGCTTGGCACTTCCTAGTACTTTCTCAGCAATAGGAATAGATCTATGGGAGGGGCCAGTGGACTGTTCTGGTTCCTCAGGTACTTGGGTGCCATTGTGCCAACTCTGTCGCATAATGTGTTAGGGTGTCCATCAAGTTCCTTTTTAAAATTTTATCAAAGGCCTCAAAGGCAATGGTCTCTTGATCCAACCTTTACTTTTTGGTGGGTAGAGTCACCACGGTGTTGAAATATACAAGTGAATAGGGTATGTGTGCGGGAACAAGCCCTTAGCAAGAGGCTGTAAAAGAGAATCTATAAATATGAGAGAAGCTGTAAAAAGATGAGAAGTATCTACTGAGAGAGAATAAAGGGTAGCATGAGAAGATTTAGGAGGTGTGGAGATATTCTGGGAAGAGGTGGAGAGAATCAAGCAAAAGAGGTGGAGTGAATCAAGGAGAGATCAATGGAATTAGATGCTTGGATGTAAACTCTATAAATTGAGGCATTGGCCTAATGAGAATTTGCTGGTTTTTGATTATCCATGCTTGCATTAAGCTATCAGTTAATTGCTCACTAATCATATCTTAATTATTATCTAATCTCTTTTCTAATGATGTTGATTCTAGCATTTGATCCACCATAGCTCATCACATTGCTGCAAATTTAACATGGTATCAGAGCCTAGTCTAGAATCCATCAAATTTATGAGCTCATTATCATGCTAATCACCTAGCTAATCAAGATTAGTAGATAATCAAGTTTTACCTCTTCTTTTCAAAGAGTCTCTGCACCCCCAGCTAGTGGAGGGGCTTGATCTCCCTCCAAGATCAACATTAGGGTAAATGCTTCTAGGCAAACATAGCCACCTTGCCCACGATTCAGCCCATCTAATCGGTGTGCCAAACCGCTGCTTGTAGAGCTGCCGAATTTCGCGAATCTGTAGACGCCTTTTTTTAAAAGGGAAATAGAGATCTTGTCTACACCAAATGAAATGGCTCTAATTCCTCTTGGCCCTAGGGGTTTTCAAGGGTGCTCTACAAGCTAGTGAAGACAGTTTTTGATTTGATCAAGTCTACAGTGAGATCCAAGCTCTTCATCAAATCTGTAGGTGACTTTGGTAAAATAGGGATTAAGCATTCAATGTTTGATCAAATCTTGTGTTTCTTGGCTTAATCCTCTACTAGACTAATTACTATTGATGGCCTTGAAAGTATTTGAGCTCATTTGGACTCTAAGGCCCCAGATCTGGAATCCCCGCATACTCTGTTTTTTTGCACACAAAATAGAGGACTAATTTGCTAATCAATATTTAATCATCACTAATCACTGTATTTTGGTACAATTGAGGATTCAAATTAACCATTGGGTATCTGATAGAGATCCCTATAACTTCAGATTGCGATTCGAAGATGGTTTGATACTCCAACCATTCTGTACAAATTTGTTACCCTTGGTTTAATTAGTTTTTGGTGAATTTATGCTGATAAATATGTTGTAATAATCACCTAAACACCAGATTGAGTTGTAAAAGGGTAGACACTGCCCCCTTGAATCTTGAAATTGGATCAAGAGGTAGGACTCCCTTCACATCATCATGAGTACCACAAGAGATAGCCAAATTTAATGGGGAGCAGTTGTACTTTGCAGACAAAAACCATGTATCTACTCTCATGAGGAAAAATCTGTGGGGGCTAGTTGAGGGAAGAGATGAATACCTAGAGGTGAGAGGGAAAAATGAGTGGAAGCGCAAGAATGAGAAAGCATTAGGACTTATTGCACTCAGTTTAAATGATGAAATCATTCATCACATCACAGGGATACAATGGGCAAAAGATGCATGGGATGAACTCAATAAATTATTTGGTACTCAAGCAAAAAATTCAAAGATAAATATGTTAATGCAATTCTATAAACTGGATATGAAGAATATGATAAAAGAGGAATTTCCATGACATTGGAATTCAATCATTTAAATGAAAAAAGTGGAATTCTCTATATATTGGAATTAATGGATATTTTATCTAAATTTAAAAGAGAAATTTTAGATAAATTTATTTTATGTATGAGAAATATTTAAATGATAAAAGAGGAATTCTTATGACATTGGAATTCAATCATTTAAATGGGAAAAGTGGAATTCTCAGTATATTGAAATTAATGGATATTTTATCTAAATTTAAAAGAGAAATTTTAGATAAATTTATTTTATGTATGAGAAATATTTAAATGATAAAAGAGAAATTTCCATGACATTGGAATTCAATCATTTAAATAAGAAAAGTGGAATTCTTGGTATACTTGAATTAATGGATAAATTTATTTTATGATAAAAGAGGAATTCCCATGACATCTGGAATGCAATTAATTAAATGCAAAAAGAGGAATTCCCAATGAGATCCAAGAAATTAAAAATCTTATGAATTCTTTTATTCAAAAGAGAAATATTGAATATAATTCAATTGAAAAATTGAGAAAGAATATGAAAATAGTCGTTGAGAAAAAGAACCTTTATCTAAGCCAAACAATTGGCAGAAATTTAGAAAAAATCCCATTATCCGTATCGAAGTAGGAAAAGCTACTAAATGGGAGTAAGATGTGAATGGGATGCGATAGGATGTGATAAGATATAAATGGGATGTGATAAGATGTAAATGAGATGTGATAGGATGTGAATAGATGTGATAAGATGTAAATGGGATGCGATAGGATGTGAATGGATGTGATAAGATGTGAATGGGATGCGATAGGATGTGAATGGATGTGATAAGATGTGAATGGGATGTGATAGGATGTGGTGTGATGAAAATGAATGTGGATGAGATGTGAAGTAAATGGATGTGGATGTGAATGATGAGATGAGAATGAGATGAGAGGATATGTGAAACAGTGAGATGGGAAGTAAATGAATGTGGATGTGTAAAAGAACCTTTATCTAAGCCAAACAATTGGCAGAAATTTAGAAAAAATCCCATTATCCGTATCGAAGTAGGAAAAGCTACTAAATGGGAGTAAGATGTGAATGGGATGCGATAGGATGTGATAAGATATAAATGGGATGTGATAAGATGTAAATGAGATGTGATAGGATGTGAATAGATGTGATAAGATGTAAATGGGATGCGATAGGATGTGAATGGATGTGATAAGATGTGAATGGGATGCGATAGGATGTGAATGGATGTGATAAGATGTGAATGGGATGTGATAGGATGTGGTGTGATGAAAATGAATGTGGATGAGATGTGAAGTAAATGGATGTGGATGTGAATGATGAGATGAGAATGAGATGAGAGGATATGTGAAACAGTGAGATGGGAAGTAAATGAATGTGGATGTGTAAAAGAACCTTTATCTAAGCCAAACAATTGGCAGAAATTTAGAAAAAATCCCATTATCGGTATCGAAGTAGGAAAAGCTACTAAATGGGAGTAAGATGTGAATGGGATGCGATAGGATGTGATAAGATATAAATGGGATGTGATAAGATGTAAATGAGATGTGATAAGATGTAAATGAGATGTGATAGGATGTGAATAGATGTGATAAGATGTAAATGGGATGCGATAGGATGTGAATGGATGTGATAAGATGTGAATGGGATGCGATAGGATGTGAATGGATGTGATAAGATGTGAATGGGATGTGATAGGATGTGGTGTGATGAAAATGAATGTGGTAAATGGATGTGGATGTGAATGATGAGATGAGAATGAGATGAGAGGATATGTGAAACAGTGAGATGGGAAGTAAATGAATGTGGATGTGTATGTGAAAGAATGTGATGTAAATGGATGTGGATGTGTATGTAAAAGAATGTGATGTAAATGGATGTGGATGTGTATGTGAAAGAATATAATGCAAAGGGATGTGGATGTGGATGAGATGTGATGTGCTGAAAAGAGATGTGGATGTGAATGTGATGTGGATGTGAATGAGATGTGATGTGATGTAAGGGGATGTGGATGTGAATGTGCTGTGGATGTGGATGAGATGTGATGTAATGTAAAGAGATGTGGATGTGAATGTGATGTGGATGTGTATGAGATGTGATGTAATGTAAAGAGATGTGGACGTGAATGTGATGTGGATGTGGATGAGATGTGATGTGATGTGATGTAAAGAGATGTGGATGAAATGTGATGTGATGTGAATATATGTGGATGTGAAGTGATAGATGTGAATGTATGGATAGATGTGGATAGTCGTGCATGTGAATGATTGGATGGATGTGGATGAATGAGATGGAATGTGTATGAATGAGATATGATGTGGATGTGATGTAAAGTGGATGGAATGAATGAGATATGATGTGGATAGAATGTGGATGTGATGTAATGTGGATAGAATGTGGACGTGATGTAATGTGGATAGAATGTATGTGATGGAATGGGGATACAATGAGTGTGATGAATGTGAATGGATGTGATAATGTGATGTGAGTCGGGATAAGTGTGAATGGTGAGATGTGATGTGAAATGGATGTGATGTGATGTGATATGATGCAAATTGGGATAGATGTGAATGAATGAGATATAATGTGAATGGATGAGATGTGAATCGGGACATATGTGAATGAATGAGATGTGATATGAAATGGATGTGATGTGACATGATGTAAATTGAGATAAATGTGAATGGATGTGATGTGATGTGATGTGAATCGAGATAGATGTGAATGAATAAGATGTGATGTGAATGGATGAGATGTGATGGGATGTGAATCGGGATAGATGTGAATGAGTGAGATGTGAGGTGAAATGGATGTGATGTGATGTGGATCGGGGTAGATATGAATGGATGATATGTGAATGAATGTGATGTGATGACATGTGGATAGAGGTAGATACGAGTGGATGAGATGTGATGAGTATAAATGTGGAAAGATGTGATGAGATGGAAAATGATGTGATTGGATGAGAATGGATGAAGGACGATGGGAATACATATAATTGGACTTGGATTAAGAAATGTGGATTGATGTTGTGGAACAATGTGGAAAGACGAGAGTTTGTTATAGAAACTGTATTTATGAGCTGTTTTTAAATGACTGTTTTATGTCAAGAATGCTGGGGAAGCATTTTGACCGTCTTGTGAATGAGGTCGTCCAGGAGACCTAAGTGATAAATTTGCAATAGCTGGACGGAGAGTCAACGGAGGACGTCTCGCGTAGCGCGGTTGGCCGAGGTCTTGACCAGCCTCGATTCAATTTAAATGGTGAGCTTCCGGTATAGGGTGGATGAGGGACCAAGGAAGCGGCCTATGAGTGAAGCGCTAGGTGACGTGCGAGGGATCCTAGAGGGTGCCGGGCTCTGGGTCGCCGAAGATACCCACGCGTGCATCAAGGAAGATATTGGAACAAGGAGTAAGAGTTGTTTTCTGAATTCGGGCATGGATCTGGTTGATTGACCTTGCTGGTCCTCAACGGATGAGTCCATAGCTCTTTTATATGGATCTGTTGGTTGATCTTGCTGATCTTCAACAGAGAGTCCATCGAGAGTTTTATGTGAAACGGTGAGATGGGAAGTAAATGAATGTGCGCCTACCATGAAATTGACCAGAGTAGCGCCCACCATTGCTATAATTCTCTTCCGTTGTATTGTTCGCAGCAGCTAGTAGCAGCAGAGATGCCACCCTCATCTCAAGCAGTTCTCCATCACAAGTATGTAGGCCACACCGCCCTGCTAATATTGCCTTTGCTACCATCTTTATTTGTCATGGAGAAGAACATCTCTAAAGTAGAAAGCAACCCATTGTGAATCTCACTTCATCCCATCTTCATCATCATTGTGATTCAAACCAGGCTGTAGGATTGTCAAGTGTTGGCATTGCATTGCCAATAGGAAATTAACAGACAGAGAATCACCATTGAATCTTGCTCATTGTATTGCATGATAGTATATGTCAACTACATCCGTGTGTGGGAGAGATAAAGGGTTGTGCTCCCAAAAGGCACATATGAATGGGTGCCACCTCTGCTAAGGTTAAATGACCATATAAATGTTAATAGTGTTCATAATTAATTTATCTTAATGACTATATAAATTTTAAATAGTGTTCATAGTTAATGTATGTTAATGAGCATATAAATGTTAATAGTGTTCATATTTAATGTATGTTTGATGATCTTGCACATGCTGTATCACATAGATCATTACATAGGGCTAAAGTCAACTTGGAAGTCTATCATGCATCTTTGAATAGAGCACATGGATGGTTTCATATGCATGGACCAAGAGTAGAGAGCACACATTGTCACTTATGTCTCTTGGAGGCATTGCAATCAAAGATGGATGGGATGTATGACATCTTGGGAAGGAGAAATCTTATGAAGAAGCTAGTACACATATGTCAGGTATGTCATATTGCCTCATGAGTTCAAGAGCATTGATGATGTGTTATATAGGATGGATGCCATGATGATATGGAGTATGATGTGCATGATATGGAGTATGATGTGCATGATGATGGTGTGATTTTTGATTATTCAGAGGAGGACAATTCTATGGTTGATGATAGCCATGTTTCTTCTCATGATGTTTATGATGATACTTTTACTACACATGATGCGGTGATGCATAGTGATATGGTGGATGATGATCTCATCCAGATCTGTGATGATGATCTAGAGGAGTTAGCTTTGGATAGTATTGATATTGATGCAGATATGATGAGTATCTTTCATTCTATTTATGGTGATCCAGTTCTTCATGAGTGTGGAGACTCACATTAAGTCTACTACATATGATCCAGATTTGTCCATTAAATTGAGCCTATTATGCGTGATGGTGGTGATCACTTTGATATGATCTTATTTGATGGTTCTCTAGGTTCACACGATGTTTATCTTTGTGATGATCCTTTATGTGATGATGGTTCACATCCTAATGTTTCTCATGATATCATTATTAAAATGATGTGTGTTCCATGCATGATGGGATCCATGTTGATGGATTTTTCCATGTGATGGAGGGTTTATCCTCTTTTATGTTTTATGAGGTATGATGGGGCTGATTTGCCTATCCATGCTATGGTTTCTTATGCTATGCATGATGGGATCTATTTATCTTTCCATGCTTATATTGATGGATGTTCAGGAATATGCTTATGGATTATATGTTGCAATGGGAGAGCATGGATTTTCCTATGCTATTATCATGGGGATATCATTCACCTATGGTTTTACTTGTTCATATTCTTTCATCTCTTAACATGGAGGATAAGATCATTGAAGACTCTGTTGGTGCTTGGCCACATATGCAGGGGATGGAGCAAATTTTTCTTATTCTTTTATGGATCCCAGCTGTGCTAGAGGATCGACATGTTTTTATGTTCTAGATGTGTGATTCTTCATTGAAATATCTTTATGTTGATAGGCTATTTTTGGCATATGATGCAGATGCTAGAGCATCATGCATGTTCTTATGTGGTAGTTTTACATGGTCCACTCCATTCTCTTGGAGTGTGGATATCATTCTTGATTGATGGTTTCATATATTCATATTACATGATATAGCATGGTATTTCATTTACCTCATGGGATTTCATTTCTGGCATACCATTATCATACTTGTGGGTTTGATCTTCGGATTGGGAATCCAACACACCGGGTGTGCGCCAGGTGTTAGGGGATGCACAACATACATTAACTATGAACACTATTAACATTTATATAGTCATTTAACCTTAGGAGAGGTGGCACCCATTCATATGTGCCTTTTGGGAGCATGACCCTTTATCTTTCCCACACATGGTTGTAATTGGCATATACTATCATGGAATACAATGAGCAAGCTTCAATGGTGATTCTTTGTCTATTAATTTATGTTGGCAATGTGATGCCGACGCTATACAATCTAAGTAGGATTCGATACTCAAAAATGATACATGGGATTTGGTAGACTTGCCTCTTGGCAAGAAGTCCATTGGTACAAGATGGGTTTACAAGCTCAAATGTAGAGTAGATGGAAGTGTTGAGTGATACAAAGCTAGGCTTGTTGCAAAGGGTTATGCACAAGAGAAAGGCATTGACTATGGTGAAACCTTTGCACACCCACATGTTGTATGACTACCATGTGGAGTGTCATTGCATTTGCATCACATGTTGTATGACTACCATGCGGATTGTCATTTGCATTTGGAATGTACGTCAATTATCAAAACTTCTTTCTTGAATGGAGATTTGCATGAGGAGGTCTATGTATCTCAGCCTCATGGTTTTGTTCAGAAAAGTCAAGAATCAAAAGTATGAAAATTAAAGAAAGCTTTATATGGTCTTAAGTAGGCTCCCAGAGCATGGTATGAAAAGATGCATGCATACTTGGTGTGGCTGCACAAGGTTTCTATAACAACCCAACTGACAATACCCCCCTCTATATTAAGGGAACTAAGGATGTTATATTGGTCATCGTGTTATATGTTGATGACATGTTGCTCATAGGCCCTGATGATAATCATATTTCAACTTTTATAGAGCTGATTTAGAGAAGTCTTTTGAGATGTTGGATCTTGGACTGTTACAGGATTATTTGGGAATTGAGTATTGGTAACATAATGATGGCATTGTTATAATGTAGAGAAAATACATAGATGCATTGTTTAAGTGGTTCAATCTTGAAGACTATAAACCTATGGCTACACCTATGGTGCCAGGTTTATGACTAAGTCTTGAAGATGCAGGTGAATCTTTTGATGTTGTCTTGTATCAAGAAGCTATTGGATGCCTTATCTTTTTGTGTAACACCAGGCTTGACATTCAGTATGTGGTCTCAATATTGAGGAGATTTATGCATAACCTAGGCACAAAGCATTGGTAGTTTGTTAAACGGGTGTTCCATTACCTAAAGAGCACTAAGGACTTTGGGTTATTTATCCCAAGGGGGGTAAATAACAGCTGCATGCATGTTATGACAGACGAGTGTCCATGAGTGGTTTTTGCTTTTACCTTGGTGATTCATGTATATTATGGCTTAGCAAGAAGCAACCCACTGTGGCCACTTCTAGCTGTGAAGCGAAGTACATGGCAACATTTGAAGCTACAGTTGAGTGTGTTTGACTCAAGCACCTTATTGTTGATTTGGGTATTGGTGAGTCTTCAACCACTACCATCTTCACTGACAGTCAAGAGCGCTATGGCAAGGAATCTAGTTTTTCATGCTCGCACAAAGCACATTGAGGTGCACTATCATTATGTCAGGTAGAGATGCACTATCGGGGAAATCATCTTGGCTTATGTGCCAACACAGGACAACTTGGAAGATTTGTTCATGAAGGCTCTTCCACGAGAGAAGTTTGAAGCTTTTCACAAAGCTTTAAACTTACTTCCCTTTGGGGAGGACTAGTCTGAGCTCCATGTCAGTCCAAAGATCATAGCACATCTCTGTACTTCAAGTCCCAACTCACCCTTGTTCACATCATCACTCTTAGGAAAATTTGTAGCCATATTTGGTTGTGATGTGTGTGAACACACTTGGACCAACAGGGGCACTTTTTCCCTCTTTAGGAGGTTTTTTTCCCATGCTAGTATGCACCCATCTTGGGGTATACTTATCATCTTTGTATAGAACACATTCATTATCTATCTATCATCTCATTGTGTGCTCTCTTTGAGCTTCTCCGATGTGTATGTGTGTGTGTGTGCATTCCTGCAACCCTATTTCCAACAGAAAGTGCTTAGGTGTATTACACATGTGCATATTCTCAATGACAAAGTTAGATCCAAAGGCAAAGAAATGCATCTTCATTAGTTATGATTTGGAGCAAACAGATCATAGATGTTATAACCCTACCATTCGTGAGATGCGAGTAAGTAGAGATGTTGTCTCTTTGATGATATGAGTAGTTATAGTATGCCCTAGTGAAGGCAACAGAAGATACAGATGTAATAAGTAATGATGCTACCCCACATGTAGAGTAGTATGGACCTAGAGAGTCCTCTAGTAGTGGATCCAATGTAAGTCCATGGTTAGGAAGGCTAAGGATAGATATATGTACACATGTATTATATAAAGAGAAGGAAAAGGGAGATCAACCTTTTATGCTTGATTCGTCTCAGCAGGTCACTCATATGTAGATGGTGACTCTAGTGGCTCTAAGCAAAGCCTTGATGAGAAGCTTGGAATTCTAGAAGAACTAAGGATATTTTGAGGACATTTGGCAATGGTCTAGGTGTTTGTAGATCTACGATGGTTAGCTACCCTATTAACAGGTTGAGATATGATGGATATATGATCCATCATTATGCCTCCATTATTCTTGCATGGTTAAAGCAATACAGAAGTTGGAGCCTAAGTAGGCACTTGGAAATAAAACATGGGAAGGTGCCATAAATAAGGAAATGATAACATATGATGCAAATGCAACATGGAACTAGTGCCTGTGCCTAAGGAAAAGAAGACAATTGCATTTAAGTGGGCGTATAAGGTCAAGCATAACTCAGATGGATCAAGGAGTAGGTATAAGGTAAGGTCATTGGCCAATAGTTATGCGTAGACCTACGACATCGACCATGTGGAGATAATTAACACATTGGTTGCGAGAATGGCAATTGTGAGAGATGTCACTGCTATGGCTGCAAAGAGATAAGGGTTGGTCTTTACATTAGATGGATATAAAGAATACTTTCTAACATGGTGATTTGTAAGGATGCAACCATCGAGAGAGTAATGAGAGTAATGCACACCCAAATCTTGTATACAGGTTACCTAAAGCCTTGTATAGCTTTAAGAAAGTACCTAGAGCATGGTCAAATAAGATCGCGGAGTATCTTGTTATCGTTGGATTTTAGATATCCAATGCAAATTTTTTATTTTATGTGAAAAAGACATAGAGGGATCATGATGTTAGTCATTTATGTGGATGACTTGAATATCATTGGGATGATAGTGATAATGACACACATGACATTAGGATGCTTTTGAAGAAGAAGTTTGAGTTGAAGGATTTGGGTGAGCTATGATATTTCTTAGGTATAGAGGTGGTGAATCACCTTATGGCATTTTGTTGTTATACAAAGATAGTATGGCTTGGACATATTGTCCAAGTATGGTATGACACTATAAGCCTATTTTGATGCTAATGGAAAAAAACACAAAGGTTTCCATAGATATACATGTGAGCTTTTAGAGGACCCCACTATGTACAGGCATATACTCGGTAGCTTGATCTACATGATCATTATTAGGCCATACTTGAGTGATGTTGTTGGACTCATGAGTCAGTTTATGCAGCCCCCCAAGAAGCCACACTTAGATGTGGCTAGATGAATTATCAGGTACATAAAGTCCACTATTAGTTATGGAATTTTCTATTAGAGTGACATAGAGATACGACTATAGGGGTACACAAATGCTAATTGGGATGGTAGTGTCGTAGAAAAGAGATCTACCGGTGGCTTTATGTTTTCTTTTGGGAGTATCGCTCTGAGTTGGACTAGCAAGAAACAACCAAAAGTTACCTTGTCGGGTACATAGATAGAATATAGAAGTGTTGCTATGGCTTCTTACGAGGTAGCTTGTTTTTAAAAGCTACTTGGTGCTATGGGTGAGCCCGTGTGGATAGGGCCGTTATCATTTATTGTGACAACATGAGTAGCATGAAGTTGGCCAACTGAGTATACCATGCTAGGATGAAGCACATTGGAGTGCATTATCACTTTGTGAGGGAGAAGGTTCTAGTAGGTGATGTAGGTTTGGTATATATTAGCACAAAGGATCAGGTGGCTGATATCTTCAATAACATCTTTATGAAGGTATGGTACAGAGAAGCTTTGCATGTTTAGGATCTTACTTAGAGTACAATGTGTGGAGTTAAGCTCGAGGGGTTGAGATATCGAGCTCAACTAATGCTCTGAACCGCCTGGCTGATCGCTTTTGCACTTATACCGTGGGCATGGTTGGTGAGATTATGGTTGATATACCACCAGTGGATGGCAAGCTATGTGACAACCATATTTAAATAACTAGCTCTCTCTTGCATGTGTGTGTGTGTGTGTTTTTTCTTGCTAACTATTAGCGATAGCCATCAACACAATGAAGTGAAAAACTCATCCTATTCATATAAAAGGATGGTAGAAAAGCATGTTTAGATTGTTAGTGTATTTGAAAGTTGAAAAAATTGAATGGATTAAGACCTTGTGTAGAAGAAAGCTGATCTAATTTTAGCATCTTTGGTTGTAAAATTGACCTATTTTCTTATTGGATGGGAAAGAAGTTTTTAGCAAGCACTAGTGGAGGCATGAAGCCTTGCCGAATTCTCTAGTGCGGTGGATGCATCTAAGATGTGGATGGATACGCTGCATTGATGCGACTCACTGCCCACGTATTTATACTATGCTCCAACTAGCCACTGCCCACTAATGATGGAATTACTATCTGAGGTAATATTCTAACCCTTCTAGCATCTAAGTTGGGGTTCCCACTAAAGATATGTGCACCAATGGCTTGTCCTCATAATGGGGGTCGTACAAATGTGCACCATACATCAATGTGAGATACATGCTAAGAGGCGGGCATTGAACATATACTAACAACATTATGAATAGAATCCCCACTAGCACACTCAAAGACCAACATCATCAATAGCCAATGTGCAGTCAAAACAAGCTCTTTTATATTTCATGCATTTGTTAATGGTATGAAACCTGAACAGACGTTTATAGGCATAAAACCAAACGTGTCACTTGAAAGTGTTTTGTGTTTTATGTTGAGATGTCAAGCTCAACATGAGCTAACACTCATGAGGTGCCTACATGACCGTTCGACATTTATATCACTGGTAGGTTTGGTAGCTAGCACCGACATATTTTCGCTAGAGATTCCACAGCTGGACTACACCGACTAGTCCACACCTACCCACTCCACTTAGCATGTTCACATTATGGACCGCTTGTATATACTCTATCATGTGTGTTAGTCACTTTTTCTTCTTAGTAGACCTCTTTTGATGTGTGAAGAAGAAGAATAATTTTTAGCTTCTCACCTTGTGTGTTCTCTTCTAGGGTTTATGTGAGTGTGTGTGTGTGTGCTTATAAGAGCTCAAGCTCTCTTCTCCCCTACATCTTTTCATGGTATTAGAGCTTGGTTCATTCTAAGGGGGCTGAGCGGCAAGAAAGAGAAGCACAGGAAGCGATACGAGGGTAAGAGCTTCATCTACTCTTTCCCCTTTGTGTTGGCTACTACACCCTTACCGGGAGCTCTTCGAGAGACACCGGCAAATAAACTCCGATTGAGGAGCTTTCTTCATGGGAGCAGAGAGGGCAACTATATTGTCTTGAATGAATTTTTTGGGTCGAAAAAACATTTTCGAGCGCTAGACCTCCGTTTTTCATTCACAAGCATTCTCACAGGCACTGTGCGGGTAAGTTTTGATTATCTACAAAACTCTATTTTTGGAACTGCAAGAAGGGAGATTGGTTGTGCAGACACTGTGTATACTGCAAAGTGGTCTCAAAGTTGCAATTGGCTATATGTATGCAAATTGAGGTCACTAGTTTTGATAGTTTGGGTGCAGTATAGTACCGCCTATAGAGAATACAACACTTTGTGCAGGTCAAATAAGGGTGCTGTTTTTTGGTAAATTTGTGTGCAGGTCAAATAAGAGTGCTATTTTTTTTTGGTAAATTTGTGTGTAGACAAGATGTCGAATGATGGAATAAACCAGATTGTTGCAGAGAAGCTTGACAAGAATAACTTCCATGCTTGGAGGTTTATATTGACAAATTTTCTGATGGAAAAAGGTTACTGGGACTACATTGAAGGTGAACATGAGGAGGCACTAGAGATACTGGAGATTAATTCAACTGCCTGCAGATGTAAAAGAATTCAAGAATTGGAATCAAGGAGCAAGAAAAGTCATGTATTGGCTTTTTATCAGCATAGAGGACACTATGATTAGGCATATACAAGATGCCAAGTCACCTAAGGAGACATGGGATACCTTGGTGAAGCTGTATGAAACTAACACCAAGGCATGAAAGATTCAATTGAAGAATGAGCTTCATACTATGGAGAAGAAAAATATGTCTGTGAATGATTATGCCTTGAAGATTAAGGGCATTGTGGAATCCCTTACATCAATTGGTGTTTCTATTGATGAGACGATGATAAGATGGAAGTGTGTCTATGTGGTCTCGGGCCACAATACAAGACGTTCAAGACATCTATTCAAACTCGGGAGAACATTCCCAACTTCACAGATTTGGTGTTAATATTGATCATTGAAGAGAAGAATTTGGGTGAAGATCAACAATCTTCACAAAACAAAAACAGTTCAAAGCAGTAGGCCTTCTACATAAGTGCAGGTAGAGGATGAGGTAGAGGTCATGGACGTGGCCAAGGTGGTGGCCAAACAGGTAATCAGAATTATGGTCAGTAGCAGTAGCAACAACCCCAAGATTCACAAGAACAGCACACAGGTGGAAGAGGCCAATTTAGAGGCAGGGGGAGTCAAAGAGGTCATGGTGGTAATTGGCAAAGGCAGCATAATGATACATGAGGTTGTTTTTACTATGGTAATCTTGGACATGTGCAGGCAGATTGCTATAAGAAGCAGAGTGACATGCGAAATGGAAAAGTGCAGCAAAACAACTATGCATCCTCTAACAGAAATAATGAGGATAATGAGAGGTTGTTTGTTATGCAACATGTGGTTAATGTTATGTCTAGAAATGATGTAGTAGCATGTAAGGATGATGTATGGTATGTTGATTCAGGTGCTTCAAACCACATGACAAGTCATGGTGAGTGGTTCAAGGAAATGAAGGGTGGTTCAAGGAAATGAAGGGTCTTTAAAGACCAAGTTTTGTTGAAACAAGATGACACTGCTCATCAAATTGCCCATCTTGGGGATGTGCCGTTGTCTATGCAGGATGGTAAGGTGAAGTACCTTGCAGATATACTTCATGTTCTGAACATTACAAAGAATCTGGTTTCTATTGGCCAAATGATTGAGCAGGGATTGCAAGTTCGGTTTAACCCTGATGGCTGTTATGTAGAAGACTTTAAAGATAAGTGTAGGTTGGTTGTAAAAGGTGACAAAGTGGGTAGAATGTTTACATTGAATGTAAATATGCCTGAAGTGAGTGCTCCAATGTTTGCAAATGGTTCACGAGTTGTTGTTGCAGATACAAACATTTGGCATAAGAGAATTGGGCATGTAAATGTGTAAAGAATGAAGTCTATGCAGACTACAGAAATTGTGACAGGGCTGCCTAAGTTTAAAGTTGAAGGTATGCAGAAAGTGTGTGAAGCATGTTAATTTGGAAAGTAAACAAAACATGTATTTCCATATGATAGAAATGTGAGCAGAAATGTACTAGATGTTGTGCATTCAAATGTATGGGGTCCTGCGAAGACAATGTCTATGGGGGGCTACAGGTCCGTAACATTCATTGATAACCACACGTGTGGGTGTATTTCATGAAGGAGAAGAGTGAAGTGTTCACTCATTTTTAGAATTTCAGAGTGATGGCTGAAAAATAGACAAGAAATCATGTGAAGTGCCTAAGGTCAGATGGAGGGGATAATACTTCTAAAATGAGTTCTCTGAATTCTTGCTAAAGAATGGCATTCAGAGATAATTTATATGTAGATACACTCCGCACAACAAAATGGAGTTGTTGAGTGAAAAAACAGGCACATTACAGAGATAGCATGGGCATTAATGGCAGAGAAGAATATTCCGCATAGCTATTAGCCTGAGGCTGTGTCTACAGTAGTTTATATCATGAACATGACTCCTTACTGCAACCATACATGATGTAACACCAGAGGACAAGTTTACTGGCAGGAAACCCGATTTGTCTCACTTGAAAGTTTTTGGATGTATTGCATATGTGCATGTGCTAGATGGTTGAGTACCAAGCTGGATCCAAAGGCAGGAAAATGTGTGTTTATTGGGTATTCCCTTGAGCAAAAGGGATATAGATGCTATAATCTTGCTACACGTGAATTGAGGGTAAGCAAGGATGCTGTATTTGATGAGATGAGTAGCTGGTATGCTACTAAAAAAGATGTTGTTGAGGTTGATGTAAGTGGAAATGTGGTTGCACAGAATGCAAGTCAGCAATCATAGTCATTGAGTGGACCATAAGAGTCCTCATCTAGCAGTTCTATTGATAGACCATGAAGTGGAAGGTTTCGTCATAATACCAGTCTTGGATATGTAGTTGGTACATCACATAAAGGCAATGAGAAAGTGGTTGAGCCCCTTGGTATGCCTGATATTTCTGCAGGGCATTCTCTTGTCGATGGAGAGTCTAGTGGCTCGGAGATGAGCCTTGTTGTTGATGGAGAGTCTAGTGGCTCGGAGATGAGCCTTGATGTGAGGAGCTTGGGATTCCAACAATGAGGACACCTGGTGTGAAGAAGGCTATGGAAGCCATGAATGCAAAGTTACAAAGATCTGGAAGAGTCAAAAACCTTGTGCAGTTGTTGACTTATGCTGGTTATGTGGCACATCACTATGCTTATATGGCAAAAGTTGTGTAGGTTGTAGAACCCACATGTTTTGTTGAGGCTGTTGGAAATGTGTTAAGTCCCTTTATTTACAATTCAAATCCGACTTTAGATCTAACTCATTCTAGGGTTCTTTAGATTGGTTAGCCGCCCAGAGAATCATGAGATAAAGATCCCTTCTACAAGAAGAACATACAGAACTCATTATCAGAGGATAATTCATTCATATTCTTAACACAGTAATGGTCCATCAGACTGAAAATTCCATCTAAACATTCCTCACGAGAATTTCAGTTATGTAGGTTCTCAACTTGTCATCCCTTAATTAGAGTCACTGGGTCAAGGTCAAATAGCAGCAATCTGTCAGCCCAATCCACTAATCTCATAGTGATTTACTGAAGTCACATCGTCATTCCAATTACTATCATCATCACTGTGGGATTCGTCGAATTCATCCTCATTATGGCTTTGTTAAACTTATCTTCTTTCAACTAGAATTTAGGAATCATTATCTTTCAATTAGAATCCAAATCAACTCATCAATTCTCAACCAAAATTCTAAAATCATATCAATCAGCGTTAGAATTCATCATCTGGATAGTATTTTTGCTTATAATTTCAAGGTCTTAGATTTACTCGTATATATTGTCAGTAAAGAGCTATAGATATACCCACAGTATATACGAGTAGTCACAGTCCTTGGAGTTATAAGGTAAATACCATCATATCTAGGCCTCAAGTAAGTCAGGGATTCCATACAATTGTGGTACTTCCATCTGAGTATCAGTTTGTATAAATTTCATCACACAATTACAATCTTTTACTAGTGCTTCATAAATCTTTGACATTTCTTACTTCTCAGTTGATCCACTTTAGCCAATTCGCTCTGATACCAGCTGAAAGATCCATGCCTCCTCGACGCAATGAAATCGGGTGTGCTAGCAGCAGAAGTAGCATTTCTTGTGCAGGACAGAGCCTCTCACTCGGGGCCTCACCACACGGATATCCAGACAAGAGACTAATCCCTCGGTTCTTTCAAAACTAAACCCGGAAATACTTCCCTTGCCCAGAAAGCACGGGCGATTCCTCTAGGATATTTTTATTCTAATGTAGTCAAGAGCCTTAACTAACCAAACTGATCCGACTGAACCCGTAAGTCACATCATCAGATCAAGGAAGAGACTTGCACTTGGATCATAGAGACCAACATTTTTTTCCTCATCAAATCAAGAGGCATTGCCCATAGAATAAGGACTATATCTGGGATTTACTTCATCTATCGTACCATAACAGAATTGAGTCTCATTTTAGGGATCCATTAGTCCAGCCTAACCCCATCCAGTTCCATGGGTTAGCCAACTACCCAACCACTGTAGTGATAGGATCCATTTAGGAATTTGGTTATGTTTTGTAGGCACCCTAGCTGGCGCTTCAAGAAAACTTCAAGATAGTCACACCACTTACACACCCAAATATGAAATTTCATGTTTCATAGATTCAATTGTCTTTAAAATAATCTTTTAATGAAACCATAGTATCATTGATCATAATCCTCTACTTACACACCCATTATGAAATTTCATATTTCATAGATTCAGCTGTCTTTAAAACAATCTTTTAATGAAACCATAGTATCATTGATCATAATCCTCAAAAATATTCAGGTTGAATTCTAATTTCCAATCATTCTTTCATCGGTGTACCTATGGCATCATTGGCAAGAACGCTCACCACCTGTTCACTCATGGACCTTTTCAATAGTTCTTAGCTCATAGTACTCGAAAATATATTCACTTAAAAAAATCCAGATGGACTCCCCCTGTTAAAGATTAGCAAGATTAAACAATAGATCCATATAAACGAGCCATGGACTCATCCGTTTTTGAGGACCAACAAGGACAATCAACCAGATCCATGCCCGAGTTCATAAACAACTCTAACTTCTTGTTCCATTTTCTTCCTCAACGCATGTGTAGGTATCTTCGGCGACCCAGAGCCCAAGCACTATATGGTCAGCACCCTCTAGGATCCTTCGCAAGTCACCTAGCGCTTCACTCATAGGCGGTTTCCTTGGTCCCTCATCCATTGTACCGGAAGCTCACCATTTAAATCGAACCAAGGTTGGTCAAGACCTCGGTTGACCTTGCTACGCGAGACACTATGGACTCTCCCTCATCCACCGTACCGGAAGCTCACCATTTAAATTGAACCAAGGTTAGTCAAGACCTCGGTCGACCTTGCTACGCGAGACGTCCTCTGTTGACTCTCCGTCAGCTGTTGCAACTTTATCAATTAGGCCTCCACGACCTCATTCACAAGATGGTCAAAATGCCTCCCTAGCATTCTTGACATCAAATGGCCATTTAAAAATAGGTCATAAATACAGTTGCTAACACACTCTCATCTTTCCACATTGTTCCACATCATTTCTCATTATTCCACATTCTTCTACATCAATTCACATTGCTTAATCCACATCCAATCATATGTATTCCCATCGTCTATCATTCATTCTCATCTAATCATATCATATTACATCTCATCACATCTCATCCATTCACATCTACCCATGTCCATATCACATCACATCACATCTCATCCATTCACATCTATCCTGATTCACATCACATCACATCACATCCATTCACATCTATCCCGATTCACATCATATCTCATCCATTCACATTTATCCTTTTCACATCACATCACATCTCATTCATTCATATCTATCCCGATTCACATCACATCACATCTCATTCATTCACATCTATCTCGATTCACATCACATCACATGTCATCCATTCACATTTCATCACATCCATTCACATCCATCTCATTCATTAGATCCACATCACATCACATACATCCTATCCACATTACATCACGTCCACATATCATTCTCATACATTTACATCACATCACATCCTTTCACATATTATCACATCTCAATCTCATCTCATCACATTCGCATCCACATCCATTTACATCCCATCCACATCTCTTCACATCCACATCCACATCCATCCACATCTCTTCACATCCACATCCACATCCATTTACATCACATCACATCCCATCCACATCTCATCACATCCACATCCATTCACATCCCATCCACATCTCTTCACATCCACATCCATTCACATCACATCCCATCCACATCCATTTATACCACATCACATCCCATCCATATCCATTTACATCACATTCACATCTTATCACATCCACTCACATCTTATCACATCCACTCACATCTTATCACATTGCATTCATATCTTATCACATTGTATTCTCATCTTATTCGCATCGTATTTACATTTAGTAACATTTTCTACTTTCGATACCGATGGGACTTTTTCTAAATTTCTGCCATATGTGAATATATTGCCGGTTACTATGAGCTAGGAACTATCGAAAAAGCCCCTGTGTGAACAGGTGGTGAGCGTTCTAGTTGCCAATGATGCCATAAGTACACCGATGAAGGAATGATTGGAAATAAGGATTCAACCAGAGATTTTGAGGATTGTGGATCAGTGACACAATGGTTTCATTAAAGGATTGTCTTAAAGATAGCTGATGCTGAGAAAAAGGCAATTTCATATTGGGTGTGTAAGTGGTGTGACTAGTTTTATGTTTGCATGAACATCCGGCTAGGGGGCCTAGGAACTCTTTTCCCTGGTACCCGGGACAAAACATAAACAAATTCCTAATTGGATCCTATCACTACAGTGGTTGGGCGGTTGGCTAACCCATGGGACTGGATGGGGTTAGGCTAGACTGATGGATCTGTAAATCGAGACTCAATTTCTGTTTAGTTTGATAGATGAAGTAAATCCCAGACAAAAACTATTCTACGGAAAAGAATCAACGGCTGTGCCTCTCAATGAGGAAAAAAGCGTTGGTCTCTATGATCCAAGTACAGTCTTTTTCCCTGATCTGACTATGGGACTTACGGGTTCGGTCAGATGAGCTCAGTTAGTTAAGTCTTTTGACTACGTTAGGGAAAAGTTATCCTGGTGGAATCGCCCGTGCTTTCCGAGCAAAGGAAGTTTTTCCGAGTTCGGTTTTGGAAGAACCAATGGATTAGTCTCTTGTTCGGATATTCGTGGGCAAGGACCCAAATGTGGGACCCTGCCCGACATAAGAAGTGCTACTTTCGCTCTACTAGCACCCCTGAAATTGTTTCGCGGTAGGGACAGGGATCTTACAGTAGGTATCATAGCTAATTGGCTAATGAGGATCAACCGAGAAGCCGAATATATCAAAAGTTTATCAAGAAGCACAAAAAGGTTGTAATTGTGTGATAAGATTCATACGATTTGATGTGCAAACTGAAATTCTTAAGTTAGTAATTGGGTCTTCAGATGGAAGTACCACAATTGTATCGAACCCCTGACTTGCTTGAGGCCTAGACATGATAGTATTTACCTTATAATTCCAAGGACTGTGACTACTCGTATATACCCAGGGTATAACTGTAGCTCTTTACTGGCAGTATATACGAGTAAATCTAAGACTTGAAATTATAAGCATTAATACTATCCAGATGATGAATTCGAATGTGGTTGATATGATTTCAAATTTTGATTGAGAAATGATGAGTTGATTTGGATTCTGATTGAAAAATGAAGATTTCTGAATTTTGGCTGAATTGTAATAACTAAGTAAAACCTCAGTGAGGATGAATGGAACGAGTCCCTGTGATAATGTTCATAGCTAGAATGACGTTAATGACTCCAGCAAATCACTATGAGATTAGTGGATTTTGCTGGCAGATTGCTGCTGTAAACACTTGACCCAGTGGATCAAGTTAAAGGAGGTCAAATTAAAAATTTGCATTAATGAAAAATTTCCAAAGGACTGTTCAGATAGAAAATTCGATCTAATGGACCATTATTGTGATAAGGAATTGAATGTTATGATCTGAGTGAATTGTTATTTAATAATGAGTTTTATATAAGGAATCTTTATCCCAGGATTCTGTTGGGTTCACTAAAATATAAGGAACCCATAATCAGTTTGATCTTAAGAAGTTTTGCGAGATGAGGATATCTCGAGTTTTTTAAGTGGGGTAGAATGTAAGATTCCTCCCCAGCCTCTCAGGATGTCCAGTATCTTGCCCTGTAGTCAAATTCCTCTTCAGAAATATCAAAGATCTTGTTTCTACCTGTTTTGTCTAGAGAGAGGATATTTAGATTTTGGATATTTTTGGATGGAAAAATATCTCTTCGTATTTAATATAAGTTTCCCTGAAATTGAAGTTCAAAAAGATTTCCAGAAGGTGCATTAGAAATCAAGTATAATTTGTTCAAGAGGCATTATCCTGAGGGTCAAGATTTTTTCAAAATTTTAAATTAAGGTTCCTATGGGCCAATAAGATCAATCCATGTGTGGGGAGGAGATAAATCCAATTTGTAAAAGAAAATACCCAAAAATGAGTAAATGCTCACATAAGATGAAGAGTTGACTATGTACAAGGTTTATTAGTAAAAAACTATGAGTAATATTAAAAAAATGAGATATTTTGGGTCTAATGATTCATTTTGACACATGTGTAAGGAAGGGGAGTCCCTTCAAGGAGGCGCCTACTTCACATGCTTGAATGAGTTTTAAACTCAAAAATAATGTGATATTTTTATCTCTCCTCTCTCTTGGATCAAACCGAATCAAAACCGAATAAAAAAGGAACCAAACTAGGTCCAAATCTAGTCCAAATTCAACCAAATTGAATCTGAAAAATTCTAGAAATCAGTTGGTCTTGGTTAGAGCCTCCCTCTCCTATAAATAGAACCTGAGCTCTTTGTAACAAGATAGGAGAATTATACTATGCCAGAATTATGCTGAAATAATGATAATTTTTACTATTCTCCCAAGTGATTGGTTGGGGGCCTCTACCGTGATCAAAGAATCAAGCAATTTGTAAGGTAAAGTGTGAATTTTGATCTTTTTCCATAATTTCTCAATGTTTCTCTCTTCTCAACCCCTCTCAAGCTTGAGAAGCTAAATTAGAATGGCTTTTTAATGCTATTGAAGTTAATTGATGAATGGTAGTAAGGAAATACATAAATTTCCATTTATGCTTAATTTTAATGGTTTTTATGATTTTTGTCTTCTCTAAAATGAAAATGATGTTATGCCTCATTGAGAAAAGACATTCCCCTCTCTTCTTTAGTAAATCCAACCATTCTTTATCCTAGATGAATGATGAATGGATAAAATCAAGTTTTTCATAATGTTTCTCTTAAATAAGTAGAAATTGCTTACATTAGAATGAATTAAATACTCTTGGTGAAATTCTAGTTGATTTTAGAAAGTTAAAAATTAAAAAATGGTCAGCTATACAAAGGAGGTTATGGTAAAATTTTCTAAAATTGTGTAAAAATAAGTTTTACTTTTTATTCTAAAAGTGTAATTCCTACTAAATTGGATTTATGCATGGATAGATGCATAAAGAATTTAAATTAATCCAAAAAGTGTTATTTTCATCAATTCTTATTTTATGCATAGAAAGATGCATAATGAATTTTATTTTTAATTCAAAAGAGTGATTTTCATCATAAATGATTTTATGCATAAATTAGATGCATAAACAAAATTCTTTTATATTAAAAGAATGATTTTCATCATAAATGATTTGTACTATGCATAAACATATGCATAAAAGATATATATTTTTATATTAAAAGTGTGATTTTCATCATAAATGATTTGTATACATAAACATATGCATAAAATATATTTTTTTATATTAAAGGTGGGATTTTCATCATAAATGATTTTATGCATAAATTAGATGCATAAAAGAAATTCTTTTATATTAAAAGAGTGATTTTCATCATAAATGATTTGTATGCATAAAAGATATTTTCTTAATATTAAAAGTGTGATTTTTATCATGAATGGATTTTATGCATAAATTAGATGCATAAAAGAAAGTTTTTATTTTAAAAGAGTTATTTTTCATTGGATTTAGTTTTTATGCATGGGAAGATACATAAGAGAAATTCTTTTATTCTAAAAGTGTAATTCCTACTAAATTGGATTTATGCATGGAAAGATGCATAAAGAAATTTATTTTTATGTCAAAAGAGTTATTCTCATCAATTTTCATTTTATGCATAGAAAGGTGCATAAAGAATTTATTTTTATGTCAAAAGAGTTATTCTCATCAATTTTCATTTTATGCATAGAAAGGAGCATAAAGAATTGATTTTTATGTCAAAAGAGTTATTCTCATCAATTTTCATTTTATGCATGGAAAGGTGCATAAAGAATTTATTTTTATGTCAAAAGAGTTATTCTCATCAATTTTCATTTTATGCATAGAAAGGTGCATAAAGAATTTATTTTTTTATCAAAAGAGTTATTTTTATCAATTTTCATTTTATGCATAAAATGATGCATAAAGAAATTTATTTTTATTTCAAAAGAGTTATTCTCATTAAAATTGAGTTTATGCATAGAAAGATGCATAAAAGGTTTATTTTTATTTTGAAAGTGTTATTCTCATTCAAATGGAATTTATGCATAGTAAAATGCATAAAAGGTTTATTTTTAATTCGAAAGTGTTATTTTCTTTAAAATTGAATTTATGCATAAATAGATGCATAAAAGGATTTTTTAAAAAGTGGCATTCCTACTAAAGTTGTCTTTAAGCCTAATTAGATGCGTAAAGAATCTTTATATCAAAAAAAATATAGAATTCTCTTACATTCTATAAATAGATGTGATGAGAAGTGATAGGAATCAGATAGATGTAAATGGAATGTGGATATGGATGTATGAATGTGGATGTGGAAATGGAAGTAGGAATGTGGATATGAATGTGGATGTGGAAATGGAAGTAGGAATGTGGAATGTGGATGTGGATGTATGAATGTAGATGTGGATGTGGATGTGGAAATGGAAGTATGAATGTGGAATGTGGATGTAGATGTAGATGTGGATGTGGATGTGGAAATGGAAGTATGAATGTGGAATGTGGATGTGGATGTATGAATGTAGATGTGGATGTGGATGTGGAAATGGAAGTAGGAATGTGGAATGTGGATGTGGATGTATGAATGTAGATGTGAAAATGGATGTATGAATGTGGATGTGGATGTGGATGTATGGATGTATGGATGTGGATGTGGATGTATGAATGTGGATGCGAAAATGGATGTATGGATATAGATATGGATGTGGATGTGGATGTGGATGTATGAATGTGGATGTAGATATGGATGTGGATGTAGATATGGATGTGGATGTATGAATGTGGATGTGGATGTGGATGTGGATGTATGGATGTATGGATGCAGTTATGGATGTCGATGTGGATGTGTATGTATGAATGTGGATGTATGGATGTATGAATGTGGATGTGGATGTGAAAATGGATGTATGGATGTGGATGTATGGATGTGAATGTATGAATATGGATGTGGATGTGGATGTATGGATATATAGATGTGGATGTGGATGTATGAATGTGGATGTGAAAATGGATGTATGGATGTAGATATGGATGTGGATGTATGGATGTGGATGTGGATGTGGATGTATGAATGTGGATGTGGATGTGGATGTAAAAATGGATGTATGGATGTAGATGTGAATGTGGATGTGTATGTGGAATAATAAATGCGAATATGTATATGAATGGATATGAAGTTGACATGAGCAAATGGATGAGATGAGATGTCATGTGAATCAGAATGTGAATGAATAATATAAGTGAACGAATGAGATGTAATGAGAAATGGATGTGATGAGACGTAATGTAAATTAAGAAAGATAGGAATGGATGTTATGTGAAGTGAATGAATCTGATGTGATGGGATGGTGGAAAATGATGTATCTGGTCAAGAATGGATATACATATGATTTGGATTTGGGTTAAGTAATATGGATTGATGTGGAACAATCTGGAAAGACGGAGTTCAATATAGAAACTGTATTTGTAAACGGTTTGTAAATGAGTATTTTATGTCAAGAATGCTGGGGAAGCATTTTGACTGTCTTGAGAATATGGTCGTGGAGATCTACCTATTAAAGTTGCAACAGCTGATGGAGAGTCAACGGAGGACGTCTCGCGTAGCAAGGTCGGCCGAGGTCTTGACTAGCCTCGGTTCGATTTAAATGGTGAGCTTCTGGTACGGTGGATGAGGGACCAAGGAAGCGACCTATGAGTGAAGCGCTAGGTGACCTACGAAGGATCCTAGAGGGTGCTGACCATACGGTGCTCGGGCTCTGGGTCACCGAAGATACCCACATGTGCGTCGTGGAAGATATTGGAACAAGGAGTAAGAGTTATTTTCTGAAACCGAGTATGGATCTGGTTGATTGACCTTGCTGGTCCTCAAACTGATGAGTCCATAGCTCTCTTATATGAATCTGTTGGTTGATCTTGCTGATCTTCAACGAGGATTCCATCTTGATTTTTATATGTGAATATATTGCCGGTTACTATGAGCTAGGAACTATCGAAAAGGCCCCTATGTGAACAGGTGGTGAGCGTTCTAGTTGCCAATGATGCCATAAGTACACCGATGAAGGAATGATTGGAAATAAGGATTCAACCAGAGATTTTGAGGATTGTGATCAGTGACACAATGGTTTCATTAAAAGATTGTTTTAAAGATAGCTGATGCTGAGAAAAAGGCAATTTCATATTGGGTGTGTAAGTGGTGTGACTAGTTTTATGTTTGCATGAACATCTGGCTAGGGGGCCTGGGAACTCTTTTCCCTGGTACCCGAGACAAAACATAACCATTTCCTAATTGGATCCTATCACTACAGTGGTTGGGCGGTTGGCTAACCCATGGGACTAGATGGGGTTAGGATGGACTGATGGATTTGTAAATCGAGACTCAATTTCTGTTTAGTTCGATAGATGAAGTAAATCCCGGACAAAAACTGTTCTACAAAAAAGAATCAACGGTTGTGCCTCTCAACAATGAGGAAAAAAGCGTTGGTCTCTATGATCCAAGTACAGTATTTTTCCCTGATCTGACTATGGGACTTACGGGTTCAGTCAGATGAGCTCAGTTAGTTAAGGCTTTTGACTACGTTAGGGAAAAGTTATCCTTGTGGAATCGCCCGTGCTTTCTGAGCAAAGGAAGTTTTTCCGGGTTCGGTTTTGGAAGTACCAATGGATTAGTCTCTTGTCCGGATATCCGTGGGCGAGGCCCCGAATGTGGGACCCTGCCCCGCACAAGAAGTGCTACTTCCGTTGCTAGCACCCCTAAAATTGTTGCGTAGTAGGGACAGGGATCTTACAGGGCAAAGCTTAGGATCAAAAGCTTGGATTTAGGTTGAATGGGTTCGACTGGCTATGGGAAAATAGGGACTGGTTTAGGTTGAATGGGTTCAACCGGCTATGGGAAAATAGTGTGGACCAAAAGAGAGCTATTTGCAAACTCTTTTTGCCACATTTCATTGAAATGCTCATGTGCTTCGAGATAGTACCCACATATTTCAACCAATGGGTTTCTGAGTTGTCTGGGAAGACATATCTTTCTAGCCTAGGGAATCCCTCCAGCCTGTGAGTTCTATGGGAGCATGTACTCCTTGATGGCTTTGCTCTAAAAGCCCGTTCAAGCTCTTGGGTGGCTACGTTGGGTAGATATGTTGAACTTAGCATGCATAATGACATAAGTTGTTTCCCATCTGCCATGGCAAACCTTGTACATCAGTGTGTCAAGGTAAGATATCCAGGGTAGCGAGGATATGCATCCAGTTCTCAGAGTCTTCCGGCTCTAGGTGCGGGGCACAATCCTCATTGTCTCTTTCATCTTCTAGAGTTTTATGGCATGTATGGCATAGATGGACTTCAGTAGTTCTTGTAGTTTTGTGACGGAGTCCTTTGCATGTATCATCTTTGATTCTCTCGTAAAGGGTCTACCGAGGATGCAGTCATATGAAGTTGACTGACGTCCAAAGTTCACCACAAAAATATGGCGGTAAGTAGTTCCAAGGATCTTGACCTTTAGATCCCTTAGTAGACCAATGGGTCTAGCAGTGGATCCATCAACGAGTTTAACTAGTGATCGGGTGTTATCCACGGCAAGTGCTCCCCATTTTTCCTAGCATTGTTTGGTAACAATGCTCACTCTAGCTCCCCCTTCCAAGATTGCGATAACTTGGAGGCCATCAAAGGTTATGGGTAAAGTTGCGTTGAGTTCATCGCCTTCAACCTTATGAGGTATATGAAATTCTTCTTCCTCAAATTCATCAGAGCTGTCGGGCTCTATAGTTTTGTATATGCCTGCTTTGAAACCTCCCTCCATCCAGTCTTTCAGGTTGTTACATAGGCTTGGGCTACCTTGGAGCAAGGTGCCGATAGGGATTTGGACCTGAGACGAGAGGAAATAAGAGAGACATGCAATGTCTCTTAGAACAAAGGTTGTCCTTTGAGGAAGGTTGGGTTTGCTTTGTCTTAAGCTTTTTGAAGTGTATGGGATGGGAACATGGATTTTTGCATCTATTCCCCTATGATGTTCATCTCCCAAGTTTCTAAGATATTTCACTACCATGTCTTCTATTGGGGGGTAGCTTCTACTTCTGTTAACTCTTGCAGGAGTGGTTGGTCTAGAAGCTCGCAAGGATATACCTGAGCATCATGCAAAGGTCTTTGGTTTGAGACCGATGGGCATGGTTCAAGGTAGGCAGTAGGAGGATCGGCTTCCAAATGAGCTTGGCACTCACTGACTAACTCTTGGGCTGTGAGGAGTCCTTCTTTTTCCTCAATAGGGTTAGGGTACTCAATGAGATTTTTGCAGTAGCTTGAAGGTGTCCATGGGTTCTCTAGCTTGGGCAGCAGCCCTCAACAATGCTTCTTTGGAGGAATAAGTCGATGGATGAGTTGTTGTGCTAGAGTCTAAACCGCTTTTGATAATTACTCGGCTTTCTCCCTTCCCAACCTTTGTGGCTTTATTTCATGAGCGCTGAGTTGCTCGTGCTTGTTCAAGGACTCTTGCTTGACCTTGATTTTGTGAGGTTGATGCCTCTGTGTAGCATGTACAATAGTCCTTTGCTTGTTTTGTAGCCTGGTCACTGCATTGAGAGGGATTGCTTGAATGAAACCATCTCTCACACTCAGAAGGTTAAGGCTAGTGTTGCGATTAGCTTCATGAGTCTTTCTAGTTGATCCTGGTCTCAGCAGACAGTCTTTATAAAGGTGATCAATACCGCACCCTACACACAATGGAGCTAGGGCGGGAGCACCTGCAAGGCACTCGCCATACCCTTTCGGTTGGGACACTCAGCCACTTGGTGAGGTCCACCACAATTGTAGCATTGTATGGGTGGTCTTTTAGTTGTCTGATTCATGTCCCTAAGCCCGAGGTTTTGGGGCTACTAAGTATACAGGGTACATTTGATCACCCTCCATGACATCGTGACTTAGGATTTGTGAAGGTGGGCTTGTTAGCTCTTGGGTTTCATAAGTGGAAGTTTCCAGGATTTCACCCTCATTCCCATCCTCAAAGAGTTCCGTCAGGGTTATCTGACAAACTGGTGCAACTTTGGGTGATGGGGGCAGAGGTGGAAGATTCTGGTACCCTCCTAAGGATACCTCTTTGGGGCACCTCTTGGCTAGGTTGAGGTGCGTTATGATGCACTAGAGCTTGCAAAGCTAGCAGTTGCCTGGGATTGGCAGAAAGTGCCTGAGGCATGGCTCGAGCAGCCTTGTGGTGATAGTAGTTAGAGATTTCATGATTGCCCCACTTTACACAATATGTGAAATAGGAGGCTTGGACGGGGTCTCAGATGAGGACACTCGGTGCCAGTATGGTTTTCTTGATAGGTCAGGCACTATACAAGTTCCCTTCTAGGATAGAGATGTGGATGGCCCCCTTGATCCCTGCCTTGGTTAATTCTACATTGTTGGGTCATTTGTTGCATTAGTGCAGTGGCCAATTTCTCTACACTTTGTCTTCCCTTTTCATTAGGCTTTGTGCTAGTGGTCTTGAAAGAGGCTTCAGATACACCTTCATGGAGTTGTTGGGAACCTGTTCCCTTGAAGTTGTCCTCAAACTTCAAAGCACTCGTGCAACATTGTTCAAAGGAGGTATGGTCTAAGGCAAACAAGGAGTTATGTAGGGGGAATATCTTCGAGTCCCTCCAGGAATCTCCTGATCTCCGGCATTGCAGTGTGACTAGTCTTCCTAGATTTTCTAGCTCTACGTACATCAAATCCTCATGACCAGTGTTACACATGTCATAAGCTCGGTCATCCCATGTCTCATTTACAATTAGCGCATTGCGCGGTTACAAAAAGATGAGTTACAAAAGGCGTAGTAGCCGCACAAAGGTCATGTTAACCAGGGTGGTTAACAAGGAGCAAGACTCTACCTCTCCTACACATTCACAAAGAAGTCTTGCTTTGAGGCTCCGCAACTTTATTGTGGGTAACACACAGTTAGAAGAGCCACATCCCAGGGTGAGAGGTATGGAACATCAATAGGAAAGTGAGCCCACACTGTCTCTAGATCCTAGAGTAAAAATTGGGCAAAGCGACAGCCACCATCAGACCCAGACTCAACCACGAGCCTAGAGAGGCATGCTCGTCTCGGGGGTGCCCGATTCATTCAGAGCCTAGAGACCCATACAAAACCTAGGGCCAGATCCATCTTCCCAAGGGCTTGAAACATCGTACCAAAGAGAAAGCGCCTACCCAGCCCTATCACATCAGCCTAGTGCACATGTATATCAACAATACCCACCTTGAGGAGCCTACCTCGGATACCACATGGGGCCACATGAGGCATAACCTAACCAGCACCCGCTCTAGCGATGGTAGGGCTAACACCAAAAATGTTAAGATTAGCCTTGGAAATAGGGAGGGGGTGGCTACGGGCATCACGCCCCTGGCCCCGACCTCAACCAGCACCAGGACCTAGATTAGAGCAGAAAAATCCCACAAACATCTCGAGGCTAATCACTAAATTTGATGGGACTCGAGACCCTATCCCACACTTAGAGATGTTCAACCAGATCTATGAAGGCTTTGGCCATCTGGAAGAGTAAGTTAAGGTGAGTGCCTCTGGCCTCACCCTAGACGATAAAGCTGGCCAATGGTTTAGATCCTTGAAAACTGAGGATAAGGCCACCTTCAAAGCCTTGAAAGAGGCCTTCAAGGTTGGATATTCTTGTCAGGGTACTAGATAGAGTCCTGTTGAGTAGTTTGAAAAGATGCAGGGGGGAAGAGAGCTAGAGCTCTTGTAAGCACACACACACTCTCAAAACCCTAATAGAGAACACACAAGGTGAGAGGCTGAAAATCTTCTTCTTCTTTACTCAACACTCAATACACCATATACAAATAAGAGTACACATAATATGAAAGGTACTCAACCAATACATACAAGGGTTCTGTATAGTGTGAACCCGACCGACTAAATGAGCTGGCGCTATAACTATGCCAGTCTCTAGAATGGCTATCACACAGCCTGTCATCCCACTGGCTGCATATCACCCATGATCTCACCAACCATGCTAGTGGTATAAGTGTGGGGCCTATCCCCCAAGCGGGTCATCAGTGTCCACCGCCTCACTAGACGAGCTCGATATCTCAACACTCCCCCTCGAGCTCAACTCCATCTCATGTACACCAAGTGAACCTCTGAATCTGCGAAGCTTCTCTGTATCCAATGCTTTGGTGAAGATGTCAGCTACCTGATCCTGTGTGCTGACATAAACAAGGTCAAGGTCTCCTGCCAAGACCTTCTCTCTGACGAAATGGTAGTGGACCTCTATATGCTTCGTGTGAGCATGAAAAACTGGGTTCTTGGCCAACTGTATACTGCTAATGTTGTCACAGAAAATGACAACTTATCTATCCACTGATAGACCCAAATCTGCAAGTAGCTTTCTCAACCAAGCTACCTCACATGCTGCCATAGCAGCTCCTTTGTACTCGGCCTCTGTACTGGATAGAGCAACCGTAGGCTGCTTCTTGCTGCTCCAAGTCACAACAGCACTCCCCAAAGAAAACATGAAGCCACTAGTAGATCTTCTATCTGAGATACTACCAACCCAATCAGCATTTGTGTACCCATGTACACATATCTCTGTCCCAGTCTCATAAAATAGTCCACAATGCAAAGTAGACCTCACATACCTCAGTATGCGTCTCAATGCATCCAAATGCGGTTTCTGTGGAACCTGCATAAACTGACTCACCAACCCAACAGCATAGCTCAAATCTGGTCTGGTGATCGTCATGTAGATCAAGCTTCCTACTATGCGCCTATACATAGTAGGATCCTCCAAGATCTCTCCTGAATCTGCACTCAACTTGCCATTCTGATCCAATGGCATGGAAATAGGCTTATAGCCTGTCATACCATACTTGGACAACATGTCCAAGCCATATTGTCTCTGCAGTAATCCAATACCATAATCACCTCAATGCCCAAGAAATATTTGAGCTCCCCCAGATCCTTCATTTCGAACTTCTGTCTGAGCAAGATCTTTACATCAAAGATCTCTGCATTATGGTCCCCCGTAATGATCGAGTCATCTACATAGATGACAACAAGCACAACCTCTCTATCACCATGTCTCACATACAACGAGAAATCTGCATTGGCTACATGAAAGCCAATAGTTACAAGATATTCAAAAATCTTGTCAGACCATGCTCTTGGTGCTTGTTTTAAGCCATACAAGGCTTTCTTCAACTTGCAAACTGCTCAGGGTGACTCACATCCTCATAACCAGGTGGCTGCAACATATACATCCTCATAACCAGGTGGCTGCAACATATACACCTCTTCTTGCAAATCCCCATGCAAGAATGCATTCTTTATATCCATTTGATGTAAAGACCATTGCTTCAAAGCAGCCACTGCTATCACAACTCTCACTGTTTCCATCTTGGCAACTGAGTTGAAAGTTTCCTCATAATCAATGCCATATGTCTGCACATATCCTTTGGCTACCAACCTAGCCTTATACCTGTTTATGCTTCCATCACTGTTATGTTTTACTTTGTACACCCACTTGCATCCAATGGCTTTCTTGCCTTTAGGCAATTGCACTAAATCCCAAGTTTCATTTCCATATAGTGCATCCATCTCCTTATCCATAGCTTTCTCCCAACACACATTTCCAATAGCCTCATCAATGCATGTGGGCTCTACAACCTGCACAACCTTTGCCATATATGCATAGTGATGTGCCACATAACCATCATAGGTAAACCTCTGCATAGGGTTTTTCACTCTCCCAGATCTTCACAGCTTTTCATTCATGGCTTCCATAGCCTTCTTTACACCAGGTGTTCTCATAGCTGGGATCCCAAGCTCCTCATCAAGGCTCATATCTGAGCCACTAGACTCTCCATCAACATGAGAATGCCCTGCAGAAATGTCGGGCATACCAAGGGGCTCAACCACTTTCTCTTTTCCTTTACGTGATGTACTAATCACATTTGCAGGACTGGTATTATGACGTAGCCTGCCACTCCATGGTCTATCAACAGACCCACTAGATGAGGACTCTCCTGGTCCACTCAAAGATTGTGATTGCTGACCTGCATTCTATGCAACCACACTTCCACTCACATCACCCCCAACAGCTTCTTTTTTAGCAGCATACCAACTGTGCTGATCTCATCAAAGACAACATCCCTGCTCACCCTCAACTCACGTGTAGCAGGGTTATAACACCTGTATCCCTTTTGCTCAAGGGAATATCCAATAAACACACATTTTTCAGCTTTTGGATCCAGCTTAGTTCTCACCTCATCTGGCATATGCACATATGCAATGCATCCAAAGACTTTCAAATGAGACAAATCAGGTTTTCTGCCCCAGTAAACCTCTCCTCTGGAATTACATCATGTATGGCTGCAGTTGGAGTTCTGTTCATGATGTATACTGCTGTAGAAATAGCCTCAGCCCAATAGCTATGCGACATATTCTTCTCTTCCATCAATGCTCGTGCAATCTCAGCAATGTGCCTGTTTTTTCGCTCAGCAACTCCATTTTACTGCGGAGTGTATCTGCATGTAAACTGTCTCTGAATACCATTCTTCTTCAAAAATTCAGAGAACTCATTGGAGAAGTACTCTCCCCCTCCATTCTCCCCCTCCATCTGACCTTAGGCACTTTACATTTCAACCATAACTCTGAAATTCTGAAAGTGAGTGAACACCTCACTCTTCTCCTTCATGAAATATACCCACACTTTCCTTGTGTGGTCATTAATGAATGTCACATAATACCTGCAGCAGCAGCCTCCCATAGACATGGTCTTTGTAGGACCCCATACATCTGAATGCACAACATATAGTGCATTTCTGCTCACATATCTGTTACGTGGAAATACATGCTTTGTTTGCTTTCCAAATTGGCATGCTTCACATATTCTCTGCATACCTTCCACTTTAAATTTTGGCAGCCCTGTCACAATTCCTTTAGTCTGCATAGACTTCATTCTCTGCACATTCACATGTGCAATTCTTTTATGCCAAATGTCTGTGTCTGCAAAAATTCTTGAATCATTTGCAAACATTGCAGCACTCATTTCAGGCATGTCTACATTCAACGTAAACATTCTGCCCACTCTGTTGCCTTTTGCAACTAACCTGCACTTATCTTTAAAGTCTTCAACATAACAACCATCAGGGTTAAACCGAACCTGCAAACCCTGCTCAATCATCTGGCCAACTAAAACTAGATTCTTTGTTATGTTTGAAACGTGAAGTACATCTGCAAGGTACTTCACTTTGCCATCCTACATAGACAATGGCACATCTCCAACATGGGCAATTGGATGAGCAGTGTCATCCCCCGTTTCCACAAAACCTGGTCTTTCAAGGTTTTTCATCTCCTTGAACCACTCCCCATGACTTGTCATGTGGTTCGAAGCACCTGAATCCGCATACCATACATCATCTTTTTGTGTTGCTTCATTCATGACATGCTGCATAACAAACAACCTTTCATTATCCTCATTGTTTCTGCTTGAGTCATCTTTTTGTGTTGCTTCATTCATGACATGCTGCATAACAAACAACCTTTCATTATCCTCATTGTTTCTGCTTGAGGATGCATAGTTGTTCTGCTGCACTTTCCCATTTTGCATGTCAGCCTGCTTCTTATAACATTCTGCCTGCACATGTCCAGGCTTACCACAATAAAAGAACTCACGTGCATCATTATATTGCCTTTGCCAATTTCCACGTCCTCTTTGACTCCCCCTGCCTCTGAATTTGCCTCTTCCACCTGTGTGTTGTTGATGTTGTTGTTGTGTATTTTGGGACTGTTGTTGCTGCTGCTGCTGGCCATAATTTTGATTACCTGTTCGGCCACCTCCTTGACTACGTCCATGGCCTCCTCTACCTCGTCCTCTACCTGAACTTGTGTAGAAGGCCTGTTGCTCTGAACTGTTTTTGTTTTGTGAAGACTATTGGTCTTCACCCAAGTTCTTCTCTTCTATAATCAGCATAGACACCAAATCTGTAAAGTTGGGAATGTTTTCTCGAGTCTGAATAGATGTCTTGAACGCCTTGTATTGTGGCCCGAGACCACCTAGACAGACTTCCACCTTATCATCATCATCTACTGACACACTACTGACACACCAATAGATGCAAGGGATTCCACAATACCCTTTATCTTCAATGCATAGTCATTCACAGACATGCTCTTTTTCTCCACAGTATGTTCATTCTTCAACTGTATCTCATGTGCCTTGGTATTTGTTTCATAGAGTTTTACCAAGGTGTCCCACGCCTCCTTGGGGGACTTGGCATCCTGAATGTGCCCAATCATGGTGTCCTGTATACTAATGGTGTATACTAATGGAAAGCCAATACATAACTTTCTTGGCTCCTTGGTTCCAGTCTTTAAACTCTTTCACATCTGCAGCAGTCGGATTTATGTCCGGTATCTCCGGTGCCTCTTCATGCTCACCTTTTATGTAGTCCCAATAGCCCTTTCCCATCAGGAAATTCCTCAACCTGAACCTCCAAGCATGGAAGTTGTTCTTATCAAGCTTCTCAGCCACAATTTGGGTTATGCCATCATTTGATATCTTGCCAGACACATAAATTTACCAAAAACAGCACTCTAGTTTGTCGTGCACAAACTGTTGTATTTTCTGTAGCGGTACTGTAGTACTCTCAAATGTCACAACCACTGACTTCAATATGCATACATACACCCAATGGCAATTGTTGACCTCTTTGCAGCACCCACAGTGTCTGCATAGCCAATTTGTCTTCCTGCAGTTCTTAAAACAGAGTTCTGCAGAGAATCGATGACTTACCGCATTGCTCGAAATCGCCTGCTTTCTGAAAAACGGAGGTCCAAATGCACCTGAAACGCATTTTCGGCCCAAAAAATTTTGTCCGATAGGACAATATTGAAAAACGGAGGTCCAGACGCGCCCGAAACGCGTTTTCGGCCCAGAAAATTTTGTCCGATAGCTTTACTTCCATGAAGAAGAGCTTTGATTGAAGAGCTTTCTTTGCGGGAGTAAAGCTATAGGACATGATAGTTGCCCTATAGCTTTACTCCCGCGAAGAAAGCTCTTCAATCAGAGATCATTTGCCGGTGCCTCCCGTAGAGCTCTCGACAAGGGTGTAGTCTCACCAACACAAATAGGGAAGAGTAGTTGAAGCTCTTACCCCCTCGTACCGCTTCCTGTGGTTCTCCTGCTTGCAGCAGCTCAGCCCTTAGCACGAACCAGGCTCTGATACCATGAAAAGATGCAGGGGGGAAGAGATCTAGAGCTCTTGCAAGCACACACACACTCTCAAAACCCTAATAGAGAATACACAAGGTGAGAGGCTGAAAATCTTCTTCTTCTTTACTCAACACTCAACACACCATATACAAATAAGAGTACACATAATATTAAAGGTACTTAACCAATACATACAAGGGTTCTCTATAGTGTGAACCCGACTAAATGAGCTGGCGCTATAACTATGCCAGTCTCTAGAATGGCTGTCACACAGCCTGTCATCCCACTGGCCGCATATCACCCATGATCTCACCAACCATGCCAGTGGTATAAGTGTGGGGCCTATCCCCCAGGCGAGTCATCAGTGTCCACCGCCTCACTAGACGAGCTCGATATCTCAACATAGTTGCACAATGTTAGACAAAAGGATGGGAAAACCATCCGAGATAACAACAATAGAGTTGGATATGTCCACTCCCATTACAGTGCCAAAGACAAGTTCTCTGATGAAAGGTTAATAGGGAGATTTTCGAAGGTCTGGATGACATACTCCTACACAATTCCTTGTATACCTTGGCCCATACCTCCTTCAAGCAATACTGTGGTAGGAGTGCTATGGACTTCGAGAACGACTTCAAGGGAACACGTTCCCAAGAACTCCTTGAGGAGGGTACATCAGAAGAAGCCTCATTCAAGACCACCAGCACTAAATTTGAAGGAAAGAGCAAGGAGTCCACTTTTAGACAACAAGTCAAGAAGTTGGCCCCACTACATTAATGTAGCAAATGACCCAACATTGGAGAACCAACCAAGTCCAGGATTGGGTTGCCCAACCCCATCTCTATCCGAAGAGGGAGCTAGTATGGTGGTGCTCAATTTGTGGAGCTAACCATACCAACACAGAGTGTCCACATTTGCAACCCTGTCCCACCCTCTATTGCACATATTGCCAAAGATGGGGGAATCATGAAGTCCCAAACTGCTATCAGCAAAACAAAAAGGGATTCTGAAGCTCGAGCTCTACCTCAAGCCCTGCCTGCCAAGGTAACTGCTAGCCTTGCTAGCACCTGCACTTCACAATGTACCTCAACTAGGCCAAGAAGTGGCCCAAAGAGGAATTCTTAGGGTACCCAAAATTCCCTTACCACCCCCTGTTCTCCCACCTCAACCTCCATTGCATGAATCACACATGTTTGTCAGCCAGCCTTGATGAAAATCTTTGAAGAAGGGGATGAGGGAGAAGTTCCTCAAGGTCCTGCCTATGAGAACCTCTAGAGCCAACTAGTCCACCCTTCCAAATTCTAAGCCACCACATGATGGAGGGTGACCAAATGTTCCAACTGTACTTAGCAGCCCCAATCCCATGGGACAAGGACATGAATACAATGGTGAAACGACCACCCATGCAATGCTATCATTGTGCAAGACCTCACCGACGAGTGGATGAGTGTAAAGTATGCTGGGGTGGTTGGAGAACATGACCACTTCAACGAAATATGGAAAAGGAGTTCACAAATAGCTACCTTTTGGTCCACACAACCACCCTAGAGCCAATGGATCCCGTTGATCCCAAACCCAAACCTGAAAAGGTTTGCCACTCTGTGCGCAAACCACGCAATAAGAAGTTAGTGTTGCAAAAAAAGAAGCCAAAAACTGATAGAAGAAGAAAGCGCTAGGGTAGAAGAGACCAAAAAAGTGCCCAAACACTTCAAAGCCTTCCAGATCACCAACAAATTTGTGCAATATGACTCGGTCCAAAGGTCCCACAATGGACAACCAGGGATCTCATATGATGGTCCAACCAAGATAAAAGAAATTAACCTGGCTGGCCCAGGCAAAGATTTGAGGCCAGTATATTGGAGATCTCTCTACTACTGAGGAAGATACCGAGCTCATTTTCCTACTCACAAAATTCCAAGATTGCTTTGCCTGGAAGTACACGGATATGAAAGGTGTACCTTCCGAAGTAGTCAAGCACACCATTATGATGGTTAATGGAGCAAGACCGGTCAAACAAAGGGCTTACCCTATGAAGTCGAAATATTCCAAGATGTTCCGCGAGAAATCAATAAACACATTGATGCCAGATTCATCTACGAAATGGAGCACACAGAATAGGTATCACCCATAGTGATAGTGCCCAAAAAGAATGGGAAGGTAAGAGTGTATTTGGACCTTAAAAAGGTCAATGCTACCACCATACGGGATCATTATCCCTTGCCCTTTACGGAGCATGTACTCAAATGAGTTGCAAGAAAGAAAGCCTACAGCTTCCTTGATGGATTCTCCAACAACCAGGTGCCGACAACCAGGCGTTGATCAACCCCAAGGATCAGCACAAAATAGCCTTTGCTATATAATGGGGCATTTACGCATACCGCATCATGCCCTTTGGGCTAACCAATGCCCTTGGCACCTTCCAGCGACTAATGTGCATGGCCTATAAGGAATATCTTTGAAAATACCTTGAGGTCTGCATGGATAACCTCTGTGTCAACTCTGCATGGAAGGCACGCCTTGACTGTTTACGTAAGATGCTAGAAAGATGCAGGCTGTACCGAATTTCATTGAACCCACTCAAATGCCAGTTTTGGGTTAGGTATGGAGTTATCCTGGGACACATTGTCTCCCGATAGGGAATCTCCACGGACAATAGCAAGGTGAGGCTCATCCTTGAGTTGCCCCCACCCATCAATTTTAAGGGAGTCTAGCGCTTCATGGGACATGTTGGCTATTATCGATGATTCATTTTTATGTATGCTGATATATCTTGACCTCTTTACGGACTCTTGATTCTTTTTGAGTAGACGGAGGAATGCCAACAAGCTTACACCACCCTCAAGAAAGCCTTGGCTCTAGTACTTCTATTGTAATGTCCCCCCCACTGGGACCTATCTTCGATGTCCACATCGACGCCTCTGCCTTTACTATTGGATGTGTGCTAGTCCAGCCTGGTGAACACAAGATGGATTTTTCCCATCAGCTTTGCCAGCCACCAACTCAACAAGGCTGAGAGAAATTACACCACAATTGAAAGGGAGGGTTGTCCATGGTTTATGCCATTAAGAAGTTTCACCATTATCTTCTGGCAACCAAATTCATCTTCTTCGTAGACCATCAAAATCTTCTATACCTGGTAAACAAGACCTATACAACAGGAAGAATCACCAGGTGGCTGTTGATCTTGCTTGAGTTCAACTTCACTGTCAATAGTGTGGAAGGGCTCACAGCATGTCTTGGCACACCACATGTCAAGAATCCCCAACGGTGAGCCACCCATGGGAGTTGATGATGGTTTACCAGATGCCACCCTATTCCAATTATGTTTAGTTCCTGAGGGGCGAGGAGGTAGCACATTTTCTAGCCAATGGCCTACTAGTGGACCCCCTCCTAAACAAGGAATGTGCTCAATGCCTCTTCAAGTAGGTAGCTCCCCACCAACTCATTCCAGGCCAACTTTACAGGGAAGGGAAGGATGCAATTACTAGACACTGTGTCCGTGAAGAGATGAATATGTCTTCCTTCTAGCACAAGCTCACTCTACCTGTGATGGCGGACCAAAGAAGAAAGACCCCAACTAGAGTAGGTCGCTTTAGAGATAGAGTGGAAGGTCCATAGTCTTATGGATGCAACTACCAACATGCCAAACCTTGCCATCCCTCCCCAACCACCCCCCGGCCTCCTTGAACTACAACACAAGACCCTCCAGCTAAACCTCCTCCAACATAATATCTTCCTCCATAACGAGACTCCCACCTCCACCTTCTCGACCATCCTCTCCAGAATCTATCATGCCTCCCACACCATCCTCGCCATGTTCTTCTTCTAGAACACCATCTCTTTCATTGAATCTCCTTTACTAAGCCCTCCACCATATTTTATTTTCCTCACCATGTCTTTCTAAACCTCCACTCCTAGTGCTGAGTCCTTATCTTCTCTGACTGCCTGGATGAGGGTGACTTTATCAACCTTTTTTGTTCCCCCTACTGTATTATGCCCATACCCCACATCCACCAATATCATCAACAGGGCCATACAATGGATACACACACATGGTTGGCATGTTGTGTGGATGATGAGGCCTATCACGATCTCACCACCCACAAAGGCTAGCACTGTCAACATGCTCATTGACGCATCTACAACTAATGTGCACCAGCCAACAAGTGCCACCTCTTTGACACGGTGCACATGGCCTACCCCCAAGATATCTCCAATGAGGAATATTGGGAGGCCCTCAAATTTTATTAATCCATGAAGTTAGCAATCCATGAATTTTAAGGTAAAGGAAGAGGACACTATAGACACTGCACAGGACAAGGATGATAATGACACATCTAGTAGCACAGACATGTCTAAAGAAGGCCCCTCAATAGGATTAGTGGGAGAGGCACTTACATGTTTCAACATCAGCAGTTGCACATGCTCCAAGAACTTCTGTCAAAGGTAAGGAAAAGGAACATGCCTTGATCTCCCTTCCCCTAGACGAACCCACTATTCAGCCCCCCTCTCCTTGCCTACACCTCACCACTTGCTCCTTTCATCGAACCACCCACCCATACACGAAGTCTCACTTCGTCTTCTACTAGAACATTAGTGGCTTCTACCACTAGCCTCCCATTGAGCTTCATTGTTGCTAATTCGGAGCATGAAACCATGAGGAAGTGAGGTATGTTAACCACATTGGCTAACATTACTACGAACGCACGGTAACATCTTCAAGCCAATTTTTTTGTACCACACATTATTGCGCTTTATGTAAACTGATTATGGAAATCTCTGATCTTACAAATTGTGTAATGCTAGGAGAGAAATCTTAAGCTTACAACTTGTGTAATGTCAATAATGTGTACATTTAGACTAGGAATTTAGCCTAGACTAACTTATTGGGCCCCAGAATATTATTTGGGTTGAGTCTTATGTATAAGACATTTTAAGTAATGAGAAATGAGACATATTGGGCCTCAGCATACTATTTGGGTTGAGTCTTATGTATAAGACATTTTAAGTAATGAGAAATGAGACATATTGGGCCTCGGCATACTATTTGGGTTGAGTCTTATGTATAAGACATTTTGAGTAATGAGAAATGACATAATCCTATTCTCATAATTGAGTTTGAGACTTCTTTCTCTTGTGCTTGAAGTAGCTTGTATGCTTTCTCTACTTATTTATTGCATTCATTCTCAGGAATTGTGTGGGTGAGTGATGTTGTTGATGTATGTTCTCTTCTCCCTCTCTTCTTTTGTCTACTACTATCTCATGCTCTCACTGACTGTGGCATCGAAGAAAAGGATAACCTTTCCATAGCGCTCTCTCTCTCTCTCTTTGATCCCCACCCATTTGCAAATCTCCTTTATGGTGATAATGAAGGACCCTAGCTCTCCACAAGAGAGAGTTACTCTACCAAGAGTGGCTTGAGGTGTAGATCGGGTAAGACCCTTGCATTCTCCTTTTTTTCTCTCTATCTTGCAAGCCTCAAGTGTTTTCAATCCAATAAACAAAGAAGTATGAAAAGCTTGGGAGAAAGTTAATTGAGCCTACCATCTCAGCTATTGTGAGCATTAAAAAGAATGTGGGGGAGAGGGAGAGCTTCAAACCCCTAGTAAGAAAACACACACACACACACACAAGAGAGAGAAAGACACAAGAAAGAGATAGATAGCTGAATTTTCTTCTATATTCTTCTTCTCTACTCAACTAACCTAACATAAAGATAAGAGTACACACTATATGGGTTAGTACTCAACTACTACAACATACAAGGGTCGGTCCATAATGTGAACCTTACTAAATGAGCTGGCGCTATAACTATGCCAGTCTCTAGTAATCCAAAATGGCTGTCACAGAGCTTGTCATCCCACTGGCCCCATATCACCCATAATCTCACTAGCGATGCCAGTGGTGTAGATGTGGAAGCTATCACCCAAGCGGATCATCAATGTCCGCTGCCGTAGCACTAGTTGAGCTCGATATCTCAACACTCCCCCTTGAGCTCAACTCCACACACTACACTCCAAGTAAGCTCCTAAACCTATGGAGCTTCTCTGTGCCCAATGCCTTCGTGAAGATGTCAGCCCACCTGATCCTCTGTGCTAACATATACCAAATCTACATCTCCTGCTATAGGACCTTCTCCCTCACAAAGTGATAATGCACCTCAATGCGCTTCGTTCTAGCATGATATATTGGGTTACTGGCTAATTGTATGGTGCTCATGTTGTCACAATATATGACAACTTTCCTATCCACGGGCTCTCCCATGTCACCAAGTAGCTTCTGAAACCAAGCTACCTTACAAGCTGCCATAGCAGCACCCCTGTACTCTACCTCTATACTTGACAAGGCAACAGTTGGCTATTTCTTACTACTCCAACTCACAACAGTAGAGTACAGGGGTGCTGCCATATACTCTACCTCTATACTCGATAAGGCAACAGTTGGCTACTTCTTACTCCAACTCACAGCAGCACTCCCAAATGACAACATAAAACCACTAGTAGATCTCCTATCTGCAATACTACCAGCCCAATCAGCATCTGTGTACCCTTGCAAGTGTATCTCTGTACTAGCCTCATAGAAAAGTCCATAATCAACTGTGGACTTTATGTACTTGAGGATATGTCTAGTTGTATCCAAGTATGGCTTTCTAGGGGGGCCTGCATAAACTGACTCACAACTCTAACAGCATAGCTCAAGTCTGGCCTTGTAATGGTCATGTAGATCAAACTACTACCCACTACGTGCCTATATGTAGCGGGGTCCTCCAAAAGCTCACCTGTATCTGTGGAAAGCTTTGTGTTCTGCTCCAATGGCACTAAAACAGGCTTACAGCCTGTCATACCATACTTGGACAACATGTCCAAGCCATACTGCCTCTGCAATAGCAAAATGCCATGAGGTAATCTCACCACCTCTATGCCCAATAAATACCGCAGCTCACCACCCAAATTCTTCATCTCAAACTTCTGCTTCAAAAGCATCCTAACATCATGTATGTCTGCATCACTATCACCAGTGAAAATCAAGTCATCCACATAGACAACTAATAGCATGATCCCTCTATCTGTATTTTTCACATATAGGAAAAAAATCTACATTGGATATCTGAAATCCAATGGTAACAAGATACTCCCCGATCTTGTTTGACCATGATTTGGGTGCTTGCTTCAAGCCATACAAGGCTTTGCGTAACCTGCACACAAAGTTTGGATGTGTATCACTCTCATAACCTGGTGGCAGCATCATGTACACTTCTTCTTGCAAATCACCATGCAAGAAAGCATTCTTTACATCCATTTGATGTAAAGACCAACCCTTCGGTGCAACCATAGCAATGACAGATCTCATGGTTGCCATTCTTGCAACCGGGCTGAATGTCTCCTCATAGTCTATGCCATAAGTCTGCGCATAGCCCTTGGCAACCAATCTTGCCTTTTACCTGCTCACTGAACCATCAGCATTGTGCTTGACTTTATACACCCACTTGCATCCAATTGCCTTCTTTTCCTTAGGTAAAGGCACTAACTCCCATGTTGCATCTACATCTAATGCTGCCATCGCCTCATCCATGGCATCTTCCCATTTCTTATTTCCAATTGCCTGCTCAAAGAAAGTGGGCTTTGTATTGGTTTTACCATCATGTAAGCATAATGATGGGCTGTATATCCATCATATCTCAACTTGTCAACAAGTTATCTAACCCTCGTAGACCTGCGTACACCTAGATCACTGCTGCCAGGTGTCCTCAAAACAGCCCTGGTTCTCCTTACACGAGGAGTATTCACAGATGGAATGCCAAGCTCCTCCCAAAATCCTTTACCCATTAGGAAATTGGTCATTCTGAACTCCCAAGCATGGAAGTTATTCCTATCCAGCTTCTCATTAACAATCTGATTAATTCCGTTAGACATGTTTTCCTACAGCAATAACCTGCAAACAAACAACTTCTGTATGCAACCTGTAATACAACAGTATCTCTTGTAACTACTGCAGGAGTGGTACTTCAGCACAGCTTGTGTGTCACCAAATGTGACTAGAGTACATGTACATACACCTAGTATCAACAATACATGTGCAAACCTTGTCTGCACTTCCAAAATGCACTGCTACACTGTAATAACCAGATTTGGAGCAGAAACAGTTCTCTACCAGAACTTTCAAAAAACTACCAAAAATACCCTATAGTGACGAAATGGGGCCCGTAATGTGCCCGAACAAAGAGATGGATAGCTGAATTTTCTTCTATATTCTTCTTCTCTACTCAACCAACCTAACATAAAGATAAGAGTACACACTATATGGGTTAGTACTCAAGTACTACAACATACAAAGGTCGGTCCATAATGTGAACCTGACTAAATGAGCTGGCGCTATGCACAGGGCTCGGCGGGCTCTCGTCTCCTCTCTATAATATATATCGAAGTAATTTGCATGGATTTGTATGAGAGAGAGACCTCATCACCATGGTACGTTGTTATTAATGTTATTTTTGGTCAACGAAGGTGTTGTACAAGCTGCTCACCACCACCACCGGGGATGGACGAGAGAAAAAGCAGCTGACTCCTCCTCCTCTTCTTGCCGATTGATCTTGGAAGAAAAGCTCAACATGTCTCTCGACAACATGTTTTGGGACAATTACAGGTCAAGATTGCCCAAAAGGGACATGGCTATGCAGCATGGCAAGCCTCAAGACCTTGTGCACATTTGGAGCACGCGTGCTAGATGCAAACAACCCTACATTTCTTCCATCTCTCTTCGGAGCTTGAAAGCTCTGCCGCATTTGTCTAAGCGCTAAAAGCCGGAGACGGGGGTGGGTCCGTCGAGGAATCTCTGGTGATTGAGGAATGTGGGAAACACGGGCGCACTTAATTGTTGTGAAGAGATGCCACTCCTGGACGTCCTTGTGGAGTCTGCCGATCCTAGGATGTGCTAAACATGGGCATGGTGCGGAAGCAACTCGCGTGCTTTGGACGAATGCTAGTTGAGGCTGTCTCTCTGTATGCTCTTCTTGCATACATTCTACGGCTTCAGTGCTTCTCGCAACATAGGAGCCACAGTCAAGGTCTGCGATTGTGGAAGAAGGGTTGTTCCAACAAGGACACCTTCTCGTATGTGTGTTCTCCCAATAAATTTGTATGGTTGATTTTCTCTAAGGTTAATTGGAAGTGGTGAATGTAAAAGGAGATCCCAAACAAGTGATGCAAGGTTAGACGATGTCATGGGGCCACAAGGAGAGAAGCAAGGGTCGCATGAGTTGATTTAGGAGTTGTGGAAAGATTCTAGTGAGATTTGATGGAGATAACATTGTGGATCTGGATGCCCTACGTGAGAGCTATAAATTGATGTAAATGTCGAGAGATTGATGAGAGAAGACTGTCTACGTTATGAGTTAATAATCTTGCTTTGCAACTTCTTATTAGTGTAGATTCTCATCAATATCAAAGCATGGCACCACAACTATTAGAGCTTGGTCAGTTAGGGGGGGCTAATATTAGGGAGTATTTAGGTTGTTTAGGATTTTCTTAGGTTCTCTCTTTCACTTCTCTTGCTACACGAGGCCTTGAATAGAGTTAACCTCTGTGAGCAATCGATTCTGTGTGAGCGGTGAGAGAAAGAGAGAGTGTACATCATAGATTTGCTTCTATGTGAGTAGAGAATAGCATTGAGAGAGCTTAAACAACGAGAGTTGAGAAACTCTAAGCTTCTCTGTGTGGTGAGCGGCAGAGCAGATTCTGCATAATCTCATCTCTGAAAGTGAAATCTACAACCTAGTCAACACTTGAGTGACACTCTCCATTTAGAGGAGTGAAGCTCAACACTGGTAATTGGGCTGTTGTCTCTTTTATGGTCTATGTGAGCTTGGCATAGTAGAAGCCCTATTTGACCATGTGAAGCACAGCCTTGAAGCCGCATTTACCTCTTTGTGAGCTCATCTCTGTGGATACCAAAAGAATTGCAACTACCATCCCTTCAAAAAAAAACATGAAAACTCCCCCGTCAACGTTCTGCAAAGAAGGGCGCCTTCTCTTCTCATCTTTCAACAAATACGAGTATTCCTCAACTATACCACCATCATCAACCCTTCTATAGCTAGCCATGATCTTTCATGCTACAACACCAGTTAGTCATGGATGTCCAAGTGCTAAAATACTCTAATTTGGGATTGTCCACACCTATGTACAAGTTGCAATCTGTGACTTGGGACTGCCCATACCCAAATGCAAGACCAAATCTCTAATTTTGAGCTTCTTGAGAGACTTTTTGTAAGAACTGCATAGTGAATCATAGAGAGAGAGAGAGAGAGAGAGAGAGAGAGAGAGAGAGAGAGAGAGAGAGAGAGAGAGAGAAACAAGCAAAAAAAACTGGTAAAAGTTGATTACAAAAATGATATTATGTGGTTGCAAGATTGGGTCACACCACTCTTATTTGTAGCACCCCCAAAAAAGTGACCGGATGAAGACAGAAATATGTGCCTAGTCCTCTATAAAGAAGTTTTCTTACCAAAACACACACAAGGACGGTGCTGCTTGACCATCCCCCGAGAGGAATCACAAATGGAGATGCTCCCGCATATGTAATTCAACACCCTCTCTCAACTCTATGGTTGTGAAGCCGATACATATAGATATGTCGATGCCAACACTTCTCGAAAACTCTACGCAATAAATTTAGAAGAATTGCCATGCATCCATGTCCATGTGTTGCTCCAAACCTCATGATGAGAAACCAACATGCTCCAAGAGTTTAACACATCGTCAGTACTAACTCCAGTTTGATCTATCCACATTCCACATCCGACCGACTATCTAGGTTGTGATAAACAACTCTCATCCTTTGAGGAGGTCTCCACCCAATGCTCAAGCTTCCGAGCTCTCCCACTCTAAAAAACTCAAGATCAAAGCATGTTGCTCTAATACCATGTAAGCAATGCACAACAAATCACAAAGAGATAGAAAGGAGCAAAAATGCTGGTAATGGTTGATTTTGCAAGAGTGATGTTATGTGATTACCCACTTGAGCCACACTCTTATTTTATAGCACCCATAAAAGGCGACCGATTGAAGACAAAACTATGTGCCTTGTCCTTTATAAAAAAGTTATTCCCATGCTCTTACTAAAACACACACAAAGGCGGATCCCTTGAGAGGGCTCACAAATGGAGATGCTCCCACACACGCAATCCAATATCTTCTTGGTGTTGCAAAGCTACCCAAGACCTATTTAAGTTTAAAGGATGAATTTATGCTTTCTTTGAAGTGAATTGTAGGTGTTTAAGCTCACCCTTTCAAGGTAAAATGCCACAAGAACCTCCCATAAATAGGTGTCAAATGTTCAACACAACTAATCAAGGATTGCGAAGATGTTTAGGAGCACCAAAAACAGAATCATCCTCAATCAAGATGTATATTTTTGTTTACTGGCATGCAATTTCAAATCGAATACACTAAGCATGTCATGAAAATCTCAAATCATGCTTGTGTTAGCATGTGAATGAATGTGTTAGCACGTGAATGAATGTGTTAGCATGTGAATCGGGATGTGAATGAATGAGATGTGATGTGAAATGGATGTGATAAGATGCGATGTAAACTGGATAGATATTGTGATGAGAATGAAAGGTAAATAGATGTGATGATATGTGATGCGAATCAGATAGATGGGAAAGTTTATTACGCATCCTGCAACAATAGGGACACATCAACCAAGAAGCTAGTCACACAAATGGTTGCTTGTCATCAGTGTTCTTCCAAACCTCAACCTCTTCCTCGATCTCACTTACAAGCCTTAGAATCCCTCCATAACATTAACAAAACATTGTAACCTTGGATGTGAATGTGTAAAAAAAGGCAATCACAAGTAAAGGCCTCCCACCTCCCATTTACAATCCCACTTACCACTAACTTCTCATTTACTAACTAGCCATTTCATTCCTTCTAGAGGAACACGAAACACGAAACATATTAATCTTTAGCAAACAACAACAATTTCTCTATTTTTCCCTCACAAAACCTTCAACTAGATCATGATGATGCAATCTCGACATTAGAAGGGGGGAATGTTAATCAATTTTATGGTTTAAGCTTCCATTCAGTAATCTACATCAAGGACAAGTATTCTACATCAAGTGCAAAGACAAACACATCTTATTGCAATACTTGTGAGAAGCCAAGTGTATTCAGCATGGAATTTAATGTATATTGGAACATTGTTGATGTGAAGGCTTGGCTGAATGGTTTACAAAACTTTAAGGAACTAGGAAAGATATTTAATTGTTGTCTTGAGCTATAGAGGGTTTTTGTGGACTGCTTGCTGTGACTTGGGTCTCCATATCTTTTGTGGCTTGACTACACAGATGATGTTGATGTTGAAGTTGATGGTGAGGAGAGGCGCTACTTGTTCCGATATTTCCATCTTAGTATCCTTGAGCTTGAAGTATATATGTAGTGACCCACATTTGATGAAATCTTAGGAGTTGTCAAGGATATTATGATGGTGTTTCCATCATAATACCCTTGAGCTAGAAGTAGACTTGTAATCGCCCACCTTTGATGAAATCTTAGAACGTGAGTTTGATACTTTGGTTGTTGACGCTTCTTCTTTTGTGCAGGCCTAGGGCTTCTTGTGGGTTTTGTTGGAATCCGCATGTGAGAAATATCTTCATAGTAACCTTGAGCTTGCAAACAAAAAACCCACATGGTCTTAGTTGGCAGTGATTGTTGTTGGGCTTGTTTTTGTGGTTTTGTGGTGGTCAAGGTTGTGGGGTCTTCTTGGTTCTAGGCCTTTGGAATGTGCTTTGTGAGTGTAACCTACATTGGCAAGGTAGCCAAACAGGGTTGCTACCCTCAAAGTAGCCTTGAGCTAAGAGAAACTATTTCTCCACCCACCTCGATGATGGTCTATGTGGTGTTGTTGGACAAGTTCTTGCTAGAGTTGGAAATTTGGTTTCCTTCTTAGCAATATTTGGCAAGGCAACATTTGTTGGTTGGGGAAGCATCGATGAGGAAGTTGGGTTTTTCAATAGAGGGGTTGTCATTGATGTGACCAAAATAGATTTTCCTTTGTCAAGTTCAGTGAGATGACCTTTAGAAAGCCAATATATGACTTTCCATGCACCCTGTTTCCCAATCCTTGAATGTCTTTATGTCTGCTAGGGTGGCATTCTCTTCAGACAACTTAGGAGGCTTCTCATTGTCTCCTTCGACATAGTCTCAAAATCCTTTACCCATAAGAAAATTGGTCATTCTGAACTTCCAAGCATGGAAATTTTTCTTGTCCAGCTTTTCACTGACAATCTGATTGATTCCTTCACCAGACATGTTTTCCTACAATAATCCAAAAATCTGCACAAAATAATTTCTGCATGCAACCTATAACACAATAGTATCTTCTGTGACTATTGCAACGGAACTTCAGCACAACCTGTAGGTTACTAGATCTAACCAAAGCACATGTACATACACCCAATCCCAACAATACATGTGCAAATATTGTCTGCACTCCTAAAATACATTGCCGCATTGCAACAACCAAATTTCGACCAGAGATAGTTCTCAACCAGAACTTCTCGAGACTGCCAAAAATACCTTGCAGTGACAGAATAAGACCGAGACATGCCCGAAACGCATTTCTAGCCAAAAAATTATAGTACAAAGTACTGCGTACCACACAAGCACCTCCAAGCCTGCAAAGATAGCTCCTCAATCGGAGATGTGTAGCTCTCGGAGCTACCAAGGGGTGCTGTACCTAAACCAAGAATGGAAAGAGATGATGATGCTCTTACCCGTGTACCGCTTCCTCGCTTGCTTGTTCTTGCCTCTTGTTGCCTCCTTAGCTCTCACACGAATTGGAGCTCTGATACCATAAAGAGAATGTGGGGGATAGAGAGAGCTTGAGTTCCTTACAAGCACACACACACACACACACAAGAGTGCAAGACACAAGAGAGATGGATTGCTGAATTTTCTTCCATCTTCTTCTCTTTTCTATAACCATATAACTAAAATATAAGAGCACATATATAAAGGGAAAGTTCTTTCCTGCAACAACATACAAAAAAGTAGGTCTATAGTGTGAACCCGACTATATGAGCTAGCGCTATAACTATGCCATAACTCCAAAGTGCACAGCCTCTGTCATCCACTAGCAGCATATCAACCATAATCTCACCAGCCATGCCAGTGGCATAAGTGCGAAAGCTGTCACCCAGGTAGGTCATCAATGTCCATCATACACTAGTTGAGCTCGATATCTCAACAGGAATGACCACCCCAACGAGCTTCACCCAAAACTTAGCTCTTGTAGATATAGGGGCTATTAGAATTTGATGCCTCATGAGCCATGGCTTTCCCTTAGGCAACCTCCATTGAAAGAGACTCCTCCCCATGGTCATAACAACAGCGGCATCTCAAGAAGCTCACTGCTTAGGCACAGTCACAATTTTGTTCCACATTGGAAATAATCCATTGGAAGGGAAGTTTTATGTGATGCCTGTAGGAACAATGCGCAAAGAGATACTCCTCGGAAGGGGTTGGATGGCACACAACAGGTGCAACATTGACTAGGATGCAAGGACGGCTACCCTACAGTTGGCCTCCAAGTGCCTCGACCAAGTTACCATCCTCATGACGACGGACAAAGAAACCATACCCGCTGCTCCTTGATGCTAAGAAGTCACCCCTCACTTCCTCTCACATCCTCTACACTACCCCACTCGGTAGCAACCCAATCCCATATCTCAAAAGCCACCCAAGCTACTGACCCCCCATAAAAAACTCACCACACTAACCCTCCTAACAGCGCTAACAAATGCACACAGGGCATGCCTTCTCGACTATGGGTACCTAAAAGGCCCCTATATGTGCAAGGGTATTATGAGGTCACTTCTACTTTGTGGATCCCCTGATGATCCAACTCTCATCCTCATCCAACGCCACCCCAAACTCCTTGTCCCCTTTGCAAGAAGGCAACCAATTCAACAACTACAAGCCCATAGGGTACATGACAAATGCCGGCCCAAATGCTCTCCAAGGCCCCATTATCCTCAATCACACCCTCCGCCTTGCCCAACAACCTCCTGGTGGATCCCAAAACCTCTACTACATGCTCAACATTTCTATGAGGGCAATCGCCACATTTGGGTCCCTAAATCACCACAGAACCAACTCCCAACTCTTGTCACTCCTCATTGACCCACCCTTCAATGGAGACCCAAAGTTGCCTTTGCCACAATGAGTGCAAAGGAGAAAGGGAAGTAAAAGCTTCATGATGACAATGTGACCCCCCAACCGCAGCCAACAATCCATACTAAAGATATACCCTCGACGTCGGCTGCTCCTCCACCTATCATTGTCAGGCTACCTCGGAGTACTCCCAATCATCCCTCAACTCTCCTGTCTTGGGCATGTAGTCAGCACAAAACCCACAATGGGGTGATGGCAGCATAGCCCAAGGGTACAAAACCTGATTCAGGGTGTCCTAAAAAAAATAAATCTATTTTCCATGGCCGTACCACTCACCTCTTCCTATTGGTCGAAGGCCTTTCTCTCTCTAGAGAAAAAAGGCCCAAAGTTGAGTCCTTCAACATTCCAGATGCCATGGCTGGCCGTACAACCTCCACTTGAAGTGCCACGGCCGTACAACCTCCACTTGAAGCTGAAGATGGACATGATGATAGGACACATACAAGATGCCAACACTCCAGCAGTTGCATGGTAGAACCTAGTGCAGATATTCCAGACCAACACAGGCAAGGAAATTGCAGCTAAAGCAAGAGCTGCATACTATGGGGAAAAAAAGCATGTCTATAAATGAGTATGCTTTAAAGATCAAGGGAATTTTTGAATCCCTTGGGTCCATCAATGTATCAGTGGAAGATGATGATTTGGTGAGTGTTTGCTTGAATGGGCTTGGCAAAGAGTACAAGCCGTTCAAGACCTCCATTGTGGTTAGGGAGAATATTCCCAACTTTTGGGACTTGGTGTCTATGCTGATAATAGAGGAAAAGTCACTACTAGGTTAGGAGTCTTCTTCACAAAGCAAGAATACATTGGAAAAGGCCTTTTACTCTACTTTAGGTAGAGGTCGTGGTCGAGGCCAAGGTGGTGGCCGACAAGGAAATCAGAATTATAGACAACAGTCCAATGATTCGCCAGCAGTAGCAATTATACACAGGTGGAAAAGGCTAGTCTAGAGGCAAGGGGAGACAAAGAGGCCAAGGTGGTTGGTAAAGAAATCACGGGCTGCTATAAAAATCAGAATGACATTAAAAGTGGAAAGTTGCTGCAAGGCAGCAATGCATCATCTAGTAAACAGGGAGGTGATGTGAGAAATTGTTTGTGATGCAGCACATGCTCAGTTCCATAATAGGAGATGTGTCAGGATCTCAAGATACATGATGGCATGTGGATTCTGATGCCTTTAACCACATAGCTAGTCATGCTGAGTGGTTTAGAAACACGCAAAAAATGGAAAAACCAGGTTATGTAGAAACATGTGATGATACTATGCATCCCATTGCGCATGTTAGTAAAGCATCATTGTCTATGCAGGATGGAAAAATGAAGTACTTGGTGGATGTACTTCATGTCCCAAAAAATGAAGTACTTGGTAGATGTACTTCATGTCCCAAATATTACAAAGAACCTCGTTTCTGTTAGACAAATGGTTGAGCAGGGTCTTCAAGTGAGGTATAATCATTAAGAATGTTTTGTGGAAGACTTCAATGTCGCTTGGTTGTTGCAAAGGGTAAGAAAAAGGACAGGATGTTCTTCAAGTGAGGTATAATCATTAAGAATGTTTTGTGGAAGACTTCAATGTCGCTTGGTTGCAAAGGGTAAGAAAAAGGACAGGATGTTTACTTTATATGTGAACATGCCTGAAGTAAAGGCATGCATGCCTGAAGTAAAGGCATGCATGTTTGCGTATGGAACATGTGTCATTTCAGATATTGACATATGGCACAAGTGCATTGGTCATGTGAATATACAACACTGAAGTCTATGTAGGCCTAAAATATTGTTGCAAGTTTGTCGTCAAAGTTTAAGGTTGATGGTATACACAAAGTATGTGAAGCATGCCAGCTTGGCAAGCAGGCCAAACATGCTTTCCCACATGAAAAACATGTTAGTGTAAGGCCATTAGATGTCATACAAGACTACAATAATTGCAGGTTGTAGGTATTATGTTACATTCATTGATGACCACACTAGTGGAAAGTGTGGGTTTACTTCATGAAGGAGAAAAGTGAGGTATTTGCTCACTTTTAGAGATTTAAAGCCTTGGTCGAAGGAAAAAGGCATGCAAATAAAATTCTTGAGATCAGATGGTAGGGGAGGATATTTCTCCAATGAGTTCAGCGATTTCCTCAAGAAGCAGGGAATCAAGAGATAGTTTACATGCAAGTATACTCCACAACAGAATGATGTTGCAGAAAGAAAAAATATGCACATTGCAGAAGTGGCACGGACCTTGATGGCTAAAAAGAATATGCCACATTATTTTTGGACACAAGCAGTAGAAACTGCTGTGTATATCATGAATAGGACACCCATTATAGCTGCTCGTGGTATGATGCCTGAACAAAAGTTTAAAGGCATAAGGTCAGATGTGTCTCACTTAAAAGTATTTGGGTGTATTGCATATGTGCATGTTCCTAATGAAGTGAGAACAAAGTTGGATCCAAAGGCACATAAATGCATCTTTATTGGTTATGCTATGGAGCAAAAAGGTTATAGATGTTATAACCCTACCACTCGTGATATGCGAGTAAGCAGAGATGTCATCTTTGATTAGATGAGTAGCTGGTATATGCACTAGTAGTTAAGGCAACAGAAGATGTAGATGTAAGAAGTGTTGATGCTACACCACATGTAGATCACAGGTGCTTAGTGGACCTGGAGAGTCCTCTAGCAGTGGATTTAATGTTAGCCCAGGGTCAGGCAGGTTGAGGACGGATGCAAGTATACATGTATCATGCAGAGGAAACGAATAGGTAGATCAACCTTTTGTACCTGATCTATCACAGTAGTCGGTAACTCATATGTGGATGGTGACTCTAGGAGCTCTGATGAGTAGAACCTTGATGAGGAGCTTGGCATTCCATTTGTGGTTACTCCTAGTGTAAAGAGAACGAGGGTTATTTTGAGGACACCTGACAGTTATCCAGGTGTATGCAGGACTACAAGGGTTGTTTTGAGGACACCTGCTGACAGTGATCCAAGTGTACGCAGGTCTACAAGAGTTAAGAACCTTGTTGACACGTTGAGATATGATGGATATACAACCCATCATTATGCTTACATGGTTAAATCAATACAGGAATTGGAGCCCAGTTTTTTTGAGCAGAAACTTGAAAATAAGAAATGGGAAGATGCTATGAATGAGGAGATGGCAACATTGGATTCAAATGCAACATGGAAGTTAGTGCCTTTGCCTAAGGAGAAGAAGGCAATTGGATGGATGTAAGTGGTGTATAAAGTCAAGCATAACACTGATAGTTCAGTGAGAAGGTATAAGGCAAGATTGGTGGCCAAAGGCTATGCACAGACTTATGGAATTGACTATGAAGAGACATTCAGCCCGGTTACAAGAATGGCAACCGTGAGATCTATCATTGCTATGGCTGCAGCAATGATAGAAAGGGTTGGTATTCACATTAGATGGATCTAAATAATGCCTTCTTGCATGGTGATTTGCAAAAGAATAAGTTTACATGATGCAACCACCAAGTTATGAGAGTGATGCACACCCAGATTTTGTGTGCAGGTTACGTAAAGCCTTGTATGGCGGCTCGAAGCAAGCACCCAAAGCATGGTCAAACAAGATCGGGGAGTATCTTGTTACCATTGAATTTCAGATATCCAATGTACATTTTTCACTTTATGTGAAAAAGACAGATACATGGACCATGCTATCAGCCATCTATGTGGATGACTTGATTATCACTGGTGATAATGATGTTGACATACATGATGTCAGGAGGCTTTTGAAGCAAAAGTTTGAGATGAAGAATTTGGGTGAGCTGTGATATTTTTTGGGCATAGAGGTAGTGAGATCTCCTCATGGCGTTTTGTTATGGCAGAGGCGATATAGCTTGGACATGTCCAAGTATGGTATGACAGGCTGTAAGCCTATTTCAGTGCCATTGGAGCCGAACGCAAAGCTTTTCGCAAATACACGTGAGCTTTTGGAAGACCCCACCACATACAAGCGCATAGTGGGTAGCTTGATCTACATCACTAGGCCAGATTTGAGCTATGCTATTGGACTTGTGACTCAGTTTATGCAAACCCCTAGGAAGCCACACTTGCATGCGGCTAGATGGATTCTCAGGTACATAAAGTCCATAGTTGATTATGGACTTTTCTATGAGGCTGGTATAGAGATACAAGTACTTGGGTATAGAGATGTTGATTGGGCTAGTAGTGTTGCAGAAAATAGATCTACTAGTGGTTTTATGTTCTCATTTGGGAGTGCTGCTGTGAGTTGGAGTAGTAAGAAGCAACCAACAGTTGCCTTGTCAAGTATAGAGGTAGAGCACAGGGGTGATGCTATGGCAAATTCTGAGGTAGCTTTGTTTCAGAAGCTACTTGGTGATATGGGTGAGCCCTGTTGAGATTCAAGCTCGATGTCAGTGTGAGCCAGCTATGCTATGTGCTGGCAGATTAGGTAGGAACATGTGTGAGACATAAATGACCGCGTGTCCAGCTGGTCATAGTGTGTGTGGACATTACATTAGGTTTACTTTGTAGTGTGGACATAACACTATGTTGTGTTCCCCTTTGTGTGTGTGAGAGAGATGGTGACTATGGCTTCTCTCCTTCTTTATGGTTGATGATTATGGATTAGGGTTTGCTTCTCTTGTGTGTGTTAGCTGTTGAGATTCAAGCTCGATGTCAGTGTGAGCCAGCTATGCTATGTGCTGGCAGATTAGGTAGGAACATGTGTGAGACATAAATGACCGCGTGTCCAGCTGGTCATAGTGTGTGTGGACATTACATTAGGTTTACTTTGTAGTGTGGACATAACACTATGTTGTGTTCCCCTTTGTGTGTGTGAGAGAGATGGTGACTATGGCTTCTCTCCTTCTTTATGGTTGATGATTATGGATTAGGGTTTGCTTCTCTTGTGTGTGTTACATCCTGCTTCTGTTTTTTATCAAGCCCATGGATAGGGCAGTTGTCATTTATTGTGACAACATGATTAGCATACAGTTGGCCAGTGACCTAGTATACCATGCTAGAATGAAGCACATTGAGGTGCATTATCACTTTGTGAGGGAGAAGGTTCTAGCAGGTGATGTAGATCTGGTATATGTCAGCACAGAGGATCAGGTGGCTGACATCTTCAAAGCATCTTCACGAAGGCATTGGGCATAGATAAGCTCCACAGGTTTAGGAGCTTACTTGAAGTGTAGTGTGTGGAGTTGAGATCAAGGGGGAGTGTTGAGATATCGAGCTCAACTATAGTGCTATAGCGGACATTGATGACCCGCCTGGGGGGGTAACAGCTTCCACACTTATGCCACTGGCATGGTTGGTGAGATAATGGTTGATATGCCACCAGTGTGATAAGCTGTGTCAAAACCACTTTGGAGTACTAGAGTTACAGCATAGTTATAGCGCCAGCTCATATAGCCAGGTTCACACTATAGAACAACTTTTTTGTATGTTGTTGTAGGAGAGTACTCTCCCTTTATGTATGAACTCTTATCTTTTAATTATATGGTAGTAGAGAAGAGAAGAAGATAGAAGAAAATTCAGCCATCCATCTCTCTTGTGTCTTGCACTCTTTTGTATGTGTGTGTGTGTTTTCTTTTACAAGGAACTCAAGATCTCTCTCTCTCCCCCACATTCTCTTTAATTCCTAATCATAATTGAGCAAGCTTTACCTCCCATTCTTCCTCTTCGAGGTCGACCACTTGGGCCATGTTGACCACTATATTTTTCTATCTAAGCTTGGCTTGCCTTGCTTTAGCCTCTTGTTGGGCTGCAATTTTCATTTCTTTGTGGTCCTTTTTTCTTTTTTCTTTTTTCTTTTTTCACATGAATTGCCCTTAGGGTGGTTTCGGTGAGTGGGCCATAGTACCATTTTAATTTGCTCTACCATTGAAATATCCTACCATTTCCACACCATCAAGTGTCTCTATGCACACAACACCTTGCGGGGTTATCTGTGCGACTAGGAAGGGTCCTAAGCCTCTGAGCTTGACTTTCCTTTTATGTGTTTTTGGGCTGAATAGGAGGACCATGTCACCCTCGTTCATTTTCTTGTCTTTTAGCTGGTCCTTAAACCATTGTTTATGCCTTAGCTTTTCTACATATGTACAGCTAGGAGGCATGTTTCATCAAGCTTTTCAAGCTTGAACAGGTGACAGCCTAAGACATTCCCCGTGAGTTTTTCTTATACAGCAATGCATAAGCTGGGGATCAAGAACTCCATTGGCATAACTGACTTCAATACCATAGGTCAACTGAAGGGTGTGGCAGTATTATCTGCCTTGTAGGAAGTTCTATAGGCCCATAGTGCTACCAGAAACTTTTGTTCCCAATCGTTGCGTGGCTGGCCTCCATAGTTTTGGTGAGAATGGCACACAAAACTTTGTTAGTGCTTTTAGCTTGGCCATTAGCTTGGGGTAATACGAGGAAGATTTTCTATGAGTGATAAGGAATTATGGTAAGAGGAATTGGATTACCTCATTAATGAAGTGCATTACACTGTCACTCACAAGCTCAAGGGGGCAACTGAAGTGTGTGATGGCTGACTCATATAGGAATTTTGTGGTAGAGCATGCATCAGCTTTACAGGTAGCTCGAGCTTCAACCCATTTGGTATAATAGTCCATGGTGGCTGCGATTATATATTGGGCTTGAGTGTATTTGGCTGCCGCAAGACTAATGGGCCCAATGAAATCAATGCCCAACTTTTTGAATGGTTGCAAGGGCATAATAGGGTTCACGGGCATGTTGTCCTTAAAGTAGGGATTACCCTCGTTTTGGAATTTATCGCACCACTTGACGTATTATGTTGCATCAGCCACCATTCAGGTGGGCCATCATAATCCAGATGTGAGGACTTTTCATGCAGTGATATCTACTGCTGCAAAGAGTGCTTAGACATTTGGTTGTGAATGTTGTCCACTTGCTTTTGCCAATCTCATGTCACGGTCTCAACACTTTGGAGTGCAATGGTAGTAGCCAGGGTGAGTTCCTCCTGGTTTTATAGTCTAGTTACCCTGGCTCCCTTGACTTCCATGTGTAGGATCTCCTGCTCACGCCATAGACGAATGATCTAAAGTCGTCTTCAAAAGGGCCTACACATGTAGCCTATCGTTGAGGGTGATGGCGATGGTCTTCTAAGTATTCAACTGGGCAATGTTAGTATGCGCTAGGAGGAGTACGTATTGGGCCACATCTATTTTCTTCTTTTGTCTAGCCATGTATGTGGCCATGTTCCCATCAAGGAAAAGGCAGTGGGAAAGTCTAGAAGACATCCTTGAGAGTGCAAGAGGACCTACGAGAAGCTTTCAGTAGAGGAGAGGTATCCTTCCTATATCTACCATCAGTGGGTTTTAGTAGTATTGTGCTCCTCTTGAGAAGTGAAAAAGCTTCTTCTTTAAAAAATGATCGCCCTTCGCTTGGCACTTCCTAGTACTTTCTCAGCAATAGGAATGGATCTATGGACTGTTCTGGCTCCTCAGGTACTTGGGTGCCATTGTGCCAGCTCTGTCGCATAATGTGTTAGGGTGTCCATCAAGTTCCTTTTTAAAATTTTATCAAAGGCCTCGATGGCAATGGTCTCTTGATCCAACCTTTACTTTTTGGTGGGTAGAGTCACCACGGTGTTGAAATATACAAATGAATAGGGTATGTGTGCGGGAACAAGCCCTTAGCAGCAAGAGGCTGTAAAAGAGAATCTATAAATATGAGAGAAGTTGTAAAAAGATGAGAAGTATCTACTGGGAGAGAATAAAGGGTAGCATGAGAAGATTTAGGAGATGTGGAGATATTCTGGGAAGAGGTGGAGAGAATCAAGCAAAAGAGGTGGAGTGAATCAAGGAGAGATCAATGGGATTAGATGCTTGGATGTAAACTCTATAAATTGAGGCATTGGCCTAATGAGAATTTGCTGGTTTTTGATTATCCATGCCTACATTAAGCTATCAGTTAATTGCTCTCACTAATTATATCTTAATTATTATCTAATCTCTTTTCTAATGATGTTGATTCTAGCATTTGATCCACCATAGCTCATCACATTGCTACAAATTTAACATGGTATCAGAGCCTAGTCTAGAATCCATCAAATTTATGAGCTCATTATCATGCTAATCACCTAGCTAATCAAGATTAGTAGATAATCAAGTTTTACCTCTTCTTTTCAAAGAGTCTCTGCACCCCCAGCTAGTGGAGGGGCTTGATCTCCCTCCACGATCAACATTAGGGTAAATGCTTCTAGGCAAACATAGCCACCTTGCCCACGATTCAGCCCATCTAATCGGTGCGCCAAACCGCTGCTCGTAGAGCTGCCGAATTTCGCGAATCTGTAGATGCCTTTTTTTAAAAGGGAAATGGAGATCTTGTCTACACCAAATGAAATGGCTCTAATTCCTCTTGACCCTAGGGGTTTTCAAGGGTGCTCTACAAGCTAGTGAAGACAGTTTTTGATTTGATCAAGTCTACAGTGAGATCCAAGCTCTTCATCAAATCTACAGAGGTGACTTTGGTAAAATAGGGATTAAGCATTCAATGTTTGATCAAATCTTGTGTTTCTTGGCTTAATCCTCTACTAGACTGATTGCTATTGATGGCCTTGAAAGTATTTGAGCTCATTTAAACTCTAAGGCCCCAGATCTGGACTCCTCGCATACTCTGTTTTTTTGCAATAGAGGATTAATTTGCTAATCAATATTTAATCATCACCAATCACTGTATTTTGGTATAATTGAGGGTTCAAATTAACCATTGGGTATCTGATACCCTATAACTTCAGATTGCGATTCAGAGGTGGTTTGATACTCCAACCATTCTGTACAAATTTGTTACCCTTGGTTTAATTAATTTTTGGTGAATTTATGCTGATAAGTATGTTGTAATAATCACCTAAACACCAGATTGAGTTGTAAAATGGTAGACACTGCCCCCTTGAATCTTGAAATTGGATCAAGAGGTAGGACTCCCTTCACATCATCATGAGTATGACACAAGAGATAGCCAAATTTAATGGGGAGCAGTTTTACTTTGCAGACAAAAACCATGTATCTGCTCTCATGAGGAAAAATCTGTGGGGGCTAGTTGAGGGAAGAGATGAATGCCCAGAGGTGAGAGGGGAAAATGAGTGGAAGCACAAGAATGAGAAAGCATTAGGACTTATTGCACTCAGTTTAAATGATGAAATCATTTATCACATCAAGGGATACAATGGGCAAAAGATGCATGGGATGAACTCAATAAATTATTTGGTACTCAAGCAAAAAATTCAAAGATAAATATGTTAATGCAATTCTATAAACTGGATATGAAGAAAAGTGAACCTTTAATCACACACTTGAACAAATATAAAAACATCAAGCAACAACTGTCAGCCCATTGGCAAAAAGGTAGAAGAGATGATGAGGCACTAGCAGTGCTTCTAAAGAGTGTGGACAAAGGTGAATATGAAAACATTGTACCAACATTAAAGAATGTACCTGAGTTGAAACTGCATGAGATAGAAGAAGCTCTACTAGAGCAAGAGACCAAAGTCAAAGAGAAGAAATGGCTAGACTCAACAATTGGAGAAGAAAAAGCATTCTTCACCCGAGGAGGATTCTCTCGAGGACGAGGACGAGGAAGCGTCAGAGTAGGAGGAAGGACCTTCACTTGCCACAACTGTGGGAAGCCAAGACACATGGCAAGAGATTGCTACAGCGAACCCAGTGGAGAAGGAACGACATCGGCAAAATTCATGGAGGCTCCTAAGGAAGTGGAGTCAGATCATCTTTTTTGAGAGAGAGAGAGAGAGAGAGAGAGAGAGAGAGAGAGAGAGAGAGAGAGAGAGAGAAACCCCACAACCCCCAATGTAACCTGCCCCAACAGAGTAAAACCACCTCTGAGCCACCGATGATGTGGGCCATGTGGTAGATGTATGTGTGAGCACTTTAGTCAAGGTCATGGGCACTTGTAGTAGCCTTGGACACATAGAGAGAGAGTGTGTCAAGGACTATGAGTTTAGGGACTTGAGGCATTGGTGCGGACTATCAAGTAAGAGGGAAACTTGGTATAGGGTCCAGGTGTGCTAAGAGTATTCACTTAAGGGGAGGTGTTGAAATATACAAGTGAATAGGGTATGTGTGCGGGAACAAGCCCTTAGCAAGAGGCTGTAAAAGAGAATCTGTAAATGTAAGAGAAGCTGTGAAAAGATGAGAAGTATCTACTGGGAGAGAATAAAGGGTAGCATGAGAAGATTTAGGAGGTGTGGAGATATTCCGGGAAGAGGTGGAGAGAATCAAACAAAAGAGGTGAAGTGAATCAAGGAGAGATCAGTGGGATTAGATGCTTGGATGTAAACTCTATAAATTGAGGCATTGGCCTAATGAGAATTTGTTGGTTTTTTATTATCCATGCCTACATTAATCTATCAGTTAATTGCTCACTAATCACATCATAATTATCATCTAATCTCTTTTCTAATGATGTTGATTCTAGCATTTGATCCACCATAGCTCATCACATTGCTACAAATTTAACACACTGGGGTTTGTTGCCTAAGGAGGCCTACTTGGGGGAGGGCTATACTTTGGTAGCTATAGGGTTTGGGGAGGTCTTCCCATCCTGCAACATAGTAGAGAACCCTAGTGAGGGCCATGGCTGCTCTGAACTTTGTTGGGTTTTCACAGATGCAATGGAGTTTATAATGGAAATGGTGGCCCTAGTTCACTAGAAAACCTTGCTTGAGGCGGGTGAAGAGGGGGAGAGGTTTCACCTATTATACCTATCTGTCATTGGAGGTTGGTCAACATAGTGAGGACGTGGGCTACGGTAAGTAGGTTAGGTTGAGTAATGTCCTTAACCATTGCTTGTGCTCTGCTCAGCTTTTGGTAGGGCTTTATAGCTCGAGGAAGATGCAAGGCTTCATGAATGAACAATATCGACTGTGAGGTCCAAGGTCAGGTCAGCTTTAGTATCATGGACTATTGCCAGTATTGTGGTGGGTGTCATAGGAGGATATGAATCTAAAGAAAATTCTAAGGTTTGGGGCCCAAGCAGCCTGAAGAGCTGCTAGCCCACCATGTCTGAGTTTGTGTAGGTTCTCCATGACTTCTAGTCTCCTGGTAATCTGGTAAGTAACACTCTTGGGAGTGGTAGGTGAGCTTACACTCCACCTTCTTGTCAAACTAGATGTGGCTGTGAATCATGTGGCCATCGACTTCTCAAAGGAACTACATTTCCAATGGGGAGAAGTCAATGGCAACTACCTCGTATTCCAAGAGCTTGGTGACCTTTCTAGCCTTCCTCTTCTTGTGAGGAGCAAAGTATCAGAAGATGTCTCAGAGGCCCCTACTGTAGTCACCATGATGATAGTCAAGGAGGCAGGGGGCTAGGAGATGGGTAGGATTCTGGATAAATTTTGTAAGAGTCTAAGTTTGGTGTTAACCACATATTGGTTAACTCATTCCTATGACAACTATGTCCGCACACTTATGTAATGGGTGCCCGTGCTATATTGTAAATCCTGTCATTTAATGAGGGAAACACCCTAAAGACTCTCCCAAGTATTGAGCTTCAAAGGACAGACAAGAAGATCTTGGTCAGTTGGCCAAACCATAGAGAAAAGCCTTGTAACTATGTTTTGGGCACCCCAAGTCACTTACTCTCGGGTGGCCTAGTGGGAAAAGGCTTGGAACAATAAAAGCCAATTTCTCTTGTTTGTAACTCATTCTCCCATTTGTGCAATAGAAGTGGAGTGTTCTATAAAAGCCAATTTCTCTTGTTTGTAACTCATTCTCCCATTTGGTGGAGTGTTCTCTCTCTTCCTCTCTCTTGTAACTATAATCTAGCATGTGTGGTGTGCTTAGGGTTAGGGTTTGGGAGTGATTAGTGCTAACCACTCTCTCTCTCTCTCTCTCTCTCTCTCTCTCTCTCTCTCTCTCTCTCTCTCTCTCTCTCTCTCACGCTCCTTCATATTCCTTTCTTTTGTTCATGGTATGACACCTGAACATAAGTTTACAGGCATAAAACCAAACATGTGTCACTTGAAAGTGAAACCAATATGGTAGTGATATGTTGGACCAACCACAACACTTTTTCCCTCTTTAGGAGGTTTTTCCACTAACACCCATCTTGGGGTCGGTGGTGATGATGATGGTCAGCGGGGCTAATGGTGCTCCGACAAAGCCCCATGAAAGATGGTTGCAGTCATCCCTAGTGAATCCCCCAATCAACATTCATAAACTCTACAACCAGTCTCATCGTTGTCATGGTGTCTTTATGGCTGCTTTGTAAGATTCCTCCCTCTAGATTTTGAGGTGTAAAGGAGTAAGAACCTCCCCTTTTGATCTTGTAATTATTCCCCTCTCTGAAATAAAAGAAAGATCCTGTTTTACCCTGTTTTATCCTGGAGAGAGAAAATGTCTAAAAATTGAGATATTTTTGGATATAAAAATCCTCCTAGTGTTTAAAATGGTTTCCCTTGAAACATAAATTCAAAAAGAACTTTCCAATGTGCAATTGGAATTAATTGAAAATGTGTATAAAGGACCTTAGCCTAAGGGCCTAGATTTTCAAAATTTGGATTATGGTCCAATTAAGGTTCCTATGGGCCAATAGGATCAATCCAAGTGTGGGGAGGAGATAAATCCAATGAATAAAAGAAAATACCCAAAAATGAGTAAATGCCCACATAAGATGAAGAGTTGATTGAGTACAAGGTTTATTAGTTAAAAACTATGAGATATTACTAAAAAAATGAGATATTTTGGGATAATGAGACATTTTTGACACCTTGGAAAAGGGGGGACTTCAAGAAGGCACCTAATTCACACATGTGGTGGAGTTTTTAACTCAAAAAATTTGTGATATTTTTATCTCTCCTCTCTCTTAGATCAAACCAAATCAAAAGGGACCCAAACTAGGTCCAAATCTTGTCCAAATTCAGCCAAACTGAACCTGGAAAATTCTAGAACCTAGTTGGACTTGGTTAGAGACCTCCCTCACCTATAAATATATCCTTAGTCCTTTGTTAAAAAAACTATGAACTATATACCATGCCAGTATTATACTAAAATAATGATATTTTTATTATCCCTTAAAAATCCTCTACTTTTGGAGAGAGTGGAGCCTCTCTCTCTTTCTTCAGCCATCCTTGGAGCTTTCCTTTCAACACACAAACTAATTGATTGGTTGGGGGCTTCTTCTATGATAGAGAAGCAAACAAAAACAAGAGGTAAAGTGTAAGTTTATGGTTTTTCTATACTATTCTCAATGTTTTCACTTCTCAACCCCTCTCAAGCTTGAGAAGTTTCTTAATTTAAGTGTTTATAATACAAATCAAGCTTTTCTTAAGAGTTGTAATGAATAATTAAGAAAAGTTTACATTTATGCTTAAATTAGGATGCTTTTATGTTTATCTCTCTCTCCCCAAAGAATGGTCAGTCCTATGACCAATTCTCTATTCAAATGATGCTTCTCATGGAGAAATTCTTAATTCACAAATCAAACTCTAGGCTTGTGAAGCTAGAGGTTAAGAAAATGGTTTTTTATACTTATATGCTTGTAAATTATTGTAATATTATGAGATAAATCCATAAATTAGATTTAAGGTTAAAAGATAGTTATACTATCATAATTACGTTACTAAGTCTTTTTCTTTTCAAAAATATTAAAATTTGTCAGTAATAGAAGCGGAGCTATGGCAAAATTTTTAAAAAATTGATATATAATTCATTCTTATGCATAACATGAAAAGAGGACTTCCTACCATATTCTAGGATTGAATATCCTAGGTTAAAATAATGATTTTCATCACATGCGATGAAAAACTAATTTTTAAGGTTTATGTATAATTAAATAATTAAGAAAAGAGAAAATTATGGTAATTTTATTTAAATGATAAAAGAGGAATTCCAATGACATTTGGAATTCAATCATTTAAATAGGAAGAGTGGAATTCTTAGCATATTGAAATTAATGGATATTTTATTTAAATTCAAAGAGAAATTTTAGATAAATTTATTTTATGTATGAGAAATATTTAAATGATAAAAGAGGAATTCCCATGACATTGGAATTCAATCATTTAAATGGGAAAAGTGGAATTCTCTATATATTGGAATTAATGGATATTTTATCTAAATTTAAAAGAGAAATTTTAGATAAATATATTTAAATGATAAAAGAGAAATTCTTATGACATTGGAGTTCAATCATTTCAATGGGAAAAGTGTAATTCTCGGTATATTGAAATTAATGGATATTTTATCTAGATTTAAAAGAGAAATTTTAGATAAATTTATTTTATGTATGAGAAATATTTAAATGATAAAAGAGGAATTTCCATGACATTGGAATTCAATCATTTAAATGGAAAAAGTGAAATTCTTGGTATATTGAAATTAATGGATATTTTATCTAAAATTAAAAGAGAAAATTTAGATAAATTTATTTTATGATAAAAGAGGAATTCCCATGACATTTGGAATGCAATTAATTAAATGCAAAAAGAGGAATTCCCAATGAGATCCAAGAAATTAAAAATCTTATGAATTCTTTTATTCAAAAGAGGAATATTGAATATAATTCAATTGAGAAATTGAGAAAGAATATGGAAATAGTCGTTGAGAAAAAGAACCTTTATCTAAGCCAAACAATTGGCAGAAATTTAGAAAAAGTCCCATTATCCGTATCGAAGTAGGAAAAGCTACTAAATGGGAGTAAGATGTGAATGGGATGCGATAGGATGTGATAAGATGTAAATGGGATGTGATAAGATGTAAATGAGATGTGATAGGATGTGAATAGATGTGATAAGATGTAAATGGGATGCGATAGGATGTGAATGGATGTGATAAGATGTGAACGGGATGCGATAGGATGTGAATGGATGTGATAAGATAAGAATGGGATGTGATAGGATGTGGTGTGATGAAAATGAATGTGGATGAGATGTGAAGTAAATGGATGTGGATGTGAATGATGAGATGAGAATGAGATGAGAGGATATGTGAAACAGTGAGATGGGAAGTAAATGAATGTGGATGTGTATGTGAAAGAATGTGATGTAAATAGATGTGGATGTGTATGTAAAAGAATGTGATGTAAATTATGTGAAAGAATGTAATGCAAAGGGATGTGGATGTGGATGAGATGTGATGTGCTGAAAAGAGATGTGGATGTGAATGTGATGTGGATGTGGATGAGATGTGATGTGATGTAAATGGATGTGGATGTGTATGTGAAAGAATGTAATGCAAAGGGATGTGGATGTGGATGTGGATGAGATGTGATGTGCTGAAAAGAGATGTGGATGTGAATGTGATGTGGATGTGGATGAGATGTGATGTGATGTAAGGGGATGTGGATGTGAATGTGCTGTGGATGTTGATGAGATGTGATGTAATGTAAAGAGATGTGGATGTGAATGTGATGTGGATGTGGATGAGATGTGATGTAATGTAAAGAGATGTGCACGTGAATGTGATGTGGATGTGGATGAGATGTGATGTGATGTGATGTAAAGAGGTGTGGATGAAATGTGATGTGATGTGAATATATGTGGATGTGAAGTGATAGATGTGAATGTATGGATAGATGTGGATAGTCGTGCATGTGAATGATTGGATGGATGTGGATGAATGAGATGGGATGATGTGTATGAATGAGATATGATGTGGATGTGATGTAAAGTGGATGGAATGAATGAGATATGATGTGGATAGATGTGGACGTGATGTAATGTGGATAGAATGTGGACGTGATGTAATGTGGATAGAATGTATGTGATGGAATGGGGATACAATGAGTGTGATGAATGTGAATGGATGTGATAATGTGATGTGAGTCGGGATAAGTGTGAATGGTGAGATGTGATGTGAAATGGATGTGATGTGATGTGATATGATGTAAATTGGGATAGATGTGAATGAATGAGATGTAATGTGGGGATGTAATGTGAATGGATGAGATGTGAATCGGGACATATGTGAATGAATGAGATGTGATATGAAATGGATGTGATGTGACATGATGTAAATTGGGATAAATGTGAATGGATGTGATGTGAATCGGGATAGATGTGAATGAATAAGATGTGATGTGAATGGATGAGATGTGATGGGATGTGAATCGGGATAGATGTGAATGAGTGAGATGTGAGGTGAAATGGATGTGATGTGATGTGGATCGGGGTAGATATGAATGGATGAGATGTGAATGAATATGATGTGACGAGATGTGGATATGGGTAGATGCGAGTGGATGAGATGTGATGAGTATAAATGTGGAAAGATGTGATGAGATGAAAAATGATGTGATTGGATGAGAATGGATGAAGGATGATGGGAATACATATGATTGGACTTGGATTAAGAAATGTGGATTGATGTTGTGGAACAATGTGGAAAGATGAGAGTTTGTTATAGAAACTGTATTTATGAGATGTTTTTAAATGAGTGTTTTATGTCAAGAATGCTGGGGAAGCATTTTGACCGTCTTGTGAACAAGGTCGTGAAGACCTGAGTCATAAATTTGCAATAACTGGACGGAGAGTCAACGAAGGACGTCTCGCGTAGCACGGTTGGCCGAGGTCTTGACGAGCCTCGGTTCGATTTAAATGGTGAGCTTCCGGTATAGGGTGGATGAGGGACCAAGGAAGCGGCCTATGAGTGAAGCGCTAGGTGACCTGCGAGGGATCCTAGAGGATGCCGGGCTCTGGGTCGCCGAAGATACCCACGTGTGCATCAAGGAAGATATTGGAACAAGGAGTAAGAGTTGTTTTCTGAATTCGGGCATGGATCTGGTTGATTGACCTTGCTGGTCCTCAACGGATGAGTCCATAGCTCTTTTATATGGATCTGTTGGTTGATCTTGCTGATCTTCAACAGAGAGTCCATCTGGAGTTTTATGTGAAACGGTGAGATGGAAAGTAAATGAATGTGGATGTGTATATGTCCATGAAAGGTTTTTGATTTTACCTTGGTGATTCATGTATATTATGGCTTAGCAAGAAGCAACCCATTGTGGCCACTTCTAGCTGTGAAGCAAAGTACATGGCAGCATTTAAAGCTACAGTTGAGTGTGTTTGACTCAAGCACCTTATTGTTGATTTGGGTATTGGTGAGTTCTCAACCACTACCATCTTCACTGACAGTCAAGAGCGCTATGGCAAGGAATCTAGTTTTTCATGCTCGCACAAAGCACATTGAGGTGCACTATCATTATGTCAGGTAGAGATGCTCTATCGGGGAAATCATCTTGGCTTATGTGCCAACACAGGACAACTTGAAAGATTTGTTCATGAAGGCTCTTCCACGAGAGAAGTTTGAAGCTTTTCACAAAGCTTTAAACTTACTTCCCTTTGGGGAGGACTAGTCTGAGCTCCATGTCCATATATAGTCCAAAGATCATAGCACATCTCTGTACTTCGAGTCCCAACTCACCCCCCAACTCACCCTTGTTCACATCATCACTCTTAGGAAAATTTGTAGCCATATTTGGTTGTGATGTGTGTGAACACACGTGGACCAGCAGGGGCACTTTTTCCCTCTTTAGGAGGTTTTTTCCCATGCTAGTATGCACCCATCTTGGGGTATACTTATCATCTTTGTATAGAACACATTCATTATCTATCTATCATCTCATTGTGTGCTCTCTTTGAGCTTCTCCAATGTGTGTGTGTGTGTGTGTGTGTGTGTGTGTGTGTGTGTGTGTGTGTGCATTCCTGCAACCCTATTTCCAACAGAAAGTGCTTAGGTGTATTACACATGTGCATGTTCTCAATGACAAAGTTAGATCCAAAGGCAAAGAAATGCATCTTCATTAGTTATGATTTGGAGCAAAAAGATCATATAACCCTACCGTTCGTGAGATGCGAGTAAGTAGAGATGTTGTCTCTTTGATGATATGAGTAGTTGTAGTATGCCCCAGTGAAGGCAACAGAAGATACAGATGTAATAAGTAATGATGCTACCCCACATGTAGAGTAGTATGGACCTAGAGAGTCCTCTAGTAGTGGATCCAATGTAAGTCCATGGTTAGGTAGACTAAGGATAGATATATGTACACATGTATTATATAAAGGGAAGGAAAAGGGAGATCAACCTTTTATGCTTGATTTGTCTCAGCAGGTCACTCATATGTGGATGGTGACTCTAGTGGCTCTAAGCAAAGCCTTGATGAGAAGCTTGGAATTCTAGAAGAACTAAGGATATTTTGAGGACATCTGGCAATGGTCTAGGTGTTTGTAGATCTACGATGGTTAGCTATCCTATTAACAGGTTGAGATATGATGGATATATGACCCATCATTATGCCTCCATTATTCTTGCATGGTTAAAGCAATACAGAAGTTGGAGCCTAAGTAGGCACTTGGAAATAAAACATGGGAAGGTGCCATAAATAAGGAAATGATAACATATGATGCGAATGCAACATGGAACTAGTGCATGGAACTAGTGCCTCTGCCTAAGGAAAAGAAGACAATTGCATTTAAGTGGGCGTATAAGGTCAAGCATAACTCAGATGGATCAAGGAGCAGGTATAAGGCAAGGTCATTGGCCAATAGTTATGCGTAGACCTACGACATTGACCATGTGGAGATATTTAACACATTGGTTGCGAGAATGGCAATTGTGAGCGATGTCACTGCTATGGCTGCAAAAAAGGGTTGGTCTTTACATTAGATGGATATAAAGGATACTTTCTAACATGGTGATTCGTAAGGATGCAACCATCGAGAGTAATGAGAGTAATGCACACCCAAATCTTGTCTGCAGGTTACCTAAAGCCTTGTATAGCTTTAAGAAAGTACCTAGAGCATGGTCAAATAAGATCGCGGAGTATCTTGTTATCATTGGATTTTAGATATCCAATGCAAATTTTTTATTTTATGTGAAAAAGACATATAGAGGGATCATGATGTTAGTCATTTATGTGGATGACTTGAATATCATTGGGGTGATAGTGATAATGACACACATGACATTAGGATGCTTTTGAAGAAGAAGTTTGAGTTGAAGGATTTGGGTGAGCTATGATATTTCTTAGGTATAGAGGTGGTGAATCACCTTATGGCATTTTGTTGTTATACAAAGATAGTATGGCTTGGACATATTGTCCAAGTATGGTATGACACTATAAGCCTATTTTGATGCTAATGGAGAAAAACACAAAGGTTTCCATAGATATACATGTGAGCTTTTAGAGGACCCCACTATGTACAGGCATATATTCGGTAGCTTGATCTACATGATCATTATTAGGCCATACTTGAGTGATGTTGTTGGACTCATGAGTCAGTTTATGCAGCCCCCCAAGAAGCCACACTTAGATGTGGCTAGATGAATTATCAGGTACATAAAGTCCACTATTAGTTATGGAATTTTCTATTAGGGTGACATAGAGATACGACTATAGGGGTACACAAATGCTAATTGGGATTGTAGTGTCGTAGAAAAGAGATCTACCAGTGGCTTTATGTTTTCTTTTGGGAGTATCGCTCTGAGTTGGACTAGCAAGAAACAACCAAAAGTTGCCTTGTCGGGTACATAGATAGAATATAGGAGTGTTGCTATGGCTTCTTGCGAGGTAGCTTGTTTTTAAAAGCTACTTGGTGCTATGGGTGAGCCCGTGTGGATAGGGTCGTTATCATTTATTGTGACAACATGAGTAGCATGAAGTTGGTGAGTATACCATGCTATGAAGCACATTGGGGTGCATTATCACTTTGTGAGGGAGAAGGTTCTAGTAGGTGATGTAGATTTGGTATATATTAGCACAAAGGATCAGGTGGCTGATATCTTCAATAACATCTTTATGAAGGTATGGTACAGAGAAGCTTTAGGATCTTACTTAGAGTACAATGTGTGGAGTTAAGCTCGAGGGGTTGAGATATCGAGCTCAACTAGTGCTGTGAACCGCCTGGCTGATCGCTTTTGCACTTATACCATGGGCATGGTTGGTGAGATTATGGTGGATATACCACCAGTGGATGGCAAGCTCTATGTGACAACCATATTTAAATAACTAGCTCTCTCTTGCATGTGTGTGTGTGTGTTTTCTTGCTAACTATTAGCGATAGCCATCAACACAATGAAGTGAAAAACTCATCCTATTCATATAAAAGGATGGTAGAAAAGCATGTTTAGATTGTTAGTGTATTTGAAAGTTGAAAAAATCGAATGGATTAAGACCTTGTGTAAAAGAAAGCTGATCTAATTTTAGCATCTTTGGTTGTAAAATTGACCTATTTTCTTATTGGATGGGAAAGAAGTTTTTAGCAAGCACTAGTGGAGGCATGAAGCCTTGCCGATCTCTTCATGCAATTGGGGGGGTGGATTCGTGTGTCAGTTTAAACAAGATGCCATCTCAAGAATAGGTAAGTTCATTTTTTCTACTGTGAAAGTTCTTTTGTGGGAATTTTATTATGTATGTTTCTGTGTGAAAATGTTGTCAGATACATGCGTGTAAGTTAATCTTGAGTGCACATTGTGTTTTGTGAGATAAAGAAATAAACCTTGATTATATCTTTCGGTTTGGTGAGTAGGATTCTATCTTTGAATTAGTCTGTCAAAAATCGAGAAATGGTTTATTCCCCACTGTGTAACTTTTTGTATGAACAAAGTGTGGTGCACCTCTCAAAGTTCTCAAAGGCACGATGTCGAGTCAAATCCTGGTGGAGTGAGATGTTTTGTACGGGGATCCGCCTTAGAGATGGCAGTATAGCTGTGAAATGTGAAGACGTTTTCTGGGTTAACAAGTGTAGAAGACTAAAATAACTCATTCAACATTCTTTGCACTCAACTGAGTAGATGAATCATGAATTAAGGACCTAGCCTTCAAGGGTGCTTTGAAGATGGAAACATCAAAAAAATTGTGTGGGGATATTGGACTTTTGAAGGTGATTTCTTATTTAACACCACCATAGTGATAGCCATTACCTAAATCAAGTGGATAACTCACACTTCAAAAAGATTATAGTCGTAAAACTGACCGGTCATGAGTTTTAATTAAGAACTCCATGCACTTCCCTTGGTACTCCGAGCATGCTTGTGACATGAATGGAACCCACTTACTATTTATGAGAAAGCTGAGCGGCTTTTCAGCAACAAGTGATCCAAATTTGGTGGGGTGAAAAGATGAATTCAGGTCGGCCTTTACACTGTTAGAATTTGGAAGCCTTTGACCATTCTTGTTCTTTGACCAACATTTTTTGGGTTTGCTAGTGCGTAAGACTAAAACAAATGATTCATGATTCTTTGCACACTCAGGTCATAAATTTAGGACCTAGCCTTTATGGGTTCTTTGAATATGGAAATGCTTTCACCAAAAAGATATTTGACTTTCAAAGCACTCAGGTCATGAATTTAGGATCTAGCCTTTATGGGTTCTTTGAATATGGAAATGCTTTCACCAAAAAGATATTTGACTTTCAAAGCACGTTTGGCTTTAAATCGTCGTATAAATGAGGCAATTTTCCTTATTAAACACCACCATTAGCGATAAACCATCAACTCAATTGAGTGAAAAACTCGTCTTATATTCATATAAAAGGATGGGAGGAATTAGATTGTTAGTATATTTTACACCGGCTTCAAAGAATGAGATCGATTAAGACCTCATGTAGAAGAAACATGATGAGAATGGTGTCATATACATGAGTGTAATTTAATCTTGGGTGCACATCATGTTTTGTGAGACAAAGAAATAAACCTCAATTATATCTTTTGGTTTGGTTTAAGTAATATTCCATTTTTGAACTAGTCTACCAAAAATCGAGAAATGGCTTATTCTCCACTGTGTGAGTTTCTGTTTCAATAAAGTGTGGTGCACCTCTCAAAGTTCTCAAAGGTATGTTGAGTCAAATAGAGGGAAAGTCTTGAGATATCGAGCTCAACTAGTGCTGCAAAATTGCTTGGCTGATCGCTTTCACATGGCATGGTTGTGAGATTATGGTTGATATATCACTAGTGGATGGCAAGCTATGTGAAAACCATATTTTGATTACTAGCTCTCTTTTGTGTGTGTATGATTGTGTGTTTGCTTATAAGGAACACAAGCTCTCCCTCTCCTCTGCATTCTCTTTAACCTTTAGCAATAGCCATCAATACAGTCAAGTGAAAAACTCATCTTATTCATATAAAAGGCTGGTAGGAAAGCGTGTTTAGATTATATGAAACAAGAGAAATTACACTAGACAATGCAATAGAGACAATGGACAGTATTTTAAGATTCAGATTATACCAAACAAGAGATAGGTACAATATGATGGTGTTGTCCACCCGTGCGCTCTAGTCTAGAGCTTAGATGGTGATCTAGATAGACTCTAGATGGAGGGTGTATTGAGAGTATAGGGAATATATACTCACAAGCATTGGATGCCTTAGCTTGTACCGATTATGTCCACATTCCAACTATAGTGCTACAAATAGTGCGGTGGACGCATCTAAGATGTGGACGGATACACTGCATTGACGCGACTCACTGCCCACACATTTATACTGTGCCCCAACTAGCCACTACCCACTAATGATGAAATTACTATCTGAGGTAATATTCTAACCCCTTCTAGCATCTAAGTTGGGGTTCCCACTAAAGATATGTGCACCAATGGCTTGTCCTCATAATGGGGGTCATACAAATGTGCACCATACATCAATGTGAGATACATGCTAAGAGGCGGGCATTGAACATATACTAACAATGGCCTTGAACACTAAAGATATGTGCACCAATGGCTTGTCCTCATAATGGGGGTCGTACAAATGTGCACCATACATTAATGTGAGATACATGCTAAGAGGCGGGCATTGAACATATACTAACAACATTATGAATAGAATCCCCACTAGCACACTCAAAGACCAACATCATCAATAGCTAAGGTGCAGTCAAAACAAGCTCCTTTATATTTCATGCATTTGTTAATGGTATGAAACCTGAACAGACGTTTATAGGCATAAAACTAAATGTGTCACTTGAAAGTGTTTGGGTGTTTTATGTTGATATGTCAAGCTCAACATGAGCTAACACTCATGAGGTGCCTACATGACTGTTCGACATTTATATCACTGGCAGGTTTGGTAGCTAGCACCGACATATTTTCGCTAGAGATTCCACAGCTGGGCTACACCGACTAGTCCACACCTACCCACCCACTTAGCATGTTCACATTATGGACCGCTTGTATATACTCTATCATGTGTGTTAGTCACTTTTTCTTCTTAGTAGACCACTTTTGATGTGTGAAGAAGAAGAAGAATTTTTAGCTTCTCACCTTGTTTGTTCTCTTCTAGGGTTTATGTGAGTATGTGTGTGTGCTTGTAAGAGCTCAAGCTCTCTTCTCCCCTACATCTTTTCATGGTATTAGAGCTTGGTTCATTCTAAGGGGGCTGAGCAGCAAGAAAGAGAAGCACAGGAAGCGGTACGAGGGTAAGAGCTTCATCTACTCTTCCCCCTTTGTGTTGGCTACTACACCCTTATCGTCGGGAGCTCTTCGAGAGGCACCGGCAAATAAACTCCGATTGAGGAGATTTCTTCATGGGAGCAGAGAGGGAAACTATATTGTCTCTTGAATGTATTTTTTGGGCTGAAAAAACATTTTCGGGTGCTAGACCTCCGTTTTTCATTCACAAGCATTCTCACAGGCACTGTGCGGGTAAGTTTCGATTATCTACAAAACTCTATTTTTGGAACTGCAAGAAGGGAGATTGGTTGTGCAAACACTGTGTATACTGCAAAGAGGTCTCAAAGTTGCAATTGGCTATATGTATGCAAATTGAGGTCACTAGTTTTGACAGTTTGGGTGCAGTATAGTACCACCTGTAGAGAATACAACACTTTGTGCAGGTCAAATAAGAGTGCTGTTTTTTGGTAAATTTGTGTGAGTGCAGGTCAAATAAGAGTGCTATTTTTTTTGGTAAATTTGTGTGCAGACAAGATCTCAAATGATGGAATAAACCAGATTGTTGCAGAGAAGCTTGACAAGAATAACTTCCATGCTTGGAGGTTTATATTGACAAATTTTCTGATGGAAAAATGTTACTGGGACTACATTGAAGGTGAACATGAGGAGGCACTAGAGACATTGGAGATTAATTCAACTGCCTGCAGATGTAAAAGAATTCAAGGATTGGAATCAAGGAGCAAGAAAAGTCATGTATTGGCTTTTTATCAGCATGGAGGACACTATGATTAGGCATATACAAGATGCCAAGTCACCTAAGGAGACATGGGATACCTTGGTGAAGCTGTATGAAACTAACACCAAGGCATGAAAGATTCAGTTGAAGAATGAGCTTCATACTGTGGAGAAGAAAAACATGTCTGTGAATGATTATGCCTTGAAGATTAAGGGCATTGTGGAATCCCTTACATCAATTGGTGTTTCTATTGATGATGATGATAAGATGGAAGTGTGTCTATGTGGTCTCGGGCCACAATACAAGACGTTCAAGACGTCTATTCAAACTCGGGAGAACATTCCCAACTTCACAGATTTGGTGTCAATGCTGATCATTGAAGAGAAGAATTTGGGTGAAGATCAACAATCTTCACAAAACAAAAACAGTTCAAAGCAGTAGGCCTTCTACATAAGATGGAGGGGGATAATACTTCTAAAATTAGTTCTCTGAATTCTTGCTAAAGAATGGCATTCAGAGATAATTTATATGTAGATACACTCCGCACAACAAAATGGAGTTGTTGAGCGAAAAAATAGGCATATTGTAGAGATAGCATGGGCATTAATGGCAGAGAAGAATATTCCGCATAGCTATTGGCCTGAGGCTATGTCTACAGTAGTTTATATCATGAACATGACTCCTTACTGCAGCCATACATGATGTAACACCAAAGGACAAGTTTACTGGCAGGAAACCTGATTTGTCTCACTTGAAAGTTTTTGGATGTATTGCATATGTGCATGTGCTAGATGAGTTGAGTACCAAGCTAGATCCAAAGGCAGGAAAATGTGTGTTTATTGGGTATTCCCTTGAGGAAAAGGGATATAGATGCTATAATCTTGCTACACGTGAATTGAGGGTAAGCAAGGATGCTGTATTTGATGAGATGAGTAGCTGGTATGCTACTAAAAAAGATGTTGTTGAGGTTGATGTAAGTGGAAATGTGGTTGCACAGAATGCAAGTCAGCAATCATAGTCATTGAGTGGACCATAAGAGTCCTTATCCAGTAGTTCTGTTGATAGACCATGAAGTGGAAGGTTTCGTCATAATACCAGTCCTGGATATGTAGTTGGTACATCACATAAAAGCAAAGAGAAAGTGGTTGAGCCCCTTGGTATGCCTGATATTTCTGCAAGGCATTCTCTTGTTGATGGAGAGTCTAGTGGCTCAAAGATGAGCCTTGTTGATGGAGAGTCTAGTGGCTCGGAGATGAGCCTTGATGTGAGGAGCTTGGGATTCCAACAATGAGGACACCTGGTGTGAAGAAGGCTATGGAAGCCATGAATGCAAAGTTACAAAGATCTGGAAGAGTCAAAAACCCTGTGCAGTTGTTGACTTATGCTGGTTATGTGGCACATCAGTATGCTTATATGGCAAAAGTTGTGTGGGTTGTAGAACCCACATGTTTTGTTGAGGCTGTTGGAAATGTGTTAAGTCCCTTTATTTACAATTCAAATCCGACTTTAGATTTAACTGATTCTAGGGTTCTTTAGATTGGTCAGCCACCCACAGAATCATGGGATAAAGATCCCTTCTACAAGAAGAACATACAGAACTCATTATCAGAGGATAATTCATTCATATTCTTAACACAGTAATGGTCCATCAGATCGAAAATTCCATCTGAACATTCCTCACGAGAATTTCAGTTATGCAGGTTCTCAACTTGTCATCCCTTTAATTAGAGTCACTGGGTCAAGGTCAAATAGCAACAATCTGTCAGCACAATCCACTAATCTCATAGTGATTTACTGAAGTCACATCGTCATTCCAGTTACTATCATCATCACTGTGGGATTCGTGGAATTCATCCTCATTATGGCTTTGTTAAACTTATCTTCTTTCAACTAGAATTTAGGAATCATTATCTTTCAATCAGAATCCAAATCAACTCATCAATTCTCAACCAAAATTCTAAAATCATATCAACCAGCATTAGAATTCATCATCTGGATAGCATTTTTGCTTATAATTTCAAGGTCTTAGACTTACTCGTATATATATTGTCAGTAAAGAGCTATAGATATACCCACAGTATATACGAGTAGTCACATTCCTTGGAGTTATAAGGTAAATACCATCATATCTAGGCCTCAAGCAAGTCAAGGATTCCATACAATTGTGGTACTTTCATCTGAAGACCCAATTACCAATTTATGAATTTTTATTTTGAGTATCAATTTGTATGAATTTCATCACACAATTACAATCTTTTACTAGTGCTTCATAAATCTTTGACATTTCTTACTTCTCAGTTGATCCACTTTAGCCAATTCGCTCTGATACCAGCTGAAAGATCCATGCCCCCTCGGCGCAATGAAATCGGGTGTGCTAGCAGCGGAAGTAGCACTTCTTGCGCAGGGCAAAGCCTCTCACTCGGGGCCTCACCACACGGATATCCGGACAAGAGACTAATCCCTCGGTTCTCTCAAAACTAAACCCGGAAATACTTCCCTTGCCCAGAAAGCAGCACGGGCGATTCCTCTAGGATATTTTTATTCTAATGTAGTCAAGAGCCTTAACTAACCAAACTGATCTGACTGAACCCGTAAATCACATCATCAGATCAAGGAAGAGACTTGCACTTGGATCATAGAGACCAACATTTTTTTCCTCATCAAGAGGCACAACCCATAGAATAAGGACTATCTGTGATTTACTTCATCTATCGTACCATAACAGAATTGAGTCTCATTTTAGGGATCCATTAGTCCAGCCTAACCCCATCCAGTTCCATGGGTTAGCCAACCGCCCAACCACTGTAGTGATAGGATCCATTTAGGAATTTGGTTATGTTTTGCAGGCACCCTAGCCGGCCCTTCAAGCAAACTTCAAGATAGTCACACCACTTACACACCCAATATGAAATTTCATGTTTCATAGATTCAACTGTCTTTAAAACAATCTTTTGTTGAGATATCGAGCTCGTCCAATGAGGCGGTGGCCACTGATGACCCGCCTGGGGGATAGGCCCCACACTTACACCACTGGCATGGTTGGTGAGATCTTGGGTGATATGCGGCCAGTGGGATGACAGGCTGTGTGACAGCCATTCTAGAGACTGGCATAGTTATAGCGCCAGCTCATTTAGTCGGGTTCACACTATAGAGAACCCGTGTATATATTGGTTGAGTACTCTTATCTTGTATATGGAGAGTTGAGTGTTGAGTAGAGAAGAAGAAGATTTCCAGCCTCTCACCTTGTGTGTTCTCTATTAGGGTTTTGTGAGTGTGTGTGTGTGCATGCAAGAGCTCAAGCTCTCTTCCCCCCTGCATCTTTTCATGGTATCAGAGCCAGGTTCGTGCTAAGGGCTGAGCTGCAAGCAAGAGAACCATAGGAAGCGGTACGAGGGTAAGAGCTTCAACTACTCTTTCCTATTGTGTTGGTGACTACACCCTTGTCGGGAGCTCTATGGGAGGCACCGACAAACGGTCTCTGATTGAGGAGCTTTCTTTGCGGGAGTAAAGCTATAGGGAAACTATACAGTCCTATCGGACTATCCTATCGGACTGAATTTTCGGGCTGAAAACGCGTTTCGGGCGCGTCTGGACCTTCGTTTTTCAAAAAGTAGGCGATTTCGAGCACTGTGGGTAAGTCATCGATTCTCTGCAGAACTCTGTTTTAAGAACTGCAGGAAGACAAATTGACTGTGCAGACACTGTGGGTGCTGCAAAGAGGTCTACAGTTGCCATTGGGTGTATGTATGCACATTGAAGTCACTGGTTGTGACATTTGAGAGTACTACAGTACCGCCAGAAAATACAGCATTTGTGCAAAAAAAAAACTAGAGTGCAGTTTCTGGTAAAATTGTGTTTGGCAAGATGTCTAATGATGGCATAACACAGATTGTCGCTGAAGCTGGATAAGAATAACTTCCATGCTTGGAGGTTCAGGTTGACGAATTTCCTGATGGGAAAAGGCTATTGGGACTACATAGAAGGTGAGCATAAAGAGGCACCGGAGATACCGGGTATAAATCCGACTATTGCAGATGTGAAAGAGTTTAAAGACTGGAACCAAGGAGCGAGGAAGGTTATGTATTGGCTATCCATTAGTATACAGGACACCATGATTGGGCACATTCAGGATGCCAAGTCCCCCAAGGAGGCGTGGGACACCTTGGTAAAGCTCTATGAAACAAATACCAAGGCACGTAAGATACAGTTGAAGAATGAACTTCATACTGTGGAGAAAAAGAGCATGTCTGTGAATGACTATGTGCTGAAGATAAAGGGTATTGTGGAATCCCTTGCATCTATTGGTGTGTCAGTAGATGATGATGACAAGGTGGAAGTCTGTCTACGTGGTCTCGAGCCACAATACAAGGCATTCAAGACGTCTATTCAGACTCGGGAAAACATTCCCAACTTTACAGATTTGGTGTCTATGCTGATTATTGAAGAGAAGAGCTTGGGTGAAGACCAACAGTCTTCACAAAGCAAAAACAGTTCAGAGCAACAGGCCTTCTACACGAGTTCAGGAAGAGGACGAGGTAGAGGAGGCCATGGACGCGGTCAAGGAGGTGGCCGAACAGGTAATCAGAATTATGGTTAGCAGCAGCAGCAACAACAACAGTCCGAGAATCAACAACAACAACAGATCTTTGATGTAAAGATCTTGCTTAGACAGAAGTTCGAGATGAAGGATCTGGGGAAGCTCAGATATTTCTTGGGCATTGAGGTGATTAGGTCACCACATGGTATTGGATTACTGCAGAGACAGTATGGCTTGGACATGTTGTCCAAGTATGGTATGACAGGCTGTAAGCCTATTTCTGTGCCATTGGATCAGAATGGCAAGTTGAGTGCAGATTCAAGAGAGATCTTGGAGGATCCTACTATGTACAGGAGCATAGTAGGAAGTTTGATCTACATGACGATCACCAGACCAGATTTGAGCTATGCAGTTGGGTTGGTGAGTCAGTTTATGCAGGTTCCACGAAAATCGCATTTAGATGCAGTGAGACGCATACTGAGGTATGTGAGGTCTACTTTACATTGTGGACTATTCTATGAGACTGGGACAGAGATATGTGTACATGGGTACACAGATGCTGATTGGGCTGGTAGTATCTCAGATAGAAGATCTACCAGTGGATTCATGTTTTCTTTGGGGAGTGCTGCTATGACTTGGAGTAGCAAGAAGCAGCCTACAGTTGCTCTATCGAGTACAGAGGCCGAGTACAGAGGAGCTGCTATGGCAGCATGTGAGGTAGCTTGGTTGAGAAAGCTACTTGCAGATTTGGTTCTATCAGTGGATAGACAAGTTGTCATTTTCTGTGACAACATTAGCAGTATACAGTTGGCCAGGAATCCAGTCTTTCATGCTCGTACGAAGCACATAGAGGTCCACTACCACTTCGTCAGAGAGAAGGTCTTGGCAGGAGAGCTTGACCTTGTTTATGTCAGCACAGAGGATCAGGTATCTGACATCTTCACCAAAGCATTGGGTACAGAGAAGCTCCGCAGATTCAGAGCTTCGCTTGGTGTACATGAGATGGAGTTGAGCTCGAGGGGGAGTGTTGAGATATCGAGCTCGTCCAGTGAGGCGGTGGCCCCACTGATGACCCGCCTGGGGGATAGGCCCCACACTTACACCACTGGCATGGTTGGTGAGATCTTGGGTGATATGCGGCCAGTGGGATGACAGGCTGTGTGACAGCCATTCTAGAGACTGGCATAGTTATAGCGCCAGCTCATTTAGTCGGGTTCACACTATAGAGAACCCGTGTATGTATTGGTTGAGTACCTTTCATATTATGTGTACTCTTATCTTGTATATGGAGAGTTGAGTGTTGAGTAGAGAAGAAGAAGATTTCCAGCCTCTCACCTTGTGTGTTCTCTATTAGGGTTTTGTGAGTGTGTGTGTGTGCTTGCAAGAGCTCAAGCTCTCTTCCCCCCTGCATCTTTTCATCTTTTAATGAAACCATAGTATCATTGATCATAATCCTCCACTTACACACCCATTATGAAATTTCATGTTTCATAGATTCAGCTGTCTTTAAAACAATATTTTAATAAAACCATAGTATCATTGATCATAATCCTAAAAAATATTCAGGTTGAATTCTAATTTCCAATCATTCTTTCATCGGTGTACCTATGGCATCATTGGCAAGAACGCTCACCACCTGTTCACTCAGGGGCCTTTTCAATAGTTCTTAGCTCATAGTACCCGAAAATATATTCACTTAAAAAAATCCAGATAGACTCCCTGTTGAAGATTAGCAAGATTAACCAACAGATCCATATAAACGAGCCATGGACTCATCCGTTGAGGACCAGCAAGGACAATCAACCAGATCCATGCCCGAGTTTATAAAACAACTCTAACTTCTTGTTCCATTTTCTTCCTCGACGCATGTGTGGGTATCTTCGGCGACCCAGAGCCCGAGCACTATATGGTCAGCACCCTCTAGGATCCTTCACAAGTCACCTAGCGCTTCACTCATAGGCGGTTTCCTTGGTCCCTCATCCATTGTACCGGAAGCTCACCATTTAAATCGAACCAAGGTTGGTCAAGACCTCGGTTGACCTTGCTACGTGAGATGTCCTCTGTGGACTCTCCCTCATCCACCGTACCAGAAGCTCACCATTTAAATCGAACCAAGGTTAGTCAAGACCTCCTTGCTACGCGAGACGTCCTCTGTTGACTCTCCGTCAACTGTTGCAACTTTATCAATTAGGCCTCCATGACCTCATTCACAAGATGGTCAAAATGCTTCCTTAGCATTCTTGACATAAAACGGTCATTTAAAAACAGGTCATAAATACAGTTGCTAACAAACTCTCATCTTTCCACATTGTTCCACATCGTTTCTCGTTATTCCACATTCTTCTACATCAATTCACATTTCTTAATCCACATCCAATCATATGTATTCCCATCGTCTATCATCCATTCTCATCCAATCACATCATATTACATCTCATCACATTCACTGTCCATATCACATCACATCATATCTCATCACATCTCATCCATTCATCACTGTCCATATCACATCACATCACATCCATTCACATCACATCTCATCCATTCACATCTATCCCGATTCACATCACATCACATCCATTCACATCACATTGCATCCATTCATATCTATCTCGATTCACATCACATCTCATCCATTCATATCTATCCCAATTCACATCACATCACATCTCATTCATTCATATCTATCCCGATTCACATCACATCACATCTCATTCATTCACATCTATCTCGATTCACATCACATCACGTCATCCATTCACATTTCATCGCATCCATTCACATCCATCTCATTCATTAGATCCACATCACATCACATACATCCTATCCACATTACATCACGTCCACATCTCATCCCATCCATATCCATTTACATCACATTCACATCTTATCACATCCACTCACATCCTATCACATTGCATTCATATCTTATCACATCGTATTCTCATCTTATTCGCATCGTATTTACATTTAGTAACATTTTCTACTTTCGATACCGATGGGACTTTTTCTAAATTTCTGCCAATTGCTTGGCCTAGTTAAAGGTACTTTTTCTCGATGCATATTTTCATATTCTTTCTCAAATTTCTCAAGTGAAATATATTCAATATTCTTCTTTTGAGTAAAAGATTCATGGGATTTACAAAAATCAATTCTATCCATATTTCCCAATAATGCTCAAAATTCCACTTTTAATAAATACTCATAATTTGAATTATGCTAAAAATTCCTCTTTTTTCCATTTAATTTCTTGGATCTCAAATATCATGGGAATTCCTCTTTTACCATTTAAATGATTGAATTCCAAATGTCATGGAAATTCCTCTTTTATCATAAAATAAATTTATCTAAAATTCCTCTTTTCTTTAATAAAAATATCAATTATTTCAAACATGCCAAGAATTTCACTTTTACCATTTAAATGATTGAATTCCAAATGTCATGGGAATTCCTCTTTTATCATAAAATAAAATTTTCATAAAATTCCTATTTTCTTCAATAAAAATATCCATTATTTCAAATATGCCAAGAATTCCACTTTTACCATTTAAATGATTGAATTCCAAATGTCATGGGAATTCCTCTTTTATCATAAAATAAATTTATCTAAAATTCCTCTTTTCTTTAATAAAAATATCCATTATTTCAATTATGCCAAGAATTTCACTTTTACCATTTAAATGATTGAATTCCAAATGTCATGGGAATTCCTCTTTTGCATAAAAATAAAATTACCAAAATTACCTCTTTTCTTAATTACTTTTTTATGCATAAACACTAAAAATTAGTTTCCCATGAGTATGATGAAAATCATTCTTTTAGCATAGGATATTCAATTCTAGAATATGGTAGGAAGTCCTCTTTTCACATTATGCATAAAAATGAGCTATGTATTAATTTCTAAAAATTTTGCCATAGCTTCGCTGCTGTTATTATTGATAATTTTTAATATTTCTAGAAAGAATAAGACTTTGTAATACAATTATGATAGAACAACTATCCTTAATCTTAAATCCAAATTATGGAATTAAATCATAAATTTACCATAATTGTATTAATATAAAAGCATAAAAAGCTATTTTCTTAACCTCAAGCTTAACAAGCTTAGAGATTGATTTTGAATTAAGAATTTATCAATGGGAAGCATTCATTTGCTAAAGAATTAGTCATAGGAATGACTATTCTTTTGGGAGAGAGAGATATACATGAAAAGCATCCTAATTAAGCATAAAGATTAACTTTTTTGTGATCAATCATTAGAATTCTTATAGAAAGCTTGATTTGCATTGAAAACAATTAATTTAAAACTTCTCAAGCTTGAGAGGGGTTGAGAAGTGAAATCATTGAGAATATAATCAAAAACCATGAAATTCTTCTTACCTTTAGGTTTGGCTTGTTTCTTTATCTTAGAATAAATCCCACAACCAATCAATTGGTTTAGTATGTTGAGAAGAAAGCTTCAAGGATTGTTAAAGAGAGAGAAAAGCTCCAATCTCTCCAAAAGTAGAGGATTTTTAAGGGATAATAGAAAATATCATTATTTTAATATAATACTGGCATGGTATAGCTCACATATTTTTTTACAAAAGGCTAAGGATCTATTTATAGGTGAGGGAGGCCACTAACCAAGTCCAACTGGGTTCTAGAATTTTCCAAGTTCAGTTTGACTCAATTTGGACAAGATTTGGACCAGTTTGGCTCCCTTTTTGATTTGGTTTGATCCAGGGGAGAGGAGAGATAAAAATATCATATTTTTTTTGAATTAAAAACTCATCCACATGTGTGAATTAGGCGCCTACTTCAAGAGTCCCCCTCTCCTACACCAAGGTGTCAAAAATGCATCATTATTCCAAAATATCTTATTTATTTAGTAATATCTCATATTTTTTAACTAATAAACCTTGTACTCAGTCAACTCTTCATCTTATGTGAGTATTTACTCATTTTTGGGTATTTTTTTTTATTCTTTGGATTTATCTCATCCCAACACTTGGATTAATCCAATTGGCCCATTGGAACCTTAATTGGACCATAATCCAAAAAATTCTGAAAATGTAGACCCTTAGGCTAAGGTCCTTTATACACATTTTCAATTAATTCCAAATGCACATTGGAAAGTTTTGAATTTTTGTTTCAAGGGAATCTATTTTAAACATTAGGAGGATTTTTATATCCAAAGATATCTTAATTTAGGATGATCTCTCTTTAGACTTTCTCTCTCTCTCTCTCTCTCTAGGCCAAAACAGGGTAAAACAAGATCTTTCTTCTATTTCAGAGAGGGGAATAATTACAAGAATAGAAGGTGAGGTTTTTACACCTTTACACCTTTAAAGCTGGAGGGAGGAATCTTACAACCCACATGTTTTGTTGAGGCTATTGGAAATGCATGTTGGGAGAAAGCTATGGATGAAAAGATGGATGCATTGTATGGAAATGAGACTTGGGATTTGGTGCCATTGCCTGAAGGCAAGAAAGCTATTGGTTATAAGTGGGTGTATAGAGTGAAACATAATAGTGATGGTAGCATAAGTAGATACAAAGCTAGATTGGTAGCCAAAGAATATGTGCAGACACATGGGATTGATTATGAGGAAACATTTGTCCCATGGTTACAAAGATGACAATTGTGAGACCTGTGATTGTGGTGGCTATAGCTAAAGGCTGGTTTTTACATCAGATGGATGTAAAAAATGCATTCTTGCATGGTGACTTGCAAGAAGAAGTGTATATGGATCAGCCACCTGGTTTTGAGGATACAGGTCACCCGGAGTATGTATGTAAGCTTTGTAAGGCTTTGTATGGGGGCTGAAGCAAGCTCCACGAGCATGGCATGACAAGATTGTTGAGTATCTTGTCACTATTGATTTTCATATAGCAGATACAAATCACTCTTTGTATGTACACAAGAGTGATAAGAGTATTGTGATCATCACCATCTATGTAGATGATCTTATTGTTGGTTTGGGGGTGACAAATTGGATGAGATTAAGCATGTGAAAAGTCTTCTCGTGTCAAAGTAATGGTCTTTACATCAGACGGATGTAAAGAATGCATTCTTGCATGGGGATTTGTAGGAAGAGGTGCAGATTTAGGAGAGATTTTGGAGGATCCTACTATGTACAGGCGCATAGGAGGAAGCTTGATCTACATGACGATCACCAGACTAGATTTGAGCTATGCTGTTGGGTTGGTGAGTCAGTTTATGCAGGTTCCTCGGAAGCCGCATTTGGATACATTGAGACGCATACTGAGGTATGTGAGGTCTACTTTGCATTGTGGACTATTTTATGAAACTGGTGGGAGATAGAGATATGTGTACATGGGTACACAGATGCTGATTGGGCTGGTAGTATCTCAGATAGAAGATCTACTAGTGGCTTCATGTTTTCTTTGGGGAGTGCTGCTGTGACTTGGAGCAGCAAGAAGCAGCCTAGAGTTGCTCTATCCAGTTGCTCTATCCAGTACAGAGGTGCTGCTATGGCAGCATGTGAGGTAGCTTGGTTGAGAAAGCTACTTGCAGATTTGGGTCTATTAGGATAGACAAGTTGTCATTTTCTGTGACAACATTAGCAGTATACAGTTGGCCAGGAACCCAATTTTTCATGCTAGCACGAAGCATATAGAGGTCCACTACCATTTTGTTAGAGAGAAGGTTTTGGCGTAGGAGACGTTGACCTTCTTTATGTCAGCACACAGGATCAGGTCGCTGACGTCTTCACCAAAGCATTGGGTACACAGAAGCTCCGTAGATTCAGGGCTTCGCTTGGTGTACATGAGATGAAGTTGAGTTTGAGGGGGAGTGTTGAGATATCGAGCTCATCTAGTGAGGCAGTGGACACTGATGATCCGCCTAAGAGGGATAGGCCCCACACTTACACCACTAGCATGAGTGGAGAGATCATGGGTGATATGCAGCCAGTGGGATGATAGGCTGTGTGATAGCCATTCTAGAGACTGGCATATGAAATGATGCAGGAGGGAAGAGAGCTTCTTCACACAACACTCAACACACCATATACAAGATAAGAGTGCACACCATATGAAAGGTACTCAACCAATACATACACGGGTTCTCTATAGTGTGAACCCGACTAAATGAGCTGGCGCTATAACTATGCCAGCCTCTAGAATGGCTATCACACAGCCTGTCATCCCACTGGCTGCTTATCACCCATGATCTCACCAACCATGCCAGTGGTGTAAGTGTGGGGCCTATCCCCCAGGCGGGTCATCAGTGTCCACCGCCTCACTAGACGAGCACGATATCTCAACACTCCCCCTCGAGCTCAACTCCATCTCATGTACACCAAGCGAAGCCCTGAATATGCGGAGCTTCTCTATACCCAAAGCCTTGGTGAAGATGTCAACTACCTGATCCTCTGTGCTGACATAAACAAGGTCAAGGTCTCCTGCCAAGACCTTCTCTCTAACGAAATGGTAGTAGTGAACCTCTATGTGCTTCGTACGAGCATGAAAGACTGGGTTCCTGGCCAACTGTATACTGCTAATGTTGTCACAGAAAATGACAACTTGTCTATCCACTGATAGACCCAAATCTGCAAGTAGCTTCCTCAACCAAGCTACCTCACATGCTGCCATAGCAGCTCCTCTATACTCGGCCTCTGTACTGGATAGAGCAACCGTAGGCTGCTTCTTGCTGCTCCAAGTCACAGCAGCACTCCCCAAAGAAAACATGAATCCACTGGTAGATCTTCTATCTGAGATACTACCAGCCCAATCAGCATCTGTGTACCCATGTACACATATCTCTGTCCCAGTCTCATAGAATAGTCCACAATGCAAAGTAGACCTCACATACCTCAGTATGCGTCTCACTGCATCCAAATGCGGTTTCCGTGGAACTTGCATAAACTGACTCACCAACCCAACAGCATAGCACAAATCTGGTCTGGTGATCATCATGTAGATCAAGCTTCCTACTATGCGTCTATACATAGTAGGATCCTCCAAGATCTCTCCTGAATCTGCACTCAACTTGCCATTCTGATCCAATGGCACTGAGATAGGCTTACAGCCTGTCATACCATACTTGGACAACATGTCCAAGCCATACTGTCTCTGCAGTAATCCAATACCATGTGGTGACCTAATCACCTCAATGCCCAATAAATATCTGAGCTCCCCCAGATCCTTCATCTCGAACTTCTGTCTAAGCAAGATCTTTACATCAAAGATCTCTGCATCATGGTCCCCCTGTAATGATCAAGTCATCTACATAGATGACAACAAGCACAACCCCTCTATCACCATGTCTCACATACAGCGAGGAATCTGCATTGGCTACATGAAAGCTAATAGTGACAAGATATTCAGAAATCTTGTCAGACCATGCTCTTGGTGCTTGCTTTAAGCCATACAAGGCTTTCTTCAACCTGCAAATATGCTCGGGGTGACCCACATCCTCATAACCAGGTGACTGCAATATATACACCTCTTCTTGCAAATCCCCATGCAAGAATGCATTCTTTACATCCATCTGATGTAAAGACCATTTCTTTGACGCAGCCACTGCTATCACAACTCTCACTGCTGTTGCCATCTTGGTAACTGGGCTGAAAGTTTCCTCATAACCAATGCCATATGTCTGTGCATATCCTTTGGCTACCAATCTAGCCTTGTACCTATTTATGCTTCCATCACTGTTATGTTTTACTTTGTACACCCACTTGCATCCAATGGCTTTCTTGCCTTCAGGCAATTGCACTAAATCCCAAGTCTCATTTCCATATAGTGCATCCATCTCCTCATCCATAGCTTTCTCCCAACACACAGTTCCAACAACCTCATCAATGCATGTGGGCAGTGTCTGCACAGTCAATCTGTCTTCCTGCAGTTCTTAAAATAGAGTTCTGCAGAGAATCGATGACTTACCCGTAGTGCTCAAAATTGCCTGCTTTCTGAAAAACGGAGGTCCAGACGCACCCGAAACGCGTTTTCGGCCCAGAAAATGGTTTTCGATAGGACAATATAGTTGCCCTATAGCTTTACTCCCGCGAAGAAAGCTCCTCAATCAGAGATCGTTGCCGCTGCCTCCCGTAGAGCTCCCGACAAGGGTGTAGTCACCAACACAAATAGGGAAGAGTAGTTGAAGCTCTTACCCTCGTACCGCTTCCTGCGGTTCTCTTGCTTGCAGCTCAGCCCTTAGCACGAACCAGGCTTTGATACCATGAAATGATGCAGGGGGGAAGAGAGCTTGAGCTCTTGCAAGCACACACACACTCACAAAACCCTAATAGAGAACACACAAGGTGAGAGGCTGAAATCTTCTTCTTCTTCACACAACACTCAACACACCATATACAAGATAAGAGTGCACACCATATGAAAGGTACTCAACCAATACATACACGAGTTCTCTATAGTGTGAACCCGACTAAATGAGCTGGCACTATAACTATGCCAGTCTCTAGAATGGCTGTCACACAGCCTGTCATCCCACTGGCCATATATCACCCATGATCTCACCAACCATGCCAGTGGTGTAAGTGTGGGGCCTATCCCCCAGGCGGGTCATCAGTGTCCACCGCCTCACTAGACGAGCTCGATATCTCAACAGCATAGTTATAGCGCCAACTCATTTAGTTGGGTTCAAACTATAGAGAACCCTAGTATGTATTTGGTTGAGTACCTTTTCATATGTGTGTACTCTTATCTTTGTATATGGTGTGTTGAGTGTTGTGTGAAGCAGAAGAAGATTTTCAGCCTCTCACCTTGTGTGTTCTCTTTTAGGGTTTTGTGAGTGTGTGTGTGCTTGCAAAAACTCAAGCTCTCTTCTCCCCTGCATCTTTTCACAATGCAATTTTTTTATTAATGTTAGTCATTTATGTGGATGACTTGAATATCAATGGGGTGATAGTGATGGTGACATACATGATGTTAGGATGCTTTCGAAGAAGAAGTTTGAGTTAAAGGATTTAGGTGAGCTACGATATATCTTAGGTATAAAGGTGGTGAGATCACTTTATGGAATTTTGTTATTACACAGAGGTAGTATGGCTTGGGCATATTGTCCAAGTATGGTATGACACCGTAAGCCTATTTCTATGCTATTGGGGGCAGAACACAAAGCTTTTTGCATATGTACATGTGACTTTTAGAGGGCTCCACCATGTACAAAAAAGCATATAGTGGGTAGCTTGATATACATTATCATTATAAGGCCATACTTGATCTATGTTGTTGGACTCACGAGTTAGTTTATGCAGGCCCCTAGGAAGCCCATAAATTCCACAACTAGTTATTGAATTTTCTATGAGGGTGATATAGAGATACAGATACATGGGTACATAGGATACTGATTGGGATGGTAGTGTCATAGATAAAATCTCTACCAATGGCTTTATGTTTTCTTTTGGGAGTGTTGCAGAGTTACTAGCAAAAAATAGCCGATAGTTGCCTTGTCAGGTACATAGATAGAGTATAGGGATGCTGCTACTATGGCCACTTGTGAGGTAGCTTGGTTTCAGAAGCTACCTGGTGATATGGGTGAGCCTGTGTGGATAGTTGCCTTGTCATGTACATAGATAAAGTACAGGGATGCTGCTACTACCGCTGATATCTTCACTAACATCTTTACGAAGGCACTTGGTGTCATATAGAGAAGCTTCACCATGTTTAGGAGCTCACCTGGAGTACAATGTGTGGAGTTAAGCTCCAGGGTGAGTCTTAAGATATCGAGCTTAACTAGTGCTACGAAACCACTTGACTGATAGCTTCCACACTCATGCCATTAGCATGGTTGGTGAGATTATAGTTGATATACCTCCATTGGTGGATGACAGACTATGTGACAACTGTGTTTAAATTACCAGCTCTCTCTTCTCTCTCTGTGTGTGTGTGTGTGTCTGGTTGCAAGTAACTCAAGGTCTCCCTCTTCCCCAAAGGAAAAAAATAAGGGCTAATCTTTGCCAATTGGCTATTTTTAAGGGTTTTTTCAAACAAAAGATTTTCCCGACATCTTAAAACATTCACCCAAATTTTGACCTTTTCGAAGGGTTTTAGAAAATATTCATCCTATTTTGGATATTTTAGGGTATCTTTTGAAATCATTCGCCCCATTTTCTATAATTTTAGAATCATATAGGAAGAATAATCGCCAACCCACCTACACTAATATATTCATGGAGGCATCTTATTTTTCACCCTATCTCCCCTGCATTCTCATTAACCATTAGCGATAGCCATCAATACCATGGTTGTAAATTCACATGACCAATGCACTTGTGCCATATATCAATATCTGCAACAATCAAACCTGTTCCATGCGCAAACATGGTTGCCTTTATCTTAAGCATGTTCACATCCAAAGTAAACATCCTGCCATTTTTGTTATCCTTTGCAAGCAAGCGACACTTATTTTTTAAGTCTTCCACAAAACATCCTTGAGGATTAAACCTCACTTTGTAGACCTTGCTCAACCATCTCTCCAATAGAAACTAGGTTCTTTGTAGTATTCAGAACATGAAGTACATCAGCCAAGTACTTCATTTTGCCATGCTACATAGATAATGGCACTTTACCAACATGCGCAATGGGGATCATCACCTGTTTCTACATAACCTCGTTTTTCCATTTTTTGCATATCTCTAAACTACTCAGCATGACTGGTCATGTGGTTAGAGGTGCCAGAATCCACATACCATATATCTTGAGATCTTAACACATCCCCTGTTATGGAACTAAGCATGTGCTGCATCACAAACAACTGCTCACTTCTTTCATCACCTCCATGTTTGCTAGATGATGCATAGTTTCCTTGCTGTTGCAGCTTCCCACTTTTAATGTCATTCTGCTTTTTGTAGCAGTCATTTTCCATGTGTCCTGGTTTGCCACAATAATAGCACTCTATGCTATTTTCATTTTTATTTCTTGCCAACCACCTTGGCTTCTTTGGCTCCCCCTACCTCTAGACTGGCCTCTTCCACTTGTGTATGATTGCTGCTATCACTCATTGAACAATTGTTGTCCAGAATTCTAATTTCCTTGTCGGCCACCACCTTGGCCTCAACCACGGCCTCTACCTCTACCTCTACCTAAATCAGAGTAGAAGGCTTGTTCCAATGTGTTCTTGCTTTGTGAAGAAGAATCCTCACCTAAAGCCTTTTCTTCTATGATCAGCATAGATATCAAGTCCCGAAAGTTAGGGATATTCTCCCTAACTACAATGGAGGTCTTGAATGGCTTGTACTCTTTGCCAAGCCCATTGATAGACCTAAGGGATTCAACAATGCCCTTGATCTTTAAGGCATATTCATTGATGGACATACTTTTCTTTTCCATAGCATGCAACTCTTGCTTTAACTCCAACTTCCTTGCCTTCATGTTAGTCTGGAACAATGCCCTTGATCTTTAAGGCATATTCATTGATGGACATGCTTTTCTTTTCCATAGTATGCAACTCTTGCTTTAACTCCAACTTCCTTGCCTTTATGTTAGTCTAGAACATCTAGACCAGATTTTGCCACACAACTGCTGGAGTGTTTGCATCATGTATGTGTCCTATGTATGTGTCCTATCATAGTGTACGTGACACTAATTGAAAGCCAGTACTACATGACTTTTCTTACACCACCCTGATTCCAATCCTTCATTGCCTTTATATCTGTAGGAGTGGTGTTCTCCTCAGATAACTATGGAGGCTCCTCATTGTCTCCTTCTACATAATCCCAAAATCCTTTACCTATTAGGAAATTGGTCATTCTAAACTTCCAGGCATGGAAGTTATTCTTATCCAACTTCTCACTAACAATTTGATTAATTCCGTTAGACATGTTTTCCTGTATCAAATAACCTGCAAATAGACAACTTCTGTATACAACCTGTAATACAGCAGTATCTCCTGTAATTGTTGCACAGCATCGGTACTTCAGCAGCATAGCGTGTGTGTCACCAAATGTGACCAGAGTACATGTACATACACCTAGTATCAACAATACATGTACAAACCCTGTCTGCACTTCTGCATTGCAATAACCAAATTTCGAGCAGAAACAGTTCTCTACCAGAACCTCCAAAAAATTACCGAAAATACCCTGTAGTGACGAAATGAGGCCCGTAACACGCCCGAAACAAGAATCTGGGCTAGAAAAAATTATGTCCAATAGGACAGTATACCTGCTCTGTAGCTCCACTCTCATGAAGAAAGCTCCTTAATCGAAGATGTGTAGCTCCCAGAGCTACTAAGGGACTGTTGTACCTAAACCAAGAAGGGGGAAGAGATGATGGTGCTCTTACCCGTGTATTACCGCTTCCTTCCTTGCTTGTTCTTGCCTCTTGCTTACCTCCTTAATCGGAGATGTGTAGCTCCCAGAGCTACTAAGGGACTGTTGTACCTAAACCAAGAAGGGGGAAGAGATGATGGTGCTCTTACCCATGTATTACCGCTTCCTTCCTTGCTTGTTCTTGCCTCTTGCTTACCTCCTTAGCTCTCAGATGAACCAGGCTCTGATACCATAAAGAGAATGTGGGGGAGAGGGAGAGCTTCAAACCCTAGCAACAAGCAAACACACACACACACACACAAGAGAGAACAAGACACAAGAAAGAGAAGGATAGCTGAATTTTCTTCTATATTCTTCTTCTCTACTGAACCAACCTAACATAAAGATGAGAGTACACAATATATGGGTTAGTGCTCAACTACTACAACATACAAGGGTCGGTCCATAATATGAACCTGACTAAATGAGCTGGCGTTATAACTATCCCAGTCTCTGGTAATCCAAAATACAGTCTGTCATCCCACTGGCCACATATCACCCATAATCTCACCAACCATGCCAGTGGTGTAGATGCGGAAGCTATCACACAGGCGGGTCATCAATGTTGCCATCGTAGCACTAGTTTTGAGCTCGATATCTTAACAAAAACCCCTCCCCCCACCCTTGGAAGAAGGCGAGATCCCACCCCCGCAACCACTCGAGCATGAGGAAGTTGAACCTCCGCACAACCCACTAAATTGGCACGACCCACTTGAGAGAATGGAGTTCGAGTAGGCAATACAAATCCTACTTGATCGATAACCCCACGCGGCACTGATCACAAGGGTCACGGATCGCATGGACATCCATGTCCCCTCTGTGTCCATACATTGATGCAAAGCATCATAGCTGGAGGCGTGAGCATCCCCCGACAAAGAGGTGGATACCATGGGCCACCCGCCCGCTGCTCGCTCCATAGCGTTCGATCTTATTTTTTACCCTATCTCCCTTGCATTCTCCGACAGCCACCATCAACACCGTGAAGTGAAAAACTCATCTTATTCATATAAAAGGATGGTAGGAAAGCATGTTGTTTAGATTGTTAGTGTATTTTGCATCGATTGTAAGTTAAAAAAACCGTATGGATTAAGATCTCATGTAGAAGAAAGTTGATGAAATTTTAGCATCTTTGGTTGTAAAATTGACCGGCTTTCTTATTGCATGGGAAAGAAGTTTTAGCAAGCACTGGTGGAGGCATGATGCCTTGCAGGAGCCTTATGGGGGGGGGATTAACCTGTCATCTTGAACAAGATGCCATCTTAAGAATGGGTAAGTTCATTTTTTCTACTGTGAAAGTTCTTGTGTGGGAATTTTATTATGTATGTTTCTGTGTGAAAATGTTGTCAGATACATGAGTGTAAGTTAATATTGAGAGTGCACATTGTGTTTTGTGAGATAAAGAAATAAACCTTGATTATATCTTTTGGTTTGGTGAGTAGGATTCTATCTTTGAATCAGTCTGGCAAAAATCGAGAAATGGCTTATTCCCCACTGTGTGACTTTCTATATGAACAAAGTGTGGTGCACCCCTCAAAGTTCTCAAATGCACGATGTCGAGTCAAATCCTGGCAGAGTGAGATGTTGTACACGGGGATCCGCCTTGGAGATGGCAGTAGCTGTGAAATGTGAAGACGTTTTCTAGGTTAACAAGTTATAAGGATGGTTGGAGTATCAAACCATCTCCGAATTGCAGTCTGAAGTTATAGGGATGTATCAACCCAATGGTTAATTTAAACCCTCAATTGTACCAAAATACAATGATTAGTGTTGATTAATTATTGATTAGCAAATTAATCCTCTACTTTGTGTGCAAGAAACAGAGTATGCGAGGAGTCCAGATCTGGGGCCTTAGAGTTCAAATGAGCTCAAATACTTTCAAGGCCATCAATAGAAATTAGTCTAGTAGAGGATTAAGCCAAGAAACACAAGATTTGATCAAACATTGAATGTTTAATCTCTGTTTTACCAAAGTCACCTATAGATTTGATGAAGAGCTTGGATCTCATTGTAGACTTGATCAAATCAAAAATTGTCTTCACTAGCTTGTAGAGCACCCTTGAAAACCCCTAGGTCCAAGAGGAATTAGAGCCATTTCATCTGGTGTAGACAAGATCTCCATTTCCCTTCAGAAAAAAGGCGCCTACAGATTCACAAAATTCGGCAGCCACGAGCAGCGGTTTGGCGCACCGATTAGATGGGCTGAATCGTGGGCAAGGTGGCTATGTTTGCCTAGAAGCATTTACCCTAATGTTGATCTTGGAGGGAGATCAAGCCCCTCCACTAGCTGGGCGTGCAGAGACTCTTTGAAAAGAAGAGGTAAAACTTGATTATCTACTAATCTTGATTAGCTAGGTGATTAGCAAGATAATGAGCTCATAAATTTGATGGATTCTAGGCTAGGGTCTGATACCATGTTAAATTTGGAGCAATGTGATGAGCTATGGTGGATCAAATGATGGAATCAACATCATTAAAAAAGAGATTAGATGATAATTAAGATGTGATTAGTGAGTAATTAACTGATGGCCTTTAAGCAAAACTTAGTATCCGTAAAGTTATAGATATTGGACCTAATGTTCTATGATCTTGTAAATTTTCCAAACAAGGATCAAAACTTATTCTAGGTTCTCACATTTCCTTATGATTGGCATGACCTCATCATATGGGTTTTTTGGGATGTATGTAGTTTATTGTTGTTGAGTATATGCTTCAAATTTCAATAATGAGTTGAAACCTAAAGAAAGGAAAAGTGCATGGCTTTTAAAAAAAATTCAAGCTCTCCAAAACAAGTAAATATGATTTTCAAGACTAGAGAGATTTTAATAAAACACATGTGATCATATTATCCTGTAAGATGATTTTACAAAACCTTCAAGAAGGAAAAAAAGGCTTGCTAGTGAAGCTAGGGACTTCACGACGTTGAAAAGTATTGTTAGCAACGTCTCTTCCTTTATCCAAAACTCTGTCTATTGTGCCAAATCTTCCAATGGCATACAGTTTTAGCTATTGGGCCAAATCTTCCAATGAGGGCCAGAGCTTCTATTAGGACAAATCTTCCAATGGCTTTAAGTTTTGGCTAATGGGCCAAATCTTCCAATGGCCTAGAGAGTCATAGCCCAAAGAGACAATTGAGACTTGAAAGTTTTGGCTTTTGAGCCAAATCTTCCAATGGCTTAAAGTTTTGGCTACTCTCTGTGACATATCCTTCAATGAGCCAGAGCTTCCAGTGATCCAAATCTTTGGGTATGAGCCAAACCTTTTGTTCCAAGGAACTCATCCTCAGAGACGATCTAGCCCAACAACCAAGAGACAATTGAGCCAAATTTTTGGCTTTTAGGCCAAATCTTCCAATGGCTTAAAGTTTTGGCTATTGGGCCAAATCTTCCAATGAGCCAGAGCTTCCAGTGATCTAAAACTATGGCTATGGGCCATATCTTCCAATGAACAAGAAAGTTTTGGCTAATGGGCCAAATCTTCCAATGGCCCAACCATGGGCTCAATGGGTCAAACCTTTTCATCACACGATCTAGCCCAACAACCAATTAGATAATTGAGCCAGTGTTGTTTTTCACATGTTACTCCTACACTTTTACATTGAGCCAAACATTACAATTGAGATCAATTACTCATGATAGTGATCTAATGTGTTATCAGGTCTCGCCAATGGCCTTTAAATATGGAGATAGAGTTAGCTTGCTTGTAAATGGTGAGGTGGTTACAATTGGCTTTGTGCTTCATACCGATGCTGGTGATTACTGCCATAATTATTTGATTGGGCCAGGTAATGTTTCAGTTCTAGTAGATAGGTGTATCAAGGAAGATACCCTCATTCCCTTTCCCATTAATGAAGCAGCAAGGATCGGTGACCTACCCTCAAGTGGAGCCAGCAATCACATTGCAGCTTGTAGAAAGGACATTTAGTCAACCAAGTGCAGCAGCTCTTGGAGAGGGTCAAGAGGTCTCATTTGTAGAAGCTTTTGTATTTGAAGAGCATACAAACCAAGAGTAATCATATTCTTTGATGCATGACAAGTTTAGCTATCGAGATGCATGGAAGAAGAAGAGGGTATTGCTATGGAATGAAGGGAGGACAAAGTGCATTGGATAGGGTATAATTATTTATGTATTGCCATATGATTCGATCAACTTTGATATGCTTGGGGATGATAGTGTGGGGGTTGGTATTGAGAAGTCATATGATGCAATCTCAGGTCAATTCCCATGTGATGTTGATAGTGTTAACCTTGAAAAGTGGCCAATCAAACATGTCACTATGTTAGATGGGTGTCCATTACACTCACATGCAGACTAGCCCACCATCAGTCATGAGATCCCTAATGATTATTTATTTTCATTTGCTATTCCACTTTCAAAAAAAAAGTATGTTATGATTAATAGGAAGCCTAAAAAGGTAGTGGTGCCTGTAGCTATACCAAGGATGTGAATGGAATCAGTGCAATCAATATCGACCATTGATTGTTATAAGAATAGATGTTGTCGACTTGATGATCGTGGAATGCTATTATCTTTACGTAAATAATTCTGGGGTCTGTGCTTGCAAGATCGTACAAATTATGTATATGACACACTAAGTGTGGCTCATCGTATATAAATCCATTTGAAAAAATGGACTATGTGTTCTCATTGAATGGTGTGGAGATATGTTGTAGAGGATGGTATGAGCTACATGGAATTCCAAAGACATCTTTCTATCAATACAAAGAACAATTTGAAGCTGGTATGAGACGTTGCATGCATGGAAACACAGGAGTTATAGGGAAGGGACGACACAGAGATGGGCAAGGTAATCATTTGTGATTTTGTGGAGAACAACTCTGAGCGGATGCCTCACAAAAGAAGAACCCTACCAGATGGATCAAGGGAGACTCAATTAGTGATTCCAAAAACATACAGACAGGTTGACATTCTTCATGAAGGTAAACACGACACTAACGTCTTTGGGCTACAGTGAAATGTCCACCTCTACATTCAACAAAATTTGGAATTTGGAATTTAAACATGTGAGACTATCAAAGACAAGTGAGTTCTCTAAATTTAGCTTGTGTAGCGGTATTAAAGCTCAGCTAGGAGCGACTAAGTGTGAAGAGGAATGTTGCAAGTTGATGGATGAGTGAAGAAGAAAGCACACGCTAAAGCAACAAAGTTGTAGAAACTTGTATTACACATGGTGCAAATACTCACAAATGAGACCTAAAAGTACTTATGCATCATTCATGATAAGATGGATCAGAAGAAGACAGCGATCCCCAGGTTGGAAGTTAAATCGAAAGTACACGGCTAATGCATGGCAACTACAGGTATCATTCACTGCAGGTATGATAACCCATAGGCATGGGCATGGACATTATGGACACTTTTCTCTTGTTGGTTTATTGCCTTTAGATCCTAATGCCACAATTGGCTCATTTGCATTTTGCCTTTGTAATCTGGAAAGGGAGGACAAGCATGAACTTGGAGATCTTGCTCATGATGGGATTCCAAGGTGCAATAACACATTTTTCAATGCATTAAACTCTAGGAAAGCTCTTGATCTAGACAATGCAATTGGGTTTCTTAATGGTGGGACACACGCATGAGGACATAGATGTAATATTCAGTAAATTTTCAGAGAAGCTTAGAACTAGCCAGACATACACCTTTCCACATCTAATGGACCATTTTAGAACTTGTGAGAGTGCGATGCTAGTACCATTCTTACTAACTCAAGCTCCTGACTTCAAGAGCTATGTTGATGACTACTTATGTGATGGGCAAGACACACTGGTTGGACACTCTAAGCCATTATAGTTTGGATTCTTCATGCAAGAGGATATTCCTGTCATGCAATACAAAAAATCACTGGATTGAATGCCAAAAGGAATGGTATGGGCAAAGCAATACTCCCATTAGGATGCCCTGAAATACTACCTTTGGCTGAATTTATAAGAGATAGCACACAAGTGGTACATGGGATAAATGATTATATACAATTTTGGGAGAAGTGGGTACGTTTGAAAGGGGATGGTTATGCAAGACACATTGGACCAGTTATTGGGTATCGGAAGAATGTAATTAGGGAGCTTGTGAAGCCCATCGTACAATATTTGAGCTCTTATGGAGACTTTTGGCCAAGATCAGAAGGAAACTATCATTTGTGTCGAAGCTGATGATGATGATGAGTTCCAAGGTTATGAGGAGTGGAACGACCACTATTGTGGACCTCAAAGTAAAAGACCAAAGGAGGCATTCACACCTATAGTAGATGCCAACAAAGGAGACTTCATCTTAGTGTGGCCATCACATCCACCATTGTACCCAATATGGCTAGGTGTTGATCACATGTGGATATGGATCCAAGGTCCACCAACTACAAGAAGGTTTTGATACAATATTGGGCACCTATTTGTAGGAAAAGGGGGAAAATGATGCAGAGGCTTATGTTGGTTGTTGGGAGAAGAAATGGATGTGTAATACAAGGGATCCATAGGTGTGGGAGAATATTGATGCAATTGTATTTTCATGGGCTCGAAAAGGACAAATAAACCCATTAAAGGCCAAGATTCCAAAACAAATCCAATTAAAGGCCCAAGAAAGCTTAAAGACTATAGAGGAGTGAGTTTAAAATTATCAAACTTAAACTCTTGAGCTTGCAAGGTATATAAAGTTGAAATTTATTTGTAACGTTTGTTGGTTGTTTCTTAAAGATCTATAGCAAGTTGAATTGTTTCATCTTATTAGTGCTCACCCTGTTTTTGTAGGACACATTGCAAGTGTTTCAAAGGTGTTTATTAACACCACCTTTATTTATGAGATTTTGAACTTCCACATCATGCAAAGAACTGATAACTTTAAGAAGTACTCAATGAATATCTCTTTCAGCAATAGAGCACATATTTCTTGGACTCCACACATTAAAAAAATTCCCAAATTAAATGAAAAATTCCCAAAGTCAATGGGACAACCACAATTTAAGTTTTCCCATAGTACTGAGATTTTCCTAAATCATCTAATAAGGTTTTTTGATTCAAATCGAGATATCTTTGATCAATGTTGTAAAGAAGCTATCCATCTGGATGACAACATGTTGGAAGATAATCTTAGAATAGGTTTTACCTCGTCCAAACTAGCCAAACAAGAGAGTAAATGCAAACTTATATTTGAACTCCCAAATCAACATTTCAATGCCTTGATTGAGAGCTTAGATAGGGAAGTGCAAGAAAAAAAATCGCTCAAATGTTAAAGAACCCCTACTAATTACAAGTACATTTTTTATTCATTGTAGAAAATTGGATGCTAGGTGCTTCACTCTCTTCTCCACAAAATGCTTCACACATGACCCAACCAGAGGTTCAAACTTCTCAAACACCTTAAATTCAAGGACTTACATTGGAAAACTTGGTAGCTTTAACTCAAATAGGAACAAAATGGATGCAATTCTAGACCATGATTACAGTGCTTTTACTTTCGTATACGCTGCACAAAATAGAAAATTATCTAACTTGAAATACCACATTTCCAACTGACATCTTGAAATACCTATGTGAATAATGTGTTGTTTGTGACCACTTGTTCAAGGATTTCCCAAACAAAAGTACTATAATGCAGAACTCCTAATAACATAAGTATGTAAAATGGTGGTTAACCATTGTACCTTTGAATGTGCTTACAAGATTGCAAGCCAAGGTACCAAAAAAAACTAAAATTGCTAAAGCTGACTCTCCACAATGGGTGGAAGAGAATGTCTTGACACAACAACCCAAAGAGAATGCAAAGCCAATAAAGTAACCCAAGAAACAAAAACATAAGGGAGACTCAAAATCACCAAAAGCACAGACCCCAAAGGAAGATCTAAAATCTTAAAAATCAAAAGGACCCAAAGGCAAACAAAAAGAAGAGGACAAAACAAAACTAAATAACAAGGACAAGGAACTTTAAAAAGTTTCACTAAAAGAGATTAGAGCTACACATGATAACAAAGCATCTTTCTCTAAAACTATCCAAGAGATAAAGAAACATGCATGTGAAATCGTTGTTTTCGATGTCAAAAAGAAAGTTTGCTTTAAAATAATGAACAAGAATACCGAAAAGCAAGTAATCTGAGGAGTTTCAAATGTCAAAACAAGAAACAAAATCTCATCCACCACTACCACTAAATTTCAAATCAATGCACTAGAAAATAAATTACCATTACAAATTACGAGTAAGTAATTAACCAAAACCCATGATGAACCAAAGGATTTAGATAATGAATGCATGCTACCATTGGTTAAATGGTTGACTAAGTCACCCAGGACTCCGCATCACCATTTTTCTAATTCTTTGACCTTGAGATACCAAACCAAGAAGAGGAATATCACTTTCCTTTTCAGAATGAATAATCCACAACTTTTAGAACAAGGGGAAGAAACATCATTTGAAAATGAATATGAAATTCTTTATGGAGAAAAATTGATATAGTTGGCGTACACCCATGCTAAACCTCAACAAATTGTGTTAAAGGTGGTGCTACACCTTATCATAGATCCAATTTCAGACACGCCAATAATGCATAAACATCTAACCACGTCCTAATGAAACAATTCAACAAGTCTATAGTGCTAGTGTATACACTTGGTGCTTTTATTTGAAATTGTTGAAAACCAAAGTGAAGATCCCTATGCTTTGGACCAACTCTTTGGAAGTGAACCAAAACATGCAAATTCAATGCTCCCATCTAGAAATGAGAAACCAAAAATCCGGCACTTTTTCTTGAGAGTGAATGGGGAACTAAAACTAAAACATCCATGATTCCTAAAGGATCATCTTAAACAGTAACACTTGGTACTCAATAGACAAATCAATGCAAATTGTTACCTTGGAGGAGACCCCTGAGAAAATCTTCATGGTGCTTTTATGACAAGAGGAAGGCTTTAACTAAATCGGAGACCATAGAACTTGAACCTATAGGGGATGAACCCCTAGAGTCCAAGCCTCAACTCAAGAACCCAAACATTTTTAAATGATTCCAAGAATAGTTTATTTTGACACCAACATAGGGATTGAAACCATTCAAGCTCAAATCTATCCATAACTCCAAAATCTTTTCATGACTTTTGAATTGTGGCATTATATAGGCCAATCGATTTTTGCAAGCACGTGAGTGGAATTCTTGGAATGAGACCCAAAACATGCCATGTTTGGGATACTTTGAATGCACAATCTTTTTAGAATCTAACCCCCTAAAGTGCCAGATCTTTCTGCTAGATTTTTTGCTGGAAGCAGACCTCATCTTGGAGAGTTATTATTGATGCTATATCATGCTTCACTAGTAATTCATGTGCTCTAAAGGTACACGATAAATATTTGGTGGTGCCATTCTATAACAAAGAGAAGATAACATTGAATACATAGTATGTTCTTGTCTAAAAGAAACAGCTAGCCTCTCCACAGAAAACCACTATTGCTAAAGACTCATCCTTTCCATCAAAGGTCCTTTGTGTCAAATTTTCTAACTCAACCCCTTCATCATCTCTATAGACGAAGCCATCCGTAATTGCAAAACCCATAGCTTCTTAGTCAATAACTCTCAATATGAGTGATTCACTAAGTCCGTCAAACCTAAAAGTAGGATTTGAACCTTGTGAGGATGAATCTTTTCAAGAAGATGCCACTACTCTTAGTGTTTCTCTTCCACCATCTTCACCAAAAGAGAACCATCCTGGTAACACCTTGTCCGCCATAGCCACACCCTAGGAAACATCTCATAATCACCAATCAAAACATAAGATGCTGAACCTTATGCTAAAGACATTCCGATGATAAAGCCTCTATTGCAAGGGACACCCTTCAACAAATGTCATTAAAAAAAGAGAAGGCTTCCATCAACAAAACCTCATCTTTGATAACCCCTCTTTTACCAACCCCTCAACCCTTAATAAGAGAACTAAAGGTCATCACTGCACCTATCAAAGGAAAATCTATTACCATCTCATCAATGACAACCCCTCTACTGAAAACCCCAACTTCATCATCAATGCTTCCCCAATCTCCACAAATTTCTCATTGCCAAATAATGCCAAGAAGGAAACCAAATTTCCAACCCTAGCAAGAACCCTCTTTTACTTACCCCTCAACAAGAGCACTAAAAGTCATCACTGCACCTCGCAAAGGAAAATCTATTACTGTCTCATCTTTGACAACCCCTCTTTTACCAACCTCTCAACCCTCAACAAGAGCACTAAAGGTCATCACTAAACTTGACAAAGGAAAATATATTTTTGTCACATCAATGACAACTCCTCTATTGAAGAACCCAACTTCCTCATCGATGCTTCCCCAATCAACAAATGTTGCCTTGCCAAATATTGCTAAGAAGGAAACCAAATTTCTAACCCTAGTAAGAACTTGTCCAACAACACCATATATACCATCATCAAGGTGGGTGGAGAAATAGTTTCTGTTAGGTCAAGGCTACTATGAGGGTAGCAACCCCGTTTGGCTACCTCGCAAATGTAGGCTACACTCACAAAGCACGTTCCAAAGGCCTAGAACCCAAGAAGACCCCACAACCTTGACCACAAAACCACCAAACAAGCCCAACAACAATCACTGCCAACTAAGACCATGTGGGTTTTTGTTTGCAAGCTCAAGGTTACTATGAAGGTATTTCTCACATGTGGATTCCAAGAAAACCCACAAGAATCATCAACAACCAAAGTATCAAACTCAGGTTCTAAGATTTCATCAAAGGTGGGTGACTACAAGTCTACTTCAAGCTCAAGGATATTATGATGGAAGCACCATCATATCATAATATCCTTGACTACTCCTAAGATTTCATCAATTGTGGGTGACTACATGTCTACTTGAAGCTCAAGGATACTAAGATGGAAATACCAGAACAAGTAGCGCCTCTCACCATCAACTTCAACATCAACATCATCTGTGCACTCAAGCCACAAAAGATATGGAGACCCAAGTCACAGCAAGCAGTCCACAAGAACCCTCTATAGCTCAAGACAACAAGTTCCTTAAAGTTTTGTAAACCATTCAGCCAAGCCTTCACATCAACAATGTTCCAATATACATTAAAGTCCATGCTGAATACACGGCTTCTCACAAGTATCACAATAAGATGTGTTCGTCTTTGCACTTGATGTAGAATACTTGTCCTTGATGTAGATTACTGAATGGAAGCCACTATTAAACCATAAAATTGATTAACATTCCCCCCTTCTAATGTCGATTGCGTTTTCATGAGTGATCTGGTTGAAGGTTTGGTGAGGGGAAAATAGAGAAATTGTTGTTGTTTGATAAAGATTAATATGTTTCATGTTTCTTGTTCCTCTGGGGGAAGGAATGAAATGGCTAGTTAGTAAATGAGAAGTTAGTGGTAAGTGGGATCGTAAATGGGAGCAAAATCACAAGCATGATTTGAGATTTTCATGACATGCTTAGTGTATCCGATTTGAAATTGCATGCCAGTAAACAAAAATATACATCTTGATTGAGGATGATTCTGTTTTTGGTGCTCCTAAACATCTTCGCAATCCTTGATTAGTTGTGTTGAACATTTGACACCTATTTATGGGAGGTTCTTGTGGCATTTTACCTTGAAAGGGTGAGCTTAAACACCTACAATTCACTTCAAAGAAAGCATAAATTCATCCTTTAAACTTATATAGGTCTTGGGTAGCTTTGCAACACCAAGAAGATATTGGATTGCGTATGTGGGAGCATCTCCATTTGTGAGCCCTCTCAAGGGATCCGCCTTTGTGTGTGTTTTAGTAAGAGCATGGGAATAACTTTTTTATAAAGGACAAGGCACATATTTTTGTCTTCAATCGGTCGCCTTTTATGGGTGCTATAAAATAAGAGTGTGGCTCAAGTGGGTAATCACATAACATCACTCTTGCAAAATCAACCATTACCAGCATTTTTGCTCCTTTCTATCTCTTTGTGATTTGTTGTGCATTGCTTACATGGTATTAGAGCAACATGCTTTGATCTTGAGTTTTTTAGAGTGGGAGAGCTCGGAAGCTTGAGCATTGGGTGGAGACCTCCTCAAAGGACGAGAGTTGTTTATCACAACCTAGATAGTCGGTCGGATGTGGAATGTGGATAGATCAAACTGGAGTTAGTACTGACGATGTGTTAAACTCTTGGAGCATGTTGGTTTCTCATCATGAGGTTTGGAGCAACACATGGACATGGATGCATGGCAATTCTTCTAAATTTATTGCGTAGAGTTTTCGAGAAGTGTTGGCATCGACATATCTATATGTATCGGCTTCACAACCATAGAGTTGAGAGAGGGTGTTGAATTACATATGCGGGAGCATCTCCATTTGTGATTCCTCTCGGGGGATGGTCAAGCAGCACCGTCCTTGTGTGTGTTTTGGTAAGAAAACTTCTTTATAGAGGACTAGGCACATATTTCTGTCTTCATCCGGTCACTTTTTTGGGGGTGCTATAAATAAGAGTGGTGTGACCCAATCTTGCAACCACATAATATCATTTTTGTAATCAACTTTTACCAGTTTTTTTTGCTTGTTTCTCTCTCTCTCTCTCTCTCTCTCTCTCTATGATTCACTATGCAGTTCTTACAAAAAGTCTCTCAAGAAGCTCAAAATTAGAGATTTGGTCTTGCATTTGGGTATGGGCAGTCCCAAGTCACAGATTGCAACTTGTACATAGGTGTGGACAATCCCAAATTAGAGTATTTTAGCACTTGGACATCCATGACTAACTGGTGTTGTAGCATGAAAGATCATGGCTAGCTATAGAAGGGTTGATGATGGTGGTATAGTTGAGGAATACTCGTATTTGTTGAAAGATGAGAAGAGAAGGCGCCCTTCTTTGCAGAACGTTGACGGGGGAGTTTTCATGTTTTTTTTTGAAGGGATGGTAGTTGCAATTCTTTTGGTATCCACAGAGATGAGCTCACAAAGAGGTAAATGCGGCTTCAAGGCTGTGCTTCACATGGTCAAATAGGGCTTCTACTATGCCAAGCTCACATAGACCATAAAAGAGACAACAGCCCAATTACCAGTGTTGAGCTTCACTCCTCTAAATGGAGAGTGTCACTCAAGTGTTGACTAGGTTGTAGATTTCACTTTCAGAGATGAGATTATGCAGAATCTGCTCTGCCGCTCACCACACAGAGAAGCTTAGAGTTTCTCAACTCTCGTTGTTTAAGCTCTCTCAATGCTATTCTCTACTCACATAGAAGCAAATCTATGATGTACACTCTCTCTTTCTCTCACCGCTCACACAGAATCGATTGCTCACAGAGGTTAACTCTATTCAAGGCCTCGTGTAGCAAGAGAAGTGAAAGAGAGAACCTAAGAAAATCCTAAACAACCTAAATACTCCCTAATATTAGCCCCCCCTAACTGACCAAGCTCTAATAGTTGTGGTGCCATGCTTTGATATTGATGAGAATCTACACTAATAAGAAGTTGCAAAGCAAGATTATTAACTCATAACGTAGACAGTCTTCTCTCATCAATCTCTCGACATTTACATCAATTTATAGCTCTCACGTAGGGCATCCAGATCCACAATGTTATCTCCATCAAATCTCACTAGAATCTTTCCACAACTCCTAAATCAACTCATGCGACCCTTGATTCTCTCCTTGTGGCCCCATGACATAGTCTAACCTTGCATCACTTGTTTGGGATCTCCTTTTACATTCACCACTTCCAATTAACCTTAGAGAAAATCAACCATACAAATTTATTGGGAGAACACACATACGAGAAGGTGTCCTTGTTGGAACAACCCTTCTTCCACAATCGCAGACCTTGACTGTGGCTCCTATGTTGCGAGAAGCACTGAAGCCGCAGAATGTATGCAAGAAGAGCATACAGAGAGACAGCCTCAACTAGCATTCGTCCAAAGCACGCGAGTTGCTTCCGCACCATGCCCATGTTTAGCACATCCTAGGATGGGCGGACTCCACAAGGACGTCCAGGAGTGGCATCTCTTCACAACAATTAAGTGCGCCCGTGTTTCCCACATTCCTCGATCACCAGAGATTCCTCGACGGACCCACCCCCGTCTCCGGCTTTTAGCGCTTAGACAAATGCGGCAGAGCTTTCAAGCTCCGAAGAGAGATGGAAGAAATGGAGGGTTGTTTGCATCTAGCACGCGTGCTCCAAATGCGCACAAGGTCTTGAGGCTTGCCATGCTGCATAGCCATGTCCCTTTTGGGCAATCTTGACCTGTAATTGTCCCAAAACATGTTGTCGAGAGACATGTTGAGCTTTTCTTCCAAGATCAATCGGCAAGAAGAGGAGGAGGAGTCAGCTGCTTTTTCTCTCGTCCATCCCCGGTGGTGGTGGTGAGCAGCTTGTACAACACCTTCGTTGACCAAAAATAACATTAATAACAACGTACCATGGTGATGAGGTCTCTCTCTCATACAAATCCATGCAAATTACTTCGATATATATTATAGAGAGGAGACGAGAGCCCCTGTGCAGACAGCGCGGCGGCCATCATCCGGGGCTGTGCTGCAAGAGGCGCAAAGAAAGAAAACGAGAGCCCGGACGGACCTTTTGATTGAGCCCCCCCAAAAAAGGGGGCTGGGGTTCGCAGTGGCGGCGTCGCGAGGATGGTCGGTAGCCGCACAAGGGCTGCGTTATCCCTCCACTGCCGGGAGAGGGGGGTTGTCGTTGCTCCGTTTCCGGCCTGACACGCGGTCCCCCCCCACTGCAGGGAAAGGCAGACACCTCACCCTCCGATAAGGTGCCGTGACCTCCACTCCAGGCTTGGAGACGGGCGCGCCACAGTGTGTGCGAGCAACCGGTCCTGCACAGCGGCGCCAAGCGTCCAGGTTCCCAGCCCGAATCCCTCCGCTGTCGCGGATCGAAGGCACTAGTGCACCCGGGATGAGAGGTACACTGCGTCCCCTTTTGCATAATCTAGCCGAAGCCTTGCTACATCCAACAGACTATGTGGGACTAACGCTCCCGAATCTATGCTTTTTAAGCGCTTGGAACTAAAAACAATCTCTATACACATTTCATGCGCCAACATCAAGTTGCATCCCATTGTGCACCCACCACCAGGATTTGCCTTTGTTGAGGGGTACACCGTACTTTGTTCACGCAGAAATTCACACAATGGAGGATAAGCCATTCCCGAGTTCTGGCTGACTGCTTCAAAGATGACACGCCTCCCTCCCGCTCCCCCCCTTTTGCACAGAATGGCTCCAGCAAGCTTAATCCACCCGCGGTTCTTTGAAGCCGGTGCAAAATATACTAACAATCTAAGCCTACTTTCCTACCACCCTTTTATATGAATAAGACGGGTTTTTCGCTTGATTGAGTTGATGGTTTATCGCTAATGGTGGTGTTTAATAAGGAAAATCGCCTTATTGTAAACGGCGATTTACAGCCAAAGATGCTTCGAAAAAGTCAAATATCTTTTCGGTGAGGACATCATTTCCATCTTCGTCTTTTCGGTGACAGCATTTCCATCTTCAAACAACCCATAAAGGCTAGGTCCTAAATTCATGACCTGAGTGTGCAAAGAATCATGAATCATTTTCTTTAGTCTTACGCACTTGTTAACCCAGAAAACGTTGGGTCAAAGGCTTCCAAATTATGGCTAACAGTGTAAAGGCCGACCTAAATTCATGTTTTCACCCCACCGAGTTCGGTTGGGGATTTGGATCACTTGTTTTGCTGAGAAAAGCTGCTCAGCTCTTTCATATATATAGTAAGTGGGTCCCATTCATGTGTCACAAGCATGCTCGGAGTACCAAGGGAAGTGCATGGAGTTCTTAATTAAAAACTCATGTGACCGGTCAGTTTTACGGCCGTAAGCTTTTTGAAGTGTGAGTTTTCCACTTGATTTAGGTAATGGCTATCACTATGGCGGTGTTAATAATAAGAAATCGCCTTCAAAAGTCCAATATCCCCACACAATTTTTTCCGATGAGAGTGTTTCCATCTTCAAAGAACCCTTAAAGGCTAGGTCCTTAATTCATGATTCATCCACTCAGTTGAGTGCAAAAGAATGTTGAATGATTTATTTTAGTCTTCTGCACTTGTTAACCTAGAAAACGTCTTCACATTTCACGGCTACTGCCATCTCCAAGGCGGATCCTCGTACAACATCTCACTCCACCACCAGGATTTGATTCGACATCGTGCCTTTGAGAACTTTGAGGGGTGCACCACACTTTGTTCATATACAGAAAGTCACACTGTGGGGAATAAGCCATTTCTCGATTTTTGGCAGACTGATTCAAAGATAGAATCCTACTCACCAAAGAGAAAGATATAATCAAGGTTTGTTTCTTTATCTCACAAAACACAATGTGCACTCAAGATTAACTTACACTCATGTATCTGACAACATTTCCACACAGAAACATACATAATAAAATTCCCGCACAAGAACTTTCACAGTAGAAAAAATGAACTTACCCATTCTTGAGATGGCATCTTGTTCAAGATGACACGTGAATCCCCACCCCCCCAACGGCTCCTCCAAGGCGTCATGCCTCCACTAGTTCTTGCTAGAAACTTCTTTCCCGTCCAATAAGAAAACTGGTCAGTTTTACAACCATAGATGCTAAAATTTCATCAGCTTTCTTCTACATGAGGATCCATACGATTTTTTTAAGCTTATAGTCGATGCAAAATACACTAACAATCTAAACAACATGCTTTCCTACCATCCTTTTATATTATGAATAAGATGAGTTTTTCACTTCATGGTGTTGATGGCTGTCGCTAATGGGGTTAAAGAGAATGCAGGGGAGACAGGGTAAAAAATAAGATCGAACGCTATGGAGTGAGCAGCGGCGGGTGGCTGATGGTAGCCACCTCTTTGTCGGGGGGATGCTCACGCCTCCAGCTGCGATGCTTTGCATCAATGTATGGACGCAAGGGACATGGATGTCCATGCGATCCGTGACCCTTGTGAGCGGTGCCACCTAGAGTTATCGATCGAGTAGGATTTGTATTGCCTACTCGAACTCCGTTCTCTCGAGTGAATCATGCCAATTTAGTGGGTTGTGCGGAGGTTCGATTTCCTCATGCTCGAGTGGTTGCGGAGGCGAGATCTCGCCTCCTTTCAAGGGTGGGGGGAGGGGTTTTTGTTAAGATATCGAGCTTAACTAGTGCTATGACGGCAGACATTGATGACCCGCCTGGGTGATAGCTTCCACATCTACACCATTGGCATGGTTGGTGAGATTATGGGTGATATGCGGCCAGTGGGATGACAGACTGTGTGACAGCCATTTTGGATTACCAGAGATTGGCATAGTTATAGCGCCAGCTCATTTAGTCAGGTTCATATTATGGACCGCCAACCCTTGTATGTTGTAGTAGTTGAGTACTAACCCATATAGTGTGTACTCTTATCTTTATGTTAGGTTGGTTAAGTAGAAGAAGAATATAGAAGAAAATTCAGCAATCCATCTCTTTCTTGTGTCTTGCTCTCTCTCTCTCTTGTGTGTGTGTGTGTGTGTGTGTGTGTGTGTGTTTGCTTGCTACGGTTTGAAGCTCTCCCTCTCCTCCACATTCTCTTTATGATATCAGAGCCTGGTTGGTGTGAGAGCTAACAAGGCAAGCAAGAGGCAAGAACAAGCAAGGAAGGAAGCGGTACTACACGGGTAAGAGCACCATCATCTCTTTCCCCTTCATTGTTTAGGTACAACACCCCCTTAGTAGCTCTGGGAGCTACACATCTCCAATTAAGGAGCTGTCCTTCACAGGACCGGAGCTACAGGGCAGGTATACTGTCTTATTGGACACAATTTTTTCTAGCCAAATTTGCGTTTCGGGCATGTTATGGGCCCCGTTTCACTGCAAGGAATTTTCGGTAATTTTCTAGAAGTTCTAGTAGAGAACTGTTTCTGGTCGAAATTTGGTTATTGCAGTGCAGAAGTGCAGACATGGTTTGTACATGTATTGTTGATACTAGGTGTATGTACGTGTACTCTGGTCACATTTGTTGGTGACACACAGGTTGTGCTGAAGTACCGCTGCTGCTATAGCAGTTACAAGAGAGATATTGTTGTATTACAGGTTGCATACAGAAGTTGTCTATTTGCAAGTTATTTGATTGTTACAGAAAAACATGTATGATGAAATTAATCAGATTGTTAGTGAGAAGCTGGATAAGAATAACTTCCATGCCTGCTGGAAGTTCAGAATGACCAATTTCCTAATAGGTAAAGGATTTTAGGATTATGTAGAAGGAGACAATGAGGAGCCTCCATAGTTATCTAAGAAGAACGCCACTCCTGCAGATATAAAGGCAATGAAGGATTGGAATCAGGGTGCAAGAAAAGTCATGTAATACTACTGGCTTTCAATTAGTGTCACACAGACACTATGATAGGACACATACAGGATGCAAACACTCCAGCAGTTGCATGGCAGAATCTGGTTCAGATGTTCGAGACTAACATAAAGGCAAGGAAGTTGGAGTTAAAGCAAGAGTTGCATACTGGAAAAGAAAAGCATGTCCATCAATGAATATGCCTTAAAGATCAAGGGCATTGTTGAATCCCTTAGGTCTATCAATGGGCTTGGCGAAGAGTACAAGCCATTCAAGACCTCCCTTGCAGTTAGGGAGAATATCCCCAACTTTTGGGACTTGATATCTATGCTGATCATAGAAGAAAAGGCTTTAGGTGAGGATTCCTCTTCACAAAGCAAGAACACATTGGAATAGGCCTTCTACTCTAATTCAGGTAGAGGTCGTGGTCGAGGCCAAGGTGGTGGCCAACAAGGAAATCAAAATTTTGGACAACAATAGTCCAATGAGTCATAGCAGCAATCATACACAAGTGGAAGAGGCTAGTCTAGAGGCAGGGGGAGCCAAAGAGGCCGAGGTGGTTGGCAAAGAAATCAAAATGAAAATAGCATAGAGTGCTATTACTGTGGCAAACCAAGACACATGGCAAATGACTGCTCCAAAAAGCAGAATGACATTAAAAGTGGGAAGTTGCAACAGGGAAACTATGCATCATCTATAGCAAACATGGAGGTGATGAAAGAAGTGAGCAGTTGTTTGTGATGCAGCACATGGAGGTGATGAAAGAAGTGAGTAGTTGTTTGTGATGCAGCACATGCTTAGTTCCATAACAGGGGATGTGTCAAGATCTCAAGATATATGGTATGTGGATTCTAGCACCTCTAACCACATGACTAGTCATGCTGAGTGGTTTAGAGATATGCAAAAAATAGAAAAACCAGGTTATGTAAAAACAGGTGATGATACTATGCATCCCATTGTGAATTTTAGTAAAGTGCCATTGTCTATGTAGCATGGCAAAATGAAGTACTTAGCTGATGTACTTCATGTTCTGAATACTACAAAGAACCTGGTTTCTATTGGACAGATGGTTGAGTAGGGTCTACAAAGTGAGGTTTAATCCTCAAGGATGTTTTGTGGAAGACTTCAAAAATAAGTGCCGTTTGGTTGCAAAGGGTAACAAAAATGGCAGGATGTTTACTTTGGATGTGAACATGCCTGAGATAAAGGCAGCCATGTTTGCGCATGGAACAGGTTTCATTGCAGATATTTATATATGGCACAAGCGCATTGGTCATGTGAATGTACAATGACTGAAGTCTATGCAGGCTCAAAATATTATTGCAGGTTTGCCAAAGTTTAAGGTTGACGATATGCATAAGGAATGTGAAGCATGCCAACTTGGTAAGCAGGCCAAACATGCTTTCCCACATGCAAAGCATGTTAATACAAGGCCGTTAGATGTCATACATTCAGATGTATGGGGACCGACCAAGACTACAACAATTGCAGGTTGTAGGTACTATGTTACATTCATTGATGACCACACTAGGAACGTGTGGGTTTATTTCATGAAGGAGAAAAGTGAGGTGTTTCCTCACTTTCAGAGATTTAAAGCCTTGGTTGAGAAGGAAAAAGGCATGCAAATAAAATGTCAAAAAGATCAAATGGTGGGGGAGAATATTTCTCTAATGAGTTTAGCGATTTCCTGAGAAAGCACGGAATCAAGAGGCAATTTACGTGCAGGTACACTCTGCAACAAAATGGTGTTGCAGAAAGGAAAAACAAGCACATTACATAGGTCGCACATGCCTTGATGGCTCAAAAGAATATGCCACATTGCTTTTGGGCAGAAGCAGTAGCAACTACTATGTACATTATGAATAGAACACTCACTGCAGATGTTCATGGTATGACTCCTGAATAGAAGTTTACAAGCATAAGACCGAATGTGTCTCACTTGAAAGTGTTTAGGTGTATTGCATATGTACATATGTTCCTGATGAAATGTTCCTGGATGAAGTGAGAACAAAGTTGAATCCAAAGGCAGAGAAATGCATCTTCATTGGTTATGCTATGGAGGAACAAGGTTATAGATGCTATAACCCTATCACTCGTGAGATGTGAGTAAGGAGAGAGGTCTTCGATGAGATGAGTAGCTGGTATGCACTTGTAGTGAAGGTAAGAGAAGATCCAGATGTAAGAAGTGCTAATGTTGCACCACATGTAGAGCAGCAATGGTGCTGAGCGGACCTGGGGAGTCCTCGAGCAGTGGATCCAATGTTCATGGTCAGGCAAGTTGAGGAATGATGTAGGTACACATGTATCATGGAAAGGGAAGAAAAAGGTAGATCAACCTTTTGTTTCCTGATCTATCAGCAGCAGTAGGTCACTCATATGTGGATGGTGACTCTAGTGACTCTGAACAGAGCTTTGATGAGGACCTTGGCATTCCGTTTGTGGGTACTCTTGGTGTAAGGAGAACCACGGCTGTTTTGAGGACACCTGGCAACAATGATCCAAGTGTACGCAACTCTACAAGGGTTAGATACCCTGTTGACAGGTTGAGATATGATGGATATACATCCCATCATTATGCTTACATGGTAAAAGCAATACAGGAGGTTGAGCCCACTTGGCTTTGAGCAGGCAATTGGAAATAAGAAATGGGAACATGCCATGGATGAGGAGATGGCAGCATTGGATGCAAATGCAACATGGGAGTTAGTGCCTTTGCCTAAGGAAAAGAAGGCAATTGGATGTTAGTGGGTGTATAAATTCAAGCATGATGTTGATGGTTCAGTGAGCAAGTACAAGGCAAGATTGGTTACCAAGGGCTATGCACAGACTTATGGCATAGACTATGAGGAGACATTCAGCCCGGTTGCAAGAATGGCAACCGTGCGAGCTGTCATTGCTATGGCTACAGGAAAGGGTTGGTCTTTACATCAAATGGATGTAAAGAATGTTTTCTTGCATGGTGATTTGCAAGAAGAAGTGTACATGATGCAGCCACCATGTTATGAGAGTGATGCACATCCAGATTTTGTGTACAGGTTACGCAAAGCCTTGTATGGCTTGAAGCAAGCACCCAGAGCATGGTCAAACAAGATCGAGGAGTATCTTGTTACCATTGGATTTCAGATATCCAATGCAAATTTTTCACTATATGTGAAAAAGACAGATAGAGGGATCATGCTATTAGTCATCTATGTGGAGGATGACTTGATTATTACTGGTGATAGTGATGCAGACATACATGATGTCAGGATGCTTTTGAAATAGAAGTTTGAGATGAAAGATTCGAGTGAGCTGCGGTATTTCTTGGGCATAGAGGTGGTGAGATCACCTCATGGCCTTTTGCTATTACAGAGGCAGTATGGCTTGGACATGTTGTCCAAGAATGGTATGACAGGCTATAAGCCTATTTCAGTGCCATTGGAGCAGAACACAAAGCTTTTGAAATAGTGATGCAGACATACATGATGTCAGGATGCTTTTGAAATAGAAGTTTGAGATGAAATATTCGAGTGAGCTGCGGTATTTCTTGGGCATAGAGGTGGTGAGATCACCTCATGGCCTTTTGCTATTGCAGAGGCAGTATGGCTTGGACATGTTGTCCAAGAATGGTATGACAGGCTATAAGCCTATTTCAGTGCCATTGGAGCAGAACACAAAGCTTTCCGTACATGTGAGCTTTTGGAGGACCCCACTACATACAGGCGCATAGTGTGTAGTTTGATGTACATGACCATTACAAGGCCAAACTTGAGCTATGCTGCTGGACTTGTCAGTAAGTTTATGCAGGCCCCTAGGAAGACATACTTGGATGTGGCTAGACGAATCCTTAGGTACATAAAGTCCACAATTGATTATGGACTTTTCTATGAGGCTAGTATAGAGATACAGTTGCAATGGGTGGCTGGTAGTATTGCAGACAGGAGATCTACCACTGGTTTTATGTTCTAATTTAGGAGTGTTGCTGTGAGTTGGAGTAGTAAGAAGAAGCCAATAGTTTCCTTGTCGAGTACAGAGGTAGAGTACAGGGGTGCTGCTATGGCAGCTTGTGAGGTAGCTTGGTTTCAGAAGCTACTTGGTGACATGGGAGAGCCCGTTGGATAGGGAAGTTGTCATATATTGTGACAACATGAGTAGCATACAGTTGGCCCGAGTAACCTAGTATATCATTCTAGAACGAAGCACATTGAGGTGCATTATCACTTTGTGAGGGAGAAGGTTCCAGGAGATGTAGATCTGGTATATGTCAGCACAGAGGATTAAATGGCTGATATCTTCACACGAAGGCATTGGGCACAGAGAAGTGCCACAGGTTTAGGAGCTTACTTCGAGTGCAGTAACTTCGAGTGCAGTGTGTGGAGTTGAGTTCAAGGGGGAGTGTTGAGATATCGAGCTCAACTAGTGCTACGGCGGACATTGATGACCCACCTAGGTGATAGCTTCTGCATCTACACCACTGGCATGGTTGGTGAGATTATGGGTGATATGCGGCCAATGGGATGACAGGCTATGTGATAGCCATTTTGGATTACTAGAGACTGGCATAGTTATAGCGCCAGCTCATTATAGAAGAAAATTTAGCTATCCATCTCTTTCTTGTGTCTTGCTCTCTCTCTTGTGTGTGTTGCTTGCTAGGGTTTGAAGCTCTCCCTCTCCCCCACATTCTCTTTAATACTCACAATAGCTAAGATGGTAGGCTCAATCAACTTCACCAGCTCCCAAGCTTTTCACACTTCTTTGTTTACTGGATTGAAAACACTTAAGTCTTGCAAGATAGAGAGAAGAAAAGGAGAATGCAAGCGTCTTACCGGTCTACACCTCTCAAGCCACTCTTGGTAGAGTAACTCTCTCTTGTGGAGAGCTAGGGTCCTTCATTATTACCATAAAGGAGCTTTGCAAATGGGTGGGGAGCAAAGAGAGAGAGAGAGAGAGAGAGCGAGCTATGGAAAGGTTAACCTTTTCTTCAATGCCACAGTCAGTGAGAGCATGAGATAGTAGAAAAAAGAAGGAGAGAGGGAGGAGAGAACATACATCAACACCATCACTCACCCACACAATTCCTAAGCATGAATGTAATAAAGAAGTAAACAAAGCATACAAGCGACTTCAACCACAAGAGAAAGAAGTCTCAAACTCAAATATGAGAATAGGATTATGTCATTTCTCATTACTCAAAATGTCTTATACATAAGACTCAACCCAAATAATATGCCGAGGCCCAATATGTCTCATTTCTCATTACTTAAAATGTCTTATACATCAGACTCAACCCAAATAATATTTTAAGGCCCAATAAGTTAGTCTAGGCTAAATTCCTAGTCTAAATGTACACATTATCGGCATTACACAAGTCGTAAGCTTAAGATTTCTCTCCCAACATTACACAAGTTGTAAGATCAGAGATTTTCCATAATCAGTTTACATAAAGCGCAATAATGTGTGGTTCAAAAAAATTGGCTCAAAGATGTTACCGTGCGTTCAGCGTCCGTGCGTTCAGCGTGCGTTCAGAGAGTAATGTTAGCCAATGTGGTTAACATACCCCCCTTCCTCATGGTTTCATGCTTTGAATCACTCAGGCTAGTGGTAGAAGCCACTGATGTTCTAGTAGAAGACAAAGCGAGACTTCATGTACTAGTGGGTGGTTTGATGAAAGGCTTGGCAAGGGTGGTGAGGTGTAGGCAAGGAGAGGGGGGGTTGAATAGTGGGTTGGTCTAGGGGAAGGGAGATCAAGGCATGTTCCTTTTCCTTACCTTTGACAGAAGTTCTTGGAGCATGTTCAACTGAAGAGGGGCCTGATGTTGAGGCGTGAAAGCGCCTCCCACTAATCCTATTAAGGGGCCTTCTTTAGACATGTCTTTGCTGCTAGATGTGTCATTGTCATCCTTGTCCTAAGCAGTGTCTTTGGTGTCAACTTCCTTTACCTTAAATGCTAACTTCATGGATTAATAAAATTTGAGGGCCTCCCAATATTCCTCATTGGAGATATCTTGGGGATAGGCCATGTGCACCATGTCAAAGAGGTGGCACTTCCTGGTGCACATTAGTTGTAGATGGGTCGATGATCATGTTGACAGTGCTAGCCTTTGTGGGTGGTGAGATCGTGATAGGCCTCATCATCCACACAACATGCCAACCATGTGTGTGTATCCATTGTATGGCCCTACGATGATATTGGTGGATGTGGGGTATGGGCATAATACAGTAGGGGGAACAAAAAAGGTTGATAAAGTCACCCTCATCCAAGCAATTGGAGAAGGTAAGGACTTGGCACTAGGAGTGAAGGTTTAAGAAGACATGGTGAGGAAAACAAAATATGGTGGAGGGCTTAATAAAGGAGATTCAATGAAAGAGATGTTGTTTTGGAAGAAGTGCATTGCAAGAATGGTGTGGGAGGTGTGATAGATTCTGGAGAGGATGGTCGAGAAGGTGGAGTTGGGAGTCTCATTATGGAGGAAGATGTTATGTTGGAGAAGGTTCAGCTGGAGGGTCTTGTGCTGTAGTTCAAGGAGGCTGGAGGGTGGTTGAGGGATGGCAAGGTTTGGCATGGTTGTTGCTTCCATAAGACTATGGACCTTCCACTCTATCTCTAAGACAACCTACTCTAGTTGGGGTCTCGCTTTCATCTCTGTAATGGTATGTTTGAGTTGAGCAATGGTTTGGTCCTTAGCTTCAATGGTCCTCTAAAAATCATGGTAGTGCTCAAACATTTGGTTGTGAATGTTGTGCACTTGCTTTTGCCAGTCGCATGTCACGGTCTCAACACTTTGGAGTGCAATGGTAGTAGCAAGGGTGAGTTCCTCCTAGTTTTATAGTATGGCTACCCTAGCTCCCTTGATTTCCATGTGTAGGATCTCCTACTCATGCCATAGACGAATGATCTAGAGTTGGTTTCAAAAGCGCCTACACTTGTAGCCTATCGTTGAGGGTGATGGCGTTGGTCTTCTAAGTATTCAACTGGGCGATGTTAGCATGCACTAGGAGGAGTGCTTACTGGGCCACATCTATTTTCTTCTTTTGTCTAGCCATGTATGTGGCCATGTTCCCATCGAGGAAAAGGCAATGGGAAAGGCTAGAAGGCATCCTTGAGAGTGGAAGAGGACCTACGAGAAGCTTTCAGTAGAGAAGAGGTACCCTTCCTATATCTACCATCAGTGGGTTTTAGTGTAGTATTGTGCTCCTCTTGAGAAGTGAAAAAGCTTCTTCTCTCAAAAATGATCGCCCTCCGCTTGGCACTTCCTAGTAATTTCTTAGCAATAGGAATGGATCTATGGGAGGGGCCAGTGAACTGTGCTACTCCTCAGGTACGTGGGTGCCATTGTGCCAGCTCTGCCGCATAATGTGTTAGGGTGTCCATCAAGTTCCTTTTTTCAAAGGCCTTGATGGCAATGGTCTCTTGATCCAACCTTTACTTCTTGGGTTGAGGAGAGTCACCCCACGGGAGGGAGGTTGTGGGGTTTGCTGCTAAGGAGGCCTACTTGCGGAGGGCTATACTTTGGTAGCTATAGGGTTTGGGGAAATCTTCCCATCCTACAACATAGTAGAGGACCCTAGTGAAGGCCATGGCCGCTCTAAACTTACCTATCGGGTTTGCATAGATGCAATGGAGTTTATAATGGAAATGGTGGCCCTAGTTCACTGGAAAACCTTGCTTGAGGCGGGTGAGGAGGGAGAGGTTGCACCTATTGTACATATCTGTCATTGGAGGTTGGTCAACATAGTGAGGACGTGGGCTAGGGTAAGTAGGTTAGGTTGAGTAATGTCCTTAACCATTGCTTGTGCTCTGCTTAGCTTTTGGTAGGGCTTTGTAGCTCGAGGAAGATGCAAGGCTTCATGATGAACAACATCGGCTCTGTGAGGTCCAAGGTCAAGTCAGCTTTAGTATCATGGACTGTGCCAGTATTGTGGTGGGTGTCATAGGAGGATATGAATGGAGCCCAAGCCTGAAGAGCTGCCAACCCACCATGTCTGAGTTTGTGTAGGTTCTCCATGACTTCTCGTCTCCTAGAAATCTGTAACACTCTTGGGAGTGGTAGGTGAGCTTACAGTCCACCTTCTTGTCGAACTAGATGTGGCTGTGAATCATGTGTCCATCAACTTCTCGAAGAAATTGCATTTCCAATGGGGAGAAGTCAATGGCAACTACCTCGTATTCCAAGAGCTTGGTGACCTTTGTGGCCTTCCTCACAAGGGTAGGATTCTGGATAAATTTTGTAAGAGTCTAAGTTTGGTTTTAACCACATATTGGTTAACACATTCCTATGACAACTATGTCTGCCCACTTATGTAATGGTCACCTGTGCTATATTGTAAATCCTATCATTTAATGAGAGAAACACCCTAAAGACTCTCCCAAGTATTGAGCTTCAAAAAGGACAGACAAGAGGATCTTGGTCAATTGACCAAACCATAGAGAAAAGCAGTCTTGTAACTATGTTTTGAGCGCCCTAAGTCACTTACTCTCGGGCAGCCTGGTAGGAAAAGGCTTGGAACTATAAAAGCCAATTTCTCTTGTTTGTAACTCATTCTCCCATTTGTGCAATAGAAGTGGAGTGTTCTCTCTCTCCCTCTCTCTTGTAACTCTAATCTAGCATGTGTGGTGTGCTTTTAGGGTTAGGGTTTGGGAGTGATTACTGCTAATCACTTGTTCCCTCTCTCTCTCTCTCTCTCTCTCTCTCTCTCTCTCTCTCTCTCTCTCTCTCTCTCTCTCTCTCTCTCTCTCTCTCTCTCTCTCTCTCTTTCTCTCTCTCTCATGATTAGGCTAACCAACGTGATTCTCTTCTGTAGAGATCCCACAAGATCTTCATGATAGAGCTTGCATCACCCATTGGATTAGAGCAACCGCCTCAGTGTGACAATGAGTGCGGGAGGATGGCGGTGACGAGCAACTACGGTGGAGCTCTTGAGCCATGCTCGAACTCGGCGGATAGGCAACTTCCCACGACACGGTTATGGTAGAGTTTCCTTAACATTTGGCTAGCTAGAGAGTAAATAGAGAAAATGAGAGGACCCATGCATGAGGTTTTGAATGCATTTACTTCTTTCACTCTAGATTTTGTGGATGCCAACAATGGTTATTATAGCACACACCAAGCTGTGTGGGAGATTAGGTTATGGCTAGCACATGAGCATGAGCTCGTGTGTTAGGCCTTTTTTTTTGTGATGCCCAGCTAGAGTCTCTGGTGGGCTTCACCTCCCAATCCTCTTCTTTTAAGTCAGTTTGACGGGCCATGTTAATAGAAATGTAACGATTACAAAAATTTTCTTGTCTAGCCTTAAAGGCCTCATGTTTTAGTGTAAATTCTTTTATTTTTTCCTCTTTCTTCTAATGAATGGCCTTCAAGGCATTTGTAGTCAATGGGCCATAGTAGCATCTAAGTTTGCTACTATTGAAGAATCCTTTCATTTCCACTCCATCAAGTGTTTCAATGCATGCAAATGCCGAGGTAAGTTCACACACGAGGAATATTCCCATCCCTTTTTACTTTAGCTTACGCTTTTGGTTCTTTGTGCTATACATGAGAACTGTGTCCCCGATTTTTATATGTTTATCTTTGAGCTTTTCATCGAACCACTCCTTATGCCTCATTTTTTTTATTATCATTTCATAGATGGCACATAGTTTGGCCTCTTCCAAGCATTTAAGTTCAAATAATCAATTGGTCAGGACATTTCCTATCAACCTTTCCTTGATGGCAATCCTTAAGCTTGGTACTAAGAATTCCATGGGCATGACGACCCTTGTTCCATATGTCAAGTTGAAAGGTGTCGTGTGGATGGCCACCTTGTAGGCCATTCTGTAATCCTTAAGAGTAGATGGTAACTTCTATTCCCAAGGCTTCAACTATCTTGGTGAGGATAGCACATATAATCTTATTGGTGCTCTTAGCCTGTTCATTATCTTGGGGGTAGTAGGGTGAGGATTTATGCTGCACTATTGTTGATGAAGTGAGTCCCTCTATTGCTAGCTAGTTTAAATGGACACCCAAATTTAGAAATTATATTTTCATAAAGGAATTTGGGCGTTGCCTTGGCATCAGCATTTTTGTGGTAGCACGAGCCTCAACCCATTTGGTACAACAGTCCGTAGCCCATGGCAATGATAAATCGCGCTTGAGTTCCTCACCATGCTAGACTAATCGGTCCAACAAAGTCAATGTTCCATTCCTTAAATGGTTGGAGGACACTATAGGGTGCATTGAAGTTTTATCATGGTTGTGAACACAAGCATGAAACATTCACATCATAGCCTTCTACAAATTTAGTTGTTTAGTTGTATCTCTAAACAAAGCAGGCCACCACAAGATTACTAATAGAACTTTTTTTATTGTGGTGTCTATCGAGAAATGTCCACCAGCTTGGTAGCTACACTACTGGAGTGGGCTTGCTCTAGGACATCAAGGTATTAAAATTCCTAAGAACAATGCCTAATGCTCCCACCTTGGCCTTTCTTAGATACAATCAAGAATCAAAGGCTTATTAAATCTATAATCTATAGGTGAAGAAGATAATCACTAGTTGAGATATGTTTGTGGAGTAGCCACACCAAGTGGTGGAGGAGAGAGGCCCATCCTCTCTATCATCAGCCAAAGAAATAATCCACCATGAGCCCAAACCACTAGCTAGATTTCCTCTTACATAGGAGTAGTTTCCATAGAATAAGCACTCACGCATCACACCAGCCTCCTACTCTGTTGACACGGAAATCCACTTCTAAAGTGGACACAACATGAGCACAACCTAGTACCCGAGATGCTATAATCTTCAACGATTTGAACCACATAGATCAAGGAGAATAAAGGAGGAGAGAAGAGCATCTGATCTCATGTTGTCAACATGGCCTTAATGGCAATTGAGATAATGGGAATAATGAAGGAGCCAACCACCTTGGATGAAGACTTAGCACATCCAAAGTGGAAAGCTATGATGCAATCTATTGAGTATGATGGTATCATATAGAACAACACTTGGGAGCTAGTTGACTAACCACAAAATAGAAAGATAATTGGTACCAAATGGGTTTGGAAAGATAGATAGCAAAAGAAAGTACAATAGTAGACAATACAATAGATAGAGAATGGAGAGAAGCATCTGATCTCATTGTCAACATGGCCTTAATGGCTAAGATAATGTGAATAGTAAAGGAAACAGCCACCTTGGATGAAGCCTTAGCATCTACAAAGTGGAAAGCCACAATGCAGTGAGTATGAAAGCATCATAAAGAACAAACCTACTGGAATCTAGTTGACCGACCACACCAAACAAAAAGGTAATTAGTACCAAATGGGTTTGGAAAGCTAAGTATAAGACTGATGGCTCACTTGAAAAATATAAAGCTAGGTTGGTTGCACTGGGATTTTCATAGGTGGAGGGTTTCAACTTTGCTAAAACCTTTGCTCTAAAACTCGCATGGAACTATCACGATGGTACTTAACTTGGTTGCTTATAAAAATAGTGACCAATTTTTCACATAGATGTCAAATCAACATTTCTAAATAGACATCTCAAGGAGGAGGTATATGTAGCTCAACCAGCAGGTTTTGAGATGCTTGTATCAAAAAACAAAGTTGCACGCTAAAGAGGCCATTATACTACGGACTGAAACAAGTCCCCAGGGCATGGTATCACAAGATAGAATAATTTTTCAAAAAGATTGGGTTTACTAGAAGTGCTTTTGATGCTAACTTGTATGTTCTAAAAAAACATGGCAAGATTGCTTTGGTTCTCCTATATATGTAGATGACTTAAACATCACATGTGATAATGAAAAAATGATCCAGCAAACAATTTATATGCTCTAAGGCTATGAGTTTGAGCTAATAGACTTGGGTCTTATGCATTTTTGTTTGGGGATTGAGGTCTGGTAGGGTTCAAGCAAGATCTTCATATCACAACAAAAGTATGCTTGGGAGATTCTCATAGCATTTAGGTTGACCGATTGTAAACCTATATTAATACCTATAGAGGTGAACATGAAGCTTTCTATAGAAGATTCTTCACCATTAGTAGACATCAGGACATACAGTTTAATTTTTCTTTGCCTTTAGGAGACTTCAAGAAGTACAAGAATCTAGTGGAGAGTTTAATATTTCTCAATATCACTAGACTTGATATCATCTTTGTAGTTAGTATTTAGAGTAGGTTTCTCAACAAGCCACGTGAGAGTCATGGGAAGCAAGGGATAAGAGTACTTAGGTACGTAAGAGGTTCTCTTGAGTATGACATCACTTACAATGTAGGTGACACTGTTATGGGTTACTGTGTTTTCGATGGGAAGGGGATTGTGGTTCCAAGAAATCAATTTTTGGATTTTTTTTATGCTTGTTCTAGTGCTTTCTCTAGGACCAGCAAGAAGAAACCTCCTATAGTTGCACTTTCTTCTACACAAAGTAGCATGTTTTGCTACTTGTGAAGAATTAGTATGGCTGAGAAGGATTTTAGTAGGCATGGAAGTTTAGATTAGTGGGGCTATAGCCTTGTAATGTGATAACCAGAGTTGCATGGCTATTACCAAGAATCTTGTGTTTCATGCTCAAACAAAGCACATTAAGATTTAGTATCATTATATGCAACTAGATTGAGGACCGTCATACCATTACGGGCGTCTATCCAAGTTGTAGCTTTGGACCACTATTGCTTGATATCTTGAATGTATGACCCTTTGGTGTATCTATCGTGACTCCTTGATGTAAGATAATGGTAGTAGCTCTTGTTAATCCTAGAATTAGATTAACATAAGGATTGCTACACATTCTCTCTCTGTAAAAATGGGCTCATGTGAAATTTTTGCAAATCAACTCAAAAGTGAGCCGAGTTTGGACATTTGGAATCTACTCTTCGAGATCTTTCCAATAATATGTAACATGATGGATAATTTTGCATTACCAAGAAGTCCCCAAATTTGGTGATGATGTGCATGTCACATCATCACCAAATTTGGGGACTTTTTGAATATGCAAAATTTTCCATTGCTATATACCATTGGAAAGGTCTCAAACAGCTGATTCCAAATGTCCAAACTCTACTCACTTCTGAGTTGATTTGCAAAATTTCACCATGAGCCCATTTTTGCAAAGAGAGAATGTGTAACAATCCTTAAAGAGACAAATATAAGTCTAAATTTTCCCTAATGTAAACTTTCATCTAAAACAAAGTGTCTAAAAGGATAGGTGTATATGTTATAAGCTCTCAAAAAATGCACCAACAAATCATAACACTGTACAAAACATACGTGCAAGATTTGGTCCTAGTCTATGATTATTTGATTAGCTATAAAAATCCTAAAAAGATATTTTTTTAACATTAAAATTTTCATTAAGACCTAAATTTTGGAGTTATAATTGATTTTTGAGCCTAAGATGGATTGTATTACACCATTTATATGTTTATGAAGTAATGCCACATATCCAAAAACTTTGGAAAGCAATGATAAATTGGCTAATTAAAGCCTTTAATCTAAATATAGTCCAAACAGCTCCGTATTATGACTATAATTTGGCTTATGAATTCTTGTGAAATCAAAAAGCCTAGAGGTAACCAATATGATCCCCAAAAATCCCAATTTTCTTTCACTATGTACCTAATGATATGAAAAAAGGAAACCTTTGATTTTCACTATCCATGTGTTTCAAAGAATTCCATAAAGTTGGTCAATAAATGAGGACATAAATATGTCCATGGACACTTTTCTTCCCTATTACCAAAATAGTGTTGATAATGCTTTCCCAAACTCCTTATCAAGTCTTTGTTCTAGTACACGATCTCCATCAACATTGCTCTACTGAAACATCAAAGGCATTATAAAAGGCTGATCCAACTTTTCTTTTCCCTTGTGCTTCTTTGTTTTGGGGCACTATCTCCATCAACACTACTAATGAAACATCAAAGGCATTATAAAAGGCTGATCCGACTTTTCTTTCCCTTGTGTGATATGTGTAAACTGGTTGAATATTACCACCACATGACTCATAACAATCTCACAATAGACCCGCTCTAGTAGAGGACTCTCTTGGTCTACTAAGTGCCTGTGAGATTGGTTGCTCAACATTTGAAGCACTTATTTGATTCTTTGCTTCACCCTCTATAGAATCCTTCACTAGCATATACCAGCTAATTGGTCTCATTAAACACAATATCCTTGCTCACTCGCATCTCACATGTAGTCGGATTATATCATCTATAATCTTTTTACTCCTCAAAGGGATAGATATCCAATGAATATACATTTTTCTACCTTTGGGATCTAACTTACTTCTTACCTCATCTGGTACATGTACATAGGAAATGCACCCAAAACTTTCAAGTGTGCCAAATATTTTTTTTTACCAATAAACTTTTGTTCATGCATAATGCCCTAAACTACTACGGTAGGTATCCTATTTATAATATAAACTATAGTTACTACTGCTTTCAGCCCAAAAATAATGAGGCATCTCTTTCTCATTCAGGGCAACCTTCCTAATTTTTCTTTTTGTAACCCCATTTTGCTACAGGATGTGTACCTATATGTAAAGGGTCTCTTTATCTACTGCTACCTCAAATAGTTAACTCATTGGAGAAATATTCTCCCCCACCATCTCACCTTTGGCAGTATATATGCATGACTTGATCTTTCTTTACCATAGCTTTAAAGCTATGAAAGTGATTAAACACTTCACTTTCATGAAATACATCTTTCTCTACCATAGCTTTAAAGCTCTAAAAGTGAGTAAACACTTCACTTTTTCCTTTCATGAAATTCACCTACACTTTTCTAGTGTTCAATCATCAATGAAAGATACATAATAATCTCTGATTGATGCCATATTTTTTTTGGTCTTTCCCAAACATCAAAATGCATCATGTCCAAATCTATAAACATTTAGCCATCACATTCAATGTAGACATTCTTCCAATTATACTTTTGTGCATTAAATAGACTTTGAAATTTGGTAAATCTGTAACAATACCTTGGAACTGCATATTTTTTAGCCACTAAATATTGACATGTCCAATGCATTTATAAAATCACAATTGTACCATGTGTAAACATGATAGCCTTAACATCCAAGGTAGACATTCTTACAACTATTTTTTCCTTTGCAACTAAGTAGTACTAACATAACATCCTCAAGAATGCTTACATCCTATTTAGATATTTTTTCAACTATTTTCCCTTTATAAGTAAGTGGCACTGGTTATTAAAATCTTTTACATAACATCCATGAGAGTTAGACCTCACTTGTAGACCTTGGTCAATCATTTGACAAATGAAGCGATATTGGTTATTAAAATTTTTCGCATAACATCTTGAGAGTTAAACCTCAGTTGTAAACCTTGTGAGACACACATCATCAAGGTTATGTTGAGATATCAAGCTCAACTATCTATGGACATTGATGACCCACCTAGCAACACTAGTTATTAAAATTTTCCACATAACATCTATGAGAGTTAAACCTCACTTGTAAACCTTACTCAATCATTTTAGGAGTGTTATGTTTGGCACACGTGAGGCACATATCATCAAGGTTATGTTGAGATATCAAGCTCAACTAGTTCTATGGACATTGATGACCCGCCTAGGTGATAGTGAAAGAAAGCGGGTGAAAGCATGATAAGGTGGTACACTTTCTACCAATTGCATTGGTTGCTACCACACTTGAAGACAACCAATATTAGTGGGTTCAGCCAAGCAACATCTAGGTTAGCCTTGGATTAGCCTAATTAGCCTAGATTAGGGAAAGCTTGAGAGATTAACACACTAAGAACAATGGAAAGTAAAGTGTAATGATAGTCCAAAGACTCCAAAGGTTTCAAAGGGTATACCAGTCCTAGAGCACATGCCTTTTATAGTCCCAAGGCCCATGTCCCATAATCCCACATGTAAATGATCCTAAGCCCATGTTCCTAGGCCCATCCCATGTGCATGTGCATCCTAAAAACACTTTGTTACAAACCATACCCTCCTAACATGATTTCATCCTCGAAATCTAAGGGTGGTCGTGCATGAAATACACATACAAGAGGCTATATACAAAACCAAACAAAAAATTACACAATCAAGGACATAGATCTCGTGCCACCTAGGTCGAAAGGGTACGTCCTATCTACCCTCACCCACGAGTGTGCGGCCACCTAGGTCAAACATGAAGTAATGCCCCCCCACCATCAAAAGGTGATCTTCAATGACGCCTGAATTGAATGAAAAGGTCAGTGGAATCATGTCGAGATGAGGCTAGATAAGCTCCCACCTGGATCAAAGTGAAATCCAAGGCGCTCTAAATCCAAGACATGGTCCTCTCATGATCTGGTGCAAATGGAGAGGCTAAGGAACCACCTTCGATATGGCAAAGCTAGTCGTGTACCCTCCAGGATCAAATGGATAGATAAGGTACACATCAGGGATCCTTGGTAGCACTGGGGTCAAAAGGAAAGCTCATAAACTTTTCCACATGACCATGGTGTGAATGCAAAACCCAAGGTATCCATCATGTGGAATGGTCATGGCACAGAAGAACCACGTGTATGCCATGATTGAGATGTGCTATTAGTGCATCAAAATGATGTTCCACATAGTCAATAACCATGTGCCCAAAGTGGCATAAAATGCACCCACAAGAAAATGTCTCGACCACCCCAAAGAACATAGGCTCGTTGTCGACACCCTTTGGGAGCCAAAAGAACATAGCTCAAAGTCAGTGTCATGCAAGATCAAGTGTGAACCAATGTCATCATCCACTAAAGCACCACTCGAATAAATCCTCTATGTGTGCATGATCTATCAAGGTAGAAATATGATCAATAGGATCACTATAGACCTCATCATAACTGGAGATGGATAGAGTATCTACCCATGAGAGGTAAGTAGAGTCACCATCCCTCGGAATCTCCAAGATCACTAAGGTCACCCCTATAGGAATGATCTATACCAATCCATGATGCCCCTATATGGCCTAGATCCCAAGACAGATCTATCTCCAATAATAATGGATCTAAGTAGATATCTAAATCAAATGAAAATCTCTCTAGATCCATATGCATAATCCTCTCTCTCCTACAAGATCTCACCTGAGAAAGCTATGGAAAGATCAACCTTAGTGAGTGAGATCATGGAGGAGAAGGGGAGAGAAGGAAAGAGGGAGAGGAGATATAACATCATCACACTATCACTTACACACACAATCCTCAAGTGCATCAAAGAGAATAGAACACATAAGCAAGCATCAATACAAGAGCAATAAAGACTCAAACTCAATTGTGAGAATGGGATTATATCTTTTCTCATTAGTCAAAATGTCTTATATACAAGACTCATATTTATAATGGCCAACTACCTATAATGTCCTAGAGCCTAAAATCTATAGTCTAGGCTAATTTCCTTGTCTTAGCATATACTACTAGCATTACACAAGTCATAAGCTCGGTTTTGACTATCTTTTGGCATTACATAAGTCGTAAACTTGGATATTTCCCATAATCATTTACATGAAGCACCTTGCGCACTATAAAGAGTATGGCTTAAAAAGTGTTTCCATGTGTTTGGAGTAATATTAGCTAATGTGGTTAACATCATCCATCATATTGCTCAAGATATTTAAGACTTAGAATTTTATATGAATGATTCTAAAGTGCATTCAATTTATCCTCACTACAAAATCTACACTTCTATGCAAGTTATGTCCATACATAACCTTATTTTATTTTAACATTGAAAAATAAATCTCATTTTCCTCCTCGTCTTCTTTAACATGACTTTTCTTCTTCTTATGATGGTCTAGTGAAAAACTTAAATTTGGGAAGAGAAAAGAGGGAGAGGGAGAGGATGCAATTATCAAGGAGCCCTTGAATCTAGGGAGCATGGTAAGTATATTTAAGGGATAATTCTTGCAAGAACTACCCCTAGAGAGGGGTTTTGACCTTGAAAAACAAATCTCATTGTCTTCCTATTCTTCTTTAACATGACCCCTCTTCTTCTTATCTTGGTCTAGTGTAAAAGTTAAATTTGACAAGAGAAAAACAGAGAGAGGGAGAAGATGGAATTATCAAGGAGCCCTTGAATATAGGGAGCATGGTAAGTATATTTGAGGGATAATTCTTGCAAGAACTACCCCTAGAGAGGGTTTTGGTGTTATGGAGACAACATTACTTTTCCATTTAGTTACGTATTAGATTTGATACATGGTACAATAGGAGAATGAGCTTTTTTTTATACACACTTTTTCACAAGAAGTAAATTTTCTTAAAACATATTGTTGTGAAAACATGTCAAGTAAACCCAAAAAAAAAAGTCAAAGAGAAATCAAGTTGCACAACAAAACTCAACCCAAATAGAAAGGTATTTACACAAATAGAAAGATATTTACACAAACATAAAACAAATAAAAACAAGAATGCATAGGCAATAGCACTTAAAGATGTCTTCTTGATGAAGAGAGTGGATGAATCTTATTTGTATTAAACTTCACTTGAACTAACATGTGACAATGCCTATACCTCACTAAGCTAGCCGCACAAAAGAACTAATGTTGGATGTAAGAAATACACACAAGGATGTTGGAAAGAGCAGAGAGAGAGAGAGAGAGAGAGAGAGAGAGAGAGAGAGAGAGAGAGAGAGATTAGATTAGATTAGGTATTATCATCCATTGGCCATATATGACCCATGGGACTATGCCTATACCTCACTAAGCTAGCCACACAAAAGAACTAATGTTAGATGTAAGAAGAACACACAAGGATGTTGGAAAGAGTGGGGAGAGAGAGAGAGAGAGAGAGAGAGAGAGAGAGAGAGAGAGAGAGAGAGAGAGAGAGAGATTGGATTAGATTAGGTATTATCTTCCATTTGGGGCCATATATGACCCATGAGATCATTCTCCTTTCAAACAAAAGGGTTTCAAGGGGGGTGTTAATTTGACTACTTACAAGGTGTTGTCTATGATCCAAAAGTTGGTCTAGAAATGTGTGTAGGATGGTGGGAAAAAAGAAACTTTCCCACAAAAGTTGTTTTATATCTTCAAATCCATCTAGAAGCTGCTTGAAGTCTCTAATAATGTGTGAATAAGCTAGGCACTCTAATGTAAAATGTTCCTCTATATCAATGGTGTGCATAGAACATTGTCTACATAGTGGACTTTGTGCCCAGTGACCTGCCCATGCACCTACCTCAATGTCAAGGGGGTGGCATCTAGTGTGTAATAAAGTAATGGCTCTCCTAGCCTTTTGTGGAAGGGGAAAATTGATGTGAGGTTGAGCCTTTGCTTGTGGTTGAGCATACATAAGCCAATATCTCGAGTTAATGTGTGTGCAATAATATTCACACTTAGATTGCTTTTTTGTTTTTTGCCACTTATGATAAAGGCTACCTAATAGCTTTTGTTTCACAGGAACTAACTGCATTTCACTGAGTGGTAGGTCGAGGCAGTTGTGCTATGTTTAGGTCTGAAACTAGCCTGCCCTTTAGCCCTTTTTCTTACATTCTCAGCCCAAGTGCTAAGGTTGCTCTCGATAATGGTGTTGTACAACTTGGCTCTGTTGGATCATCCCACCATGATGGGTTCTATAGTTAGTGAGTTGATTCGTGTCTCCTCCCTTGTAGAGAGGTCTTATCCAATTCTTTTGCCAATCTTGTGGAAAACCATCCTAAGTGCTTAGCTAAATAACCCTTGTATCCACTCCTTGCATATCCTCTAGTCCATTTAGTAAGCTCCCAGTGCATATATGTAATGTATCCCATCCACCCTAAATACAACTTGGCTGAGAGCTCTTCTTTAAGAGATCATCTAACATTCTTGCATATTTGCTTTGAAGGTTTAGCTTAAGGTAAAAAAGACTAGCCTCGGATTAAAGAGATACATGGCTACCAACAAAGGTTTACAGAGCCTTATTACAAGATTTTTTTACAAATACGACATCAAACTGACGCTTCTAAAGCCTCTCTAGGGATTCTCATGTGCAGTCAATCAATTCGAGTTGCTCTAGGTTCTCTACCTTGCTCATCACGCCAAAAATGATTGTGACTATGAGTATTGTAAGCATCATCATGACATTTGTTCTTTCCACATGTAGGTTTTCCACACTTGACAATCAATTGCTGGAAACTTGGAAATGACATTGAAAAAGGATCTTCACCAACATTGAGGAGGGAACCTTCCTCAATTTTTAGTTTTTATTTATGTTTAGTCTTGGGTTCTCTACCCAAGTAGTCCCCCAAAATCTAAGTAATATATTTTGGATCCTTCTGGATTTTGTAATGCCTTGTTTATGTAAAAGGCTCCTCTCCATCATTCCTTTTTTTCTTCTGCTTTAGGTGGAGGGTTGCTCTGATATGTTGATGTAGGCTGTTTTCTGTCTTCAAAGCAAGACCTGACCCCTCTGAGTCCCTCTGAGTTTAAAGTGGGGAGAACACGTCTTGTTTCTCTACCAGTGTTGGATTTCAAGGACGATTGAAGGCTTTTTAGGTGTCTCCCCATCACTCCAAGGGGGTGTTGGATATTTTAGATATTCTGGAGTTTAGTGGTGTGAACACACCTTATTTAGGTCTAGGTTCAAAAGATAAGGCTTGGTGCCTTTAAAAACATGTACTTGGGTCCTTCATTTATATATTATGAGTACCATTCAAGTTGTGCAATCTCTCTCATACTTGAGCTCTACTCTCTCTCTCTCTCTCTCTCTCTCTCTCTCTCTCTCTCTCTCTCTCTCTCTCTCTCTCTCTCTCTCTCTCTCTCTCTCTCTACACACTCCACCATGATGATTATATTGCATTCTCCATAGCTCCATGTGTGATCTCTTATGATATCCAAGAAGGCACTACTATGAGTGGTGGACTCTAATGTGGATGCCTATACTACATGGAAATCTGTAATGGTTCTTTGTGGGAGGTGTCCTATTGGGGCTAGGCCTATCTCTCAGTGTGCTACCTCAACACTACATCCCTATATTGTTTATCAAGTACATTTCTAGGCATCTTTGATCATCATACTATATCACCCATTAAGAGAGGGCCAAATCCCTCTTAAAAAAGGCAGTGGAATCTCCCTTGTATCTCATAATAGGATGAGTAGCTAAACATATAGTGTGCCTCATCCTCTATCTCTCCCATGGTACATACTCTACATATCCTCTCCTCTTGTGAGATATCCTCAGTTTGGCCCATCTCTCTCCTGAGGTGGTGGGAGGATACCTTGAGCTAGCCAACCATGATACACATAGCATGCGACATGTGTATTTGTATGAATCTCAGGATCTCAAAGAATCCATCCTCAGAGAGTCTCAAGAAGTGATCTCTGTAGAACTTACATTTCTTACCAATATTTAATGGGGACATCCACATCCAATGTATGTGAATTCCTAGAGTTCTAGTAGATCTTACTAGATGATCCAATTGATCTCCTTCCATGAGAGATCAAGCTGGAGGGGATCTAGGTTGTAGTAAAATGGGGGGAGATAGTCCATCTGTATGCCATGTCCATAAAACCACTGAGCTACCTCCAAATACCATGCACGTGTAGGTAATGGTGGTGGCCGTGTTGACAAGGAGGGGGGAAATCCTTCTCCCTCTCCCTCGCTTGATGTAATTGCATAGAGGTCTCTAGAGCAAGAGGCAGTCTCTATCCAATTACTAAATGTATATGCTTGCTAAATGTAAGTGATGGTCTTTATCCAGCTACTCGAAATGTAAGTGACATGTGCATAAAACCATTAAACTACCTCCAAAGAACATGCACATATGTGTAGGTAATGATGGTTGTCATGTTGATGAAGACGAGGGAAATTCAACACTTCTAACCATCTCCCTCTCCCTCTCCTATGCATAAGAGGTAGTCTCTATCCAATGTATATACATTCTATATACATGCTAAATGTAAGTGACGGTCTGAAAGAGGGCATATGTAGCAAGTGGGGCCACCCTAAACTTTGCATATATAATAATATCATGTGGTATTGATGTATAACTCTTGATCATGCGTGCCAACGTCATCACCTATAGCTCCTCTATATGTTCTTCCACTCATCCTTCTCTAGTTAAGGCCCCTAAAAGATTGCACCATACATAGTTGCTGGTTGTCTAGAGTGTCAAAGAGCCAACACTTAATACAAGGCTCTTAGAAATATTCCTGAAAAGATTGTCTCTTCGGATGGGCTAGAGAGGCATGCCCCCTCAATAGTCAATTAGTTGGATATTGTGGACATGCAAAACGTGGGGTTGGAGGTATGCATACTTTTGTACAATCTCCACTTGGCCTCTCTCTATACAAGAAAGATAATTACAAGGTGACCACATAAGATGTGTTGAAGACCATAACCTTGGTTTTGCCCAACTTAACTAGTCCAAGTGTTTTTCCAAACCCTCGGTTGCATTTGAAATCAAGATAATGTCATCAACATGGGCACTAGTGCATGGGCCAATGGTGTGCCTTTGCCTCCAAAACTTTCCACAAAGATTGCAATCTCATAAATGCATATAGCAGCATGGGCACTAGTGTATGGGCCAATGGTCCAAGAGTGTAGGTGAGAGTGGGCATTACTGCTTAACCCCAATAGTGCTACATATATCTCCCGAGAGTCCATCGAGTGCATCTGCTCGCCCAACAGTGCTACATATATCTCTCGGGAGTGGGCATTCCTGCTTAACCCAAATAGTGCTACATATATCTCCTGAGAATCCATCGAGTGCATGTACTCACCCGAGTACCACCTCATATAGTGCCATGACACCACATATCATCATCTCATGTGGAAATTGGATCTCATGCAGTTGTCCTATCAAAAACAAGATCAAGGAACAAAGTTAAAGGCTTTGTAGAGTTCCACAAAGCAAATTTAAAAATGTTTTTTTTGTGGCCTTGCCTCCTCTATGATATCCCATAAAGATATGGTCCAACATGGAGAATTTTCTCGCCCTACCTGGCTTGATGCTATGTATCCCATCCTTTGTGTCATACATCTCATCATGTCCTCTATAGTACTGGTCCATAGATCTTGGCCATTGTGTGTCCAATCATGATAATCTTGTAACTACCCAGGTCCATGAGGTCTCGTGCTTTATGAATAGATACGATGGTGTTGGTGGTCCAAGAGGGGGGGTGCTTCACTGAGTGCTACGTTAAAAAGATTTACAAGAATGGGAGCCAATATGTGGTGCTCATCGGCACATAGATCCTCATGATCTTTTGCTTTCCCATCATGCAGCTTTTTAAGGGCCCTAGTAACAATAAGAGCATTGAAGAGTTAAGATGGAGCGGGGCAAAGAATATGTGATGTTTATGTTATAGGCTAGTCCAGCACATATACCGCTATTGTTTCTAGAGGGTAAGGAATGTGTTAGGTGTGCGGGTTCTTTTTTCCTCAAAAATATGCCAAGGTCTTGAGTTATCCTTGCTCAAAAAGAGATGGTATAACTCTTGTTCTCGTCTAGCAAGAAACACATGCTGCTTCCAACAACGGGTGGGTCTATGTTGCATCTCACATACTGAAATTAGCCCGTGTTCCCTCTCGTGTAAGAGGGAAAGCCTGGTAGTTTTTCACTCATACCACGCGTTTAGGGGTTGGGAACCCACTAGAAAACATGCTAAAGAGCATGTGGTATAGGGAGAACTGGCATGGGAAGAATCATGGATGATCTAGGAGAATTGGGATGCGATGGTGGAGATATGGAGGGATAAGTTCAAGGTTGAGATGAGGCAGGCAAGAGAGGTGGTCCTCGTAGATGTGGTCAAGATGAAGTAAAGCTAGTGGAAAGGGATATGGGTGTGGGGCAGGAGATTGTTAATAAGGAGTACAGGATGACCATTCTGCAGGTCAAGGCGATCAGCCCCATGACCGTTCTGCCCATCATGGTCGTCAGGAGTAACACCCACTTGAAACTCAACACATCAGCAGACGGAATCATGAGCATGCCCACTAAATGTACGACACATCAGCAGGCACACAATGTGTTGGGAGCAGTGACCAGTCGTTGTAAGACACATTAGCCAGGCAGACTGGACAACAGCTCAATGCATGCACGAGACACATCAGCAACCACCATGAGCATCCCTTTTAATCACCATGAGCATCATGTGCATATGAAGCCAAAACGCGCATGCAACTCCTCCCAAACCTCTCACCCCCCTAGTAGTAGTAGTAGTAGGTGTTTTCACTCTAAAGGATGAGTCCCAAGCATATCCAGACACCTTGGATAGCCTTCTCACGGCTTTGGTGAGTCTTTATATAATAGACTGTAACTCTCCTTGTGAACATCTCTACAGAACCTCCCATGTCATGCCATAATAGAATTCAATTGCAGTGTCATACAACCATGTGGAGTTTGTTTGTCTATGGTCTTATAGACCCCACACCATCACACAAAGCATGCATCTGTGATTATGAACCTACCCTTGTAGTAAACTACCCACTTTCGTACTTCCCATGACATGCCATAGAGTTCCATTGAAGTGTCATACAGCCATGTGGAGTTTGTTGTCTATGGTCTTATAGACCCCACACCATCACACGAAGCGTCCATCTGTGATTACTGCCCACTTTCTTACTTGGCGGGCCTCCATGACTTGGACCATTCTAGCTTTTTTGTGCTCCATTTGCAAGGGTGTGAGATCATCCCCTAAGTATGGTTTGGTAGCTTTGAGAGCTACTCTCTTTTTTAGAAAAGCGGTCCATGATTTGGGGTCTCTGAACTGAAGGATGATGGGCTGTTCCCTTGACAAGTCCTTCCCAACTCACCATTAATCTACAAATGGGGTTCCTATGACACCCATATGCTTGCATAATGCCACTCCATCTTCTTGAGGTATGGTACCTTTGGGGAATCCCACAACCTTTATATTTAGCTCCTCCTTCAGGTATGCTACCTTTTGGGAATCCTACATCCCTTACATTTAGCTCCTTTGTTTTTCATTTTCCAATGTTGCCGTCATGATGGGAGAATAGTTGTCTTTTGCTTCTTCACAACCTCAACCCACAAAGAGGTTGCCTACTTGGAGATTTGCATTCTGACCTTTCCAAATGTTTTACATCCATTTCCAAGGTATTGTGCCCCCATGCTTTACCTTCCTCCAACCTAGAGACTTCTTTTTTTTTTTTGTTTTCAATCTGTACATTTGGTCTCACTTACTCGGTCATTCTTTCCAATTCCATTTGCATGGCTGCAATTACTCCTTCAAAATGCGTTCTAGCCATCTCCTGTACATGGGTCTCTTTAAGAGATTTAATCTCCCTTTCCATGGCATCCTCTTGGAGACACATTATATCCTTGATGCAACCAAGGGATTCTAGCACATGCATGACCTTGCCACCGTCTGCATGGGCATTTGATTTCCCTACAGTTTTTGTCAATTTCATTCCATTTGCTTGATCTTGTCATTACCTTAAACCTACACCGACAAAAAATGGAGGAAAGAATGAATGAGGGACAATCCCAGCAGGGAAGCAAACTGTGTTCTGCACGACGCAGCAGAGGCACAGGCAGAGGCAGACGCACACGAAGCAGGTAGGGGTCTGGTCACCAGTGTTTAGTGCAAATAGAAGGCCAACGGACGCATACCTGACCAGCCATTGAGAGAGAGAGAGAGAGAGAGAGAGAGAGAGAGAGAGACTTTTTAAATAGCCGACCATGACACTTAATCTTGCTACTCCAGTTAGGTATTTGTATTGCCCATTGAAGCCTGTCCAACACACTACTTTAAGGACGCTCTCTTTGCATACTTGTGTTAATGAAAGATCTTCTCATAAAAGTTTCTATGTCATGGTGATGAATATCTTCACCTATAATTGAGGCTTTTGTTTTTTATTTCTCTTATTATGCTCTCCACATCACCTACCATATGAGTTTTTGAACTTTACAAATTACAATCATGGGCCACTCTATTTGCCACATTGCTTGCCTTTTGTGGACTAATATGTACAAGTCTTCTATGGAAGATTCATCTCAACAAACCCTCCAAGGATGATCCATGACCCATGTACACTCCCTCCTCATAACTATGCTCTACGCTTGTGAACACTTGTGCCACGTCCCCAACACAAGCATCATAAAATGTTATTTGGCCCACATTAACCTCTAAAGCAAGCCACCTCCCATGTTTTGATTTTGATAGATTAGTTTCAGGCGTGCACATAGCTCGCTTTAAACCAAGCAAACACCAAGGGTAATTAGCAAACAGATTTATATCTCAATGCACAACAACATCGTTATTATTAGAAATTTGGACTCATTTAGACCACGAAAATGCTACTTTGAGTCTAGTATCCCATCAACACGTACATTAATCTGCTTGTAGCCTCTCTCCATGCTCTACATAATCGCATGTGTTTGTCTCTATAGTCAGGCAATACGTGTTTTTGGTAACATGTTGCATACCTTACTCTAAATAAATTGAACATGATCTTTCACATCCTTCCACCATCTTATCGATTCCAAATTCAACATAGACTTGCAAACTTTTCCTCATTTTGGTTGTAGTCAAAAAAATACATTTGGTAGCAATTTTTTATATTTTACTTGAGTAGTTGTTTACATTAAGAACACTCGGTTTATATAGTGACTTTGAATTTTGGAAACAAGTCTATGTATGATAATTATGTCCATTAGGGATGATAATAATAGATACATATTTATAAGACATGGATACATCTAGAGACTCTCCCTTAGAGAAAATAGTTTATAACTTTCTCATAGTGATAGTTGATGGGGCTATTTAATGCCAAGATACCTAGACAATCATACGCACATGCAATCAAGATTTCCATGGAAGAAATTAGAATGTCATCATATGATCTCCATATTGAGGCCAATAGAGGGGCTCCCATGTGAGCACATTCACGGTTGTGAATATGCATGTGCACAAGATTAATACTATGGAGCCTTCTTGATGCCCATTATACCACAAGATGAGGTGCCACTTTCACTAATTATTTAGAGAGGGGTTGCGGCATCTTTGCCAATTTATGGCATGTGAGCACATTCACGGTTGTGAATATGCATGTGCACAAGATTAATACTATGGAGCCTTCTTGATGCCCATTATACCACAAGATGAGGTGCCACTTTCACTAATTATTTAGAGAGGGGTTGCGGCATCTTTGCCAATTTATGGCATTTGAGAACCAAATATGTATGGCATTTATCTTGCACGAGATACAAAGACACAAGAAAAAACTCACAAGTGAATAGAGAAAGCAAGAGGACCATGGCCAAACTCTCATCATCTTGTTTTGTTTTTTATGTAGGCAGCATGGAGCTGGAGCCATGTGACGAGGAGACACAAGGGAACCCAACCAAGCACACGTCAAGAGACCTTTAACAAGGAATCCTTGTGATGACCTCTAAACAAGTAGACGCATATAGATAAACACAAAGACCCACAACATCCTATAGACCCAAGCACCATTGAACCATATTTGGTGGTGCTTATGAAAGACCTAAGGAAATTGAGAGAAATGAAATGATATATTAACGTCTTCAGAAGGCCAAAATGACCTATGAGACCAAAAAGGTTACAACAATTGATGGATCTGATACAATGTCTATGTAAGAAAAGCTAAAAACGACTAAACAACTAACTGAAACTGAAACAACTATGAGGAAAAGTACGGTACTCGGAGCTCCTAATGGATAACATCTGGGAGGAAAATTCCAGCAACAAAGGTAAGCATCATACACATCACTATCCAAAGATGTCTCTCATCAGTCGATGGCAGATATCCTCAATGTCCTCCATGGTGAGTACTCTGACTGGACGTCTCCCATGCCGTGCCAGTATGGTCCTGATCCTCTGTTGTAGTCTCCGTCGGTGTCGAAATGGGCCTCTCATCTTGGGCGCCTGGACCGCCCCAGCTCTATAGCCCGATCAATCAGTGTACCTCTAGTGCGGCTATACTCTGGGGCTAGCTGCAAGGCCTGCTGGCCTGACTGCTCAATCTCTGGTTGAAAGAAGTCTGTAATCTGCCTCTGTAGGTGTCTCTCCCTCTCTGATCCCCTCCCTCTCAAGCGACCCTCTCTATGTCTACGAAGCTCTAGCAAGTATAATCCAAGGCATCTCTGATCCTGGTATCTCATGACTCTAGAAAGTGGTCCGAAACCCTCTCTAAACACGCAGTGAAAACGGCCTCGTATCTCATAATATACTGGACACACACACACACACACACACACACACAGAGAGAGAGAGAGAGAGAGAGAGAGAGAGAGAGAGAGAGACGTTCCTTGGATGTGTGCACAGTTCACCACATAGATTCTCAAAAGCCAAGATTTTTATGCACCTCTATAACTCCAAGATCTCCATGAAGACTGAAAGTTGTAGCTTGTGTGGAGTCAATAACATCCCCACCAACACTCACCACCATGAGACATTTGTCATCAAAAACATTTTAATATTGATAGCACTAAGGATGTCCTTACATCTCCTATCACATAATATCATACATTGTAACATTTTGGCCTACCTTCAACAAATGTTAATACCTCTCTATATATATGTGTGCACGCACATGTGTGCGTGCGTGTGCACGCATGCGTGCATGTATTTATCTCTCCTTATATGTGCGTACTTTCATAGATACATATAAGAAAGCACACATACATATATGTACATGCATTGCTCATGCACACGTGTGTATGTGTCCACTACCCTTCGCTAGAAAGCAAAGAACAATGCATTCACTTACATGTGTGCATGTCCACTATTGTTACCTAGAAAGCACTATTGATCATGTGAACTGCCTTCTTTTAATACTTGGTGATTTTTTTTTAACAAAAATCACCAAGCTCACATAACAATACACTCTTTTGCAAGGCAAGGGAAAAAAAGTACAAAGCTAAGGCAATGTGAAAAAGTTCCTTTTTTTTTCAAAGGTAACGCATAGTATGGTTGAGAGCCCATGGGGCAGTATATAAAACCCTCTGGATTACTCTTTAAGTGAAGTTTAGCGTGGCCAATCTTTGGCCTTAAACCTGAGGTACACAATTCAAGAAAATTTATTGTGCTCTTACAAGTTCATCCATCGAAGTCATCTTTTGGAATACCAAAACTTCCAAGAGCCTTTCAAAGGACAAGACAAAAGGTACAAATCAATTGATCATCATGACAAGACTATCAACTTAACGCTAAATGTTGCTAATTTACTGTTGCGTTTAACCTCAACAAAGCACTTGCAGTTGAGATGTGGCTTGTTCTGTTAATGAATCTGGATCAGCAGGCCCAATAAGCTCATCGAGACGTTCTGAAAACCCAAGGAATTGTGTAAGAAAGACTTTCAGTATGTCTTGCAATGTCTTTCTTTGCTTGTTTTCTTTTGATGGATTGAAGAGAGTTTTGATGTGTGCACAGGAGTGTGTGTGTGTGTGTGTGTGTGTGTGTGTGTGTGTGCACGCGCGCGCATGCATGTGTTTTGTGGTGCTGGAGGTGGGGTAAAAAGAGGGGGGAGGGGAGGTGGGGGCATTGTTTGTTGCCTTGTCCTTTCCTAAATGTGTTTACTTATCTCGATATACCTTGAAGGTGAAGAATAGCTTGTGTGATTTCCTTCAGAAATGAGTTCCACTCAGTTGTCTGGATGCCAGCTCTTGTTGGTGAAAATGTCTTGGAGGGGAGGTTTTTTACACCGTTTTTATGAAGGGCACTCTTCTGCTGGGACTCCTCATACACACCACCATTTTCATTGTGAGTTCCATAGGGGTTCTCCAACTGCGGCTTCAGACGCTTTGGCTTCCTTGATCCTGGTTTTGATCCTTCTCTTGGCTTGAATCTTGGTCCCCGACAGTTTCTAGAGTCAATGTTTTCTCCAAATCTATCTGACTTGGTCATGTCTACTGGTCTGAGAACAGCCACCTCTTCTGACCGAATTTGTGTAGCATGAGGAAGTTTGTGTTTAACTCTGTCTAGGGGTTTGGTTTGGATGGCTTCCTTCCATGTCAACTCCTCTTCAGACATACAGCCTTCAAGCAAACCTGAAGCTGAGACCAAAGCACTGGCCCTAGACATCTGAAAGGGCAACCTGTTTTCTTTGGTGTTTGGATCATCATACTCCCAAGCTGCAAATTCAGGAGAAGTAGAGCAAAACGATGATAACTGCTGCTTCTCTGTGGTGTAACAATCTTTCGTCAGACACGTTGATGGCCTTCTTGTGTGTTTTTTGTCATACTTATCATCAGTGGTGCAAAATCTGGGGCTGCTTTTCGTATAGTCCGCATGTCTTTTAGCCGACTGAGGGAATACCAAGGGAGGTTTGTGATGCAGACCCTTTGGCTGAAGGTGGGCAGGGAGGGTTGAGGGGGCGGACCGAGGGCGTACAGACAGTTTGGCATCTTCCCATCCATTCAATGTTCTTGGCTGTTTTGAAGAGGTTTTGGACCGCGTTCTCTTCGACTTGATGGAGGGTGAGGTCATCCAAAAGGGAGCTTGCATTTGTGAGAAGGTAGTTAAGTGTTGTCCATCCTCAAGTACACCCATAAGCCTGTTGTCCGTGTTGTCCCGAAGGTCAACAAACCGTAAAATTGCCCACTCTTCCATCACATCAAGTAGCAGCTTTCCACTAATCCTTGTGAGCTGATTACTCCTCAGATTCAAAGCTGTTTGTAAAGTCATGCACCATCAGAATGGCTAGAAACAAGGTAAATATCTATCAATACCCTATGCACTTCTTTGTATTCATGTCAGAAAAAGTACACCAAATCTACCTTCAAGTGGGGTACCAATTCTCAAAACACTGCAGATAGTCTGCGTTGTTATGTCCGACAGATGGTTCAAAGAAATGTCAAGGGCAATCAGACCTTTGGGTCTTATTGTCAGTGCATTGACCCCTTTTGAACTCCTAAGACTTGCTTGCCAATCTGCCTGAGCCCTCCTGCAAACATGTGCCTTTCCACGTGACCAGCTACCATCAGTATAGTCAAAAGCACGTATACATTCATGCACAGAAAGAGGTACTAAGTTGATGTTGTTCAAAAACTGATACCTTGATTATAGTGCTTAATAGAGGAGCAATTGCATCAGTTAGCGCACACGCAGAAAGATTAAGAACCTCCAATTGTGCACATTCTTGTAGGCTTTTACCCTGTCAAAATCACAAGACATGTTTTAGACCCAGCAGTGTTTGTCACAATAAAGCACGTTACATGTAAAACCAATTTAGCAATTCAAAAGGCTTGTTAGCATAGATCTTCAGGTGAGAACCATGGAAAAGAGTTTTAAGAAAACTATGCACAGTCATTCATCCTGATGTACATTGCAGGGCTTTGATTTGCAAGCCTGTGATCAGAGCTATCCTGCCAATGAAACTGCTCTGGAAATATCTATTTTGGTATAAGCCACATTCACAGACCAAAAAACCGAGGCCCGTTGGTCTTTCTAGCAGCATCACCAATCCCTACCTGGATGTTTCTCAGATGTATAACAAAGGCTGAATAGAGAGTGAATAATGGATCCCATCTCTCAAGCTATTTGGACAGATATAATCAATGCTCTGAAGGAGAAACACTGTGCAGTGTGACTCCCGCCCAACAAAAGGCCACTGCAAGGCCTTTGGTAGGGAATGAGTGATGGAGTAGATTAAGATGCCATAACTAGCACTATCACTCAACTTGTTGCCACTATCATCCAGGAGGGACACTGCACATGTCCACCTCCTTGACATCTGCACCCAGCTTCTGAGCAACCTGGGTCAAGGTTGACCTGGGGACCCCAGCTTGGACAAAGAGAGGAGATCGATTCAGTAATCCATGGCAAAGGAAGACAACTGTATGAGACCTAGCATAAGCTGAAGTCGCAAAACAAAAAAGCAAAGCAAGAAATCACATGCTGGACTGTTTTACAAGACAGATGGACGGGCAGCATTGGATGGTATAATACCTTATCTTCCTTCAAGTGGTATAACAACTAGTTCTCTAAACAGCGTTATGATACCAAGGTCTCAGGATTATTTTCTTCTTTTTTTAGTATCTCTACCCAACAGGCTAGAGCTCAGCCCCTCATTCATCATGACGTACCAGTTGAAGAAACCCATGACCTCTGCATTGGGACTTCAACCCTCTAACCACTGGACTATACAACTGGAGACCAGGCTTATTTCTCTTAGTTTAATAGTGTTGTTAAGACATCGAAAGAACTGTGGCTAACCAGAATTTGCAAACTGTGATCTCCAAGCTCACTATTTGCAAATGATAGTCTCTTCAATGTTGTTGATTGACCTGCGCAAGACAAAGCATCACACATTTTGAGAGAGCAACTATGTACAAGTATGATATCCAATGTCTTTGCTTAATGCTTACAACACAGAGTTAGTATTTCCATGTGGCACATGAATAGCGAATCATTTTTAGGTGGCACTTGCACATTCTAACAAGTACAGTGTCCCGCAACTATATACCGTAAGAAGCACAGGCTCCCACATAATTATCCTACATATCCTCCATTATGTGATACATCTCCATACTCATGTGAGACTACTCCCAACAAAGACACATGAGATCTACCCCTCCTGTCACTAGCCTGGACATTTCCTGGTATGAAAAGGTTTGGTGGACTCCAGGCATGGTTGTTAGAGGCGTCAAAGGCGTTTGGTACGAGGTGGGTATGGTACACGCCTCGAAAGACTCGTATTTTTTAGAGACGTTAGAGGCGTCTATTATATATATATGTATATATATATATAGTGATAGATAGATATATAGTGAAAGTTGAGAGAGAGAGAGAGAGAGAGAGAGAAATGAAATGAAATGATATATTAACGTCTTCAAAAGGCCAAAATGACCTATGAGACCAAAAAGGTTACAACAATTGATGGATCTGATACAATGTCTGTGTAAGAAAAGCTAAAAACAACTAACTGAAACTGAAATAACTATGAGGAAAAGTACGGTACTAGGAGCTCCTAATGGATAACATCTGGGAGGAAAACTCCAGCAACAAAGGTAAGCATCATACACATCACTATCCAAAGAAGTCTCTCATCGGTCGATGGCGGATATCCTCAATGTCCTCCATGGTGAGTACTCTGACTGGACGTCTCCCATACCGTGCTAGTATGGTCTTGATCCTCTGTTGTAGTCTCCGCCGGTGTCGAGATGGGCCTCTCATCTTGGGGCGTCTGGACCGCCCCAGCTCTATAGCCCGATCAATCAGTGTACCTCTAGTGCGGCTATACTCTGGGGCTAGCTGCAATGCCTGCTTATTCCCTACGTTGAGCATGCGCTATTATGGACCTTTTCAGGTATTGGAAAAGATTGGTGAGGTGGCCTATCGCTTGAAGCTACCAGATCACTGGAAGATTCACAATGCATTTCATGTGAGTCTACTTAGACCTTTCCATGGGGATGTGCCTGAGGATGTGTCAGATGAGGCTCAGCCGGAAGTTGAGGAACTTGATGAGGTTCTTATTCCAGAGCAGATACTGGCACATAAGGAAAGAAAGGTACAAAATAAAGTTTCCCATTGCTATCCTGTTAATTTGTTATTTATTTGGACTACAATTGGAAGGGTGACTGCTAGTCTACCGCACTTTGGTTTCTACCAGAGGCCAGTTTCACCCGGCACAAGCCTCCCTATGGAGTGACAGTCCCATAGGCAAGACACGGCACGAATACTGACCCTTCCATGGCGTGACAATCCCATGGATAGAACACAGTCTAGGTCATACACGGGTGGCACTAGTCTGGCTCCCGTCCATACGACACCTTCCTGCTAACACACGGGTGGCACCAGTCTGGCTCCCGTCCATGTCAGCAAAATACCGGCCTCTTCACATGAGACACCAGTCTGGCCTCTAAGTGAACGATACACAAAAAACTGGAGATGGACCAAATGGTCGGCCAATTGGTGACACTCACCTTTCAAGTACCAACTGGCTAAGATCATTCTGTCAGTATCTGTCTTTCTAACTGCGGCAAAGTAAGCTTCAAACTGATGCAACCATGAATAAAGAGTTGTGGGATTGAGTTTACCATTATACTTACTGAAATTCATTTTCTCAGGAAAATGATTTGAGGGTGCCGCCAGTGTCAATCTGGCGTCCAAAGCTGCCAGGTAACGCTCGTGTTCCACGCGTCGCATGGCTCTCTCATTGTCGGATCTCCAATGCACGCATCTGCAACTCAAGCAAAGAGCTCGGCTGCGGTCATGACCCCTCGTGAGGGTCCCGGTGTCGAGGATCTTGAATCTGGGATATGTAAGGAGAGAGAGGAGGAGATGGAAAACGCGACGCTGGAGAACGGGTACGCTCTTCTAGAGCCAAGATCTGCGCCTTCTGCTTGTCCAACTTGGTTGTCTGGTCTGCGATTGCTCGCATCATCTGCTGGAACATATCTGTAACACTCAAGCTTGGTGCCCTAGCTGGGCTGCCTGGTGCACTCTGGTCCCATGGTTCTTGGTCTCTCTCGTCATCGAAGCTTGCCATAGCAGGAAAATGCACTTCCTTTCCGGAGCGCAATTTGACCATCCCTATGTGTGTGGGAGACTTCTGGAGGCTGAAAACCAACTGTCCTTCGAGGGATAGGAGTCACTCCGAAAGGGGTAGTCCACCGGCCTCTGAAAACCAACCACACGAGTGAGAAAAAATTCTGGTTTCTTTGCTGAATCTTTGCACTTGAAGTAGGCTTTGATACCACTGTAACATGCAGAAGCTTCAGAGAAGATCGGTAACTTCAATGCTCAGAAATCAGCACTCTTCTCGCGACGGAATTAACGCACAAAATTGAATGAAGATGTGCAGAAAATAGAGAGAGAGGGGGAGAGATGGAGAGGACATAGTATTGGGTCCCAAATACCCTCTGTAGGGCCCCCACCACGGATGGTGTATTTGCTTTATTAGAATGATGTAAATCTGAAAAGAAAATACAGAAATCTTGACCTTTCTTGGCTAAGAAATCTCTGCCCTTAACCTGCAGTCCTTCACCCCTTTGCTTTAGCAACTCCTTGGCTTGTCTCGCCCTTGTTTGCCTTGGCTCTTGGTGAAATATGAGAGAACACAATGGGATTGTGGCTCATCTATTTATACTACTCCAAATAAGCAGTCGGCCAGCATTGAATTCTGTCCACGACTGAAAATCAGCATTAAATGCTAATAAATCATAGAAAATGCTGCGCATCACTTCATGGCTGGCTGGGCATCATGCGCCTGATTCTCTAGGGGCTGGGCACTGATTTTGCAAGTACACTAGGGCTGGGCAGCTTGTATGGGCTGCCCCATACTTGCCCTACACCCCTCCTAGGGCTGGATAACTAGTCAGCTACCCTTGGCCTGCCCCTAGGGCTGTCCTACAGCCCTCCATGGCCTACCCATGGCTGGTGGGTACAACCAAGACCTTCCTGGCCCTCATGGGGGTGGTTTCACACCATCCCCATGCCCACCCTAAGACTTGGGGTAGCCCTATGGGCTGGTCCTTTTTCCTATAATCAAGCCCTAACTATCTACACAATGTTCTGGCATCCGGTACCATACCAGATACACAGAATCACTGACATCATTCCAGAGGGAGACTCACAGCGCGGACTGGCACTGTTTCATGTGCAGGACAGTGCACACCTGACCTTGGACTCTTGTGCAGGACAATGCACACCTGACCTCGGACGAGTGAGATGGATCCCTGGCTGACTTGTCCCGGACTGGGCTTACATGGGACCAGTTTACCATCCCAGGTCCTACACCTTCTGTACAGCTATGTCGACGTGGCATCCAAGTGCGGGATGCACGTGACAGTAACGAGTCATTATCCGTGAAAGAAGGTTGGGATTCTGAGGTAGCCCTTGCCTTACTGTTGCACTCTGAAAGGAGTTACCCTTGGTTTAAGCGGCATTGAGGGTGTGGAAAGACTTCGTGGCCCTCCTGTCTGTGTAGGGGAACTGCTGCACCCTTGCTGTCTATTCAATATCAATTTTGGAAAGCTAGTAGGAAGCGGTTCTGGGGCATAGAAATTCTTTTTCTATCTGAAAAACCTGGTAAATACATCATGGCCAGCCATTCAGATCATTTTGTGGAGGATTCTATCACTCGTGTTCGCCCCATGTGGGAAGAGGATAGAGACAAAGACTGTGCTCGGGCTTTGGCAGCTAACAACTCACAGATAGTTGCTAGGGCTGAAGATCAATAGGATATAGATACTTTGATGAAGGAGCTTGAAGAGCTATGGGCTTTAAAAAGGGACCCGGATGTACAAAGGGTTATTGAGTTGAAGTCTCAGGCTAAGGCATAAATTGTTACTTTGATGCTATTGTTCAACAGATTAGGGGTTGAGAAACCTCGGGAGTTGGCAGTTGCACATTTAAAAAGCCATGGTGATGTTATCTCCGATGATGAGGGCAAGTGGGTATTCACACGGCAACCCTACGGGCAATTTCGTGAAGGGATTTCTGACGATCATGTGAGAGGGCATGCAACCCGAGCAAGTGATGTGAGAGGGCATGCAGCCCGGGCAACTGATATGAGAGGGCATGCAGCTTGAGGGGATGATGTACGTCGGCATGCAGCCCGAGCAAATGAAGAAGGGTTTTCAGCCCAGATGGAAGATGAGGAAGACCTTAATGCATTCTAGATATGCTCCAGCTCCAGGAGTTCCATCTCGAGTGGAGGGCGGGAAGACAGCCCTAGATCTGGGCATTGCTTATTGGCATATATGCTATGAGTTATGCCACATATGCTATGAGTAGTGCCACATGTGAACATGGGCTAACCAAGGGCACTTTTCTCCCCTTGGGTTTTTCCCCTTGGATATTAGGTGTCCTTTCACACCACACTTAATTGATTGTAATATGATATTGTGGAGTCAACTCCCTTGCTCCACATCTTGTATCTATCTACTTTGAGTAGCAATCACCATCTCTCTCACTCTCTTGAGAGGTTGCCGCTGTGTGCCATCTTTTTGTGTGTGTGTCTTTGTTTCTCTTAAACCCTAATCCCCAAAACAGTGGTATGAGAGCTAGCTTGCAGCCTCTGCACCTGTGCAGTTTCTGGCGCCCCCTTCCAACAAGTTCTTGTGTTTTTCCGTCGACGTAGGCCTTCCGGCAATTGCTAGTTTCTGTCGACGCAGTTGGTCCGGCGGTCGCCAGCTTCCGTCCAGGCTCTCGCTGCCCGTCTTCCACCTGGTTGGCGCTCTTGCTACCCGTTTTAGCCTCTAGTAGGGGCGGAGCTAGTGGGGAGGGCTCCACCACCGCCCCGCTCGTAGGCGGCTCTCGAACTGCCTGAGGCGGCCCAGGGCGGGGCTCATCCCTTTTTTTAGGCTTACGTGGCAAAGCCCAAATTTTGGCAAAAAAAAATGGCCGCTTTTTCGTTGCCGTTTGGTTCCCTCCCGTGGGCATTACGTCCCCGTCGTAGCTCCGACCGGTAGCCCGTCTTTACACGCTTCGTCGCCATCCAAAGGTCTTCGCACCCGTGCCGGCCTGCCCCGACTATGATACACGGCAGTCCACCAATGGGAATTGTTTCTTTTTGGGGCATTTATGCATATCATGGCTTAGCAAAAAGCAGCCTACTGTTGCTACATCTACTTGTGAGGTTGAGTACAGGGCAGCCTTTACAGCCACAGTGGATTGTGTATGGCTGAGGAGATTGATGACTGATCTTCGTGAGTGTCAGCAGACACCCATTGACAGTCAAAGTGCTATAGCCGTGGCACGAAACCCAATGTTTCATGCACGCACTAAGCATATAGAGATTCATTATCACTAAGTCAGAGAGAGGATTCATGCAGGGGAGATCACATTATCTCATTGCTCTACACAGGACAATGTTGCAGATCTGTTCATGAAGGCGTTGCCTCGAGAGAAGTTTGAAGCTTTCCGCAAAGTTTTAGGCTTACTCTCCTACAAAGAGTGATCTGCTATCGACCTTGTACAGGTTCACATTGCTACTAGAGAGGGGTTTATTGACATATATGCTATGAGTTATGCCACATATGCTATGAGTAGTGCCACATGTGAACATGGGCTAACCAAGGACGCTTTTCTTCCTTTCGGTTTTTCCCCTTGGATATTAGGTGTGAAAGGACACCACACTTAATTGATTGTATTATGATATTGTGGAGTCAACTCCCTTGCTCCACACATCTTGTATCTATCTACTTTGAGTAGCAATCACCATCTCTCTCACTCTCTTGAGAGCTTGCTGTTGTGTGCCATCTTTTTGTGTGTATGTGTCTTTGTTTCTCTAAAACCCTAATCCCCAACATCGTTGTCATTAGAGACATATCGAAGGGGATGACGAACAAGTGCGACGGGACGCTCAGCATAACAAGAAGGCCAAAGAATTCAAGTCCGGGGACAAGGACATAAAGTTTGAGAGCTATAATGGCAGGAGCTCGGCCGAGAGGTGTGACACTCGACAGAGCCACTGAGTTATGCAAAGCTCGACACCCCAAACTCCATGACCCTCGCCCACGGCCACGCCACCACAGGTGACAAGAGGATCCGGACCATCATCACCCATGAGGAATGTATTAGGGTGATATGAGAGCTCTCTTCTCATGTACCTAGATCAGATTTTAAAGTTCTAGATTTTTGTTATCTTTCTTTATTACTATTTTGTTATCTTTCTTTATTACTATTTTGTACCCAGGATGTACCTCATGGATATAATGTAACCTTTTGGTCTCATTGGTCATTTTGGCCTTTTGAAGACGTTAATACAACTTTCTTCTTCTTTCTCCCAGTAATAGAGATTTCCCACCAGAAATATCAAATTGTGTGCTTTTTAAGTCCAGAAGGGGGTGCCTATAAGCAAACAGCCCTTAAAATGTCCAGTGCCTGAAACCTTGGCCACCAAGCGTATTAAAATAGTCATGCCCAGTGTGTCCAGCTTATAAACTTGCATAGTCACTCATAAGTGAGCGTGAACCTACATCAATAATTATTAGCATCTAAAAACATAAGGTTGTAAATTGAGTTTTCAAGAGCACTTACCACATGTAAAACACATGTAGACCACCTGTCAATCCAAAACAAGTGTGCACACGCACGTCCCACAGGGTGCCCAAGCGTCCCCGACCCCATGGACAACACAGGCAATAATCTCATCCATTGTCCAGGCAAACAAAACAAGTCATCCAAATATAAAATTAAGATCAAGCACACACATGAGTGCAACTAAACTAGAAGAAACACCCATCTGCTCAGTTGTATCAGTCAAATAAAGTGTTCAAGGATCCAAAATCCTTCCGGACTCTTCCCAAAACATAAATATAGGTGAACACTAGGATAGCTAGTCCTCGGAAAACACACCATGTCAGGCTCCATATGCCATACATTTACAGTAGAAAACAAAAACAATGAGGAATTTTGTGACATGTTCTGTACGACTCAAGGACAGTTGTTGTCAAGGTTGCAGCCGTACATACGTACGGATCGATCCGTACCGTACAGATCATACTGTACGGATCCATACGCGTACGGATCGATCCGTACGTTTATTTTTTTGTTAAACTCCTTTTTGACCTTCAACATACGAATTTGGGCTTATTTCGGAATTTCGCCTGCAGTGCTCTGTTTCGCTCTGTCTCTACACACTGTGCACATTGCAACCAGGTAATTCTCACGCTCTCTCGCTCATGGCCTTGGTCCCTCATGATGCATCTCTGTCTCGTACTGTACTCTCTCTCTCTCTCTCTCTCTCTCTCTCTCTCTCTCTCTCTCTCTCTCTCTCTCTCAACCACGAGCGGCCAATGTACTACATGATTAATCTCGTCTCTCTCTCGCTCCCTCCCAAGTCCCTCTCCCTCTCTCTCTCTCTCTCTTTCCTCCTTTGGAGTATGCTCTAAGCTCTCCCTCTCTCTCTCTCTCTCTCTCTCTCTCTCTCTCTCTCTCTCTTTCTTCCTTTGGAGTATGCTCTAAGGTCTCTCTCACTCTTTCTTTGTGTCACACAGCTTCCAGGATTGAAAACTGGTTTTGGTATCTCATGTTTGATTTCTGAAGTAACAAGTTTTACAACGTGCGGCAAGGGTTTTGTGACTGCTAATCAAATGCGTATTAGCAAAGACCTTACTAGATTGTCTTGTAGGTCTCTCTCACAATTTAAAATGTATTTGGATCTTTTTATGTTTATTTTGATATGAAATGCCATATAGATTGATATTTTTTACAATGGTACGTATTTTTACGTACACAAAAATTTTATCTGTATGGAACAACGTACAATACGTACCGTACATTACGTACACATCAACCTTGGTTGTTGTATGGCCGTGCTAAGAGGCGAGAGAGTGGCTATAGTCCAATGTATGCCAGCGCAAGAAGAACCACCAGGTGCATCTGTTGTATACGGCCAACGCTAAGAGGAGAGAGTGTGTCGCTGTAGGTGGCTAGGAGATGTAGGTGCTTGATAATAAAAACAAAAGCTCGCCAATGAGGTGATAGCTCAAGTGGTGAAGGTGTTTGCCTAGGACCAAGAGGTCCTCGGTTCAAAACTCCCCTTGGCACTTCCTCAGCGGCATCGCCTATGGGTGGAAAAATAAGCACCTACGGGCAACTATCTACGGGTCTACGGACGGTGAAATTTGGTAACTATGGGAGGATCTTGGGCCAAAAGCCAGTTGAAAAAAAAAAAAGCCCCTCCTTGCTTTTATAAAGTCAACCAGCTCTACTTTTGGGCTTGTGCTTTTCCATTTTGCCAAAAGTGGCTGAGTGTGCCCAAAATATCCCAAACTTTGGTTTTCCCAACTTGCTCCCCAAGTTTTAGCTAGGCGCCCCCTTTTGTCCACTTGTAAATGCCCAAAATAACAATATGTCCAGCCCGTCTTTAATGATGTGTGAACACACTGATTTATAAACATTATAAGTCACTTTAATGTTTAAATTAAAGTGACTTATAATGTTTTTCATTTTGCCAAAAGTGGCTGAGTGTGCCCAAAATATCCCAGACTTTGCTTTTCCCAACTTGCTCCCCAAGTTTTAGCTAGGCGCCCCCTTTTGTCCACTTGTAAATGCCCAAAATAACAATATGTCCAGCCCGTCTTTAATGATGTGTGAACACACTGACTTATAAACATTATAAGTCACTTTAATGTTTAAATTCCCATGATACTCATACTATGTAGCCATCTTTCAGGCCAATCTTTGCCAATGAATGCTTCAGCTTTCTTCAATGGAAAATCCTCGTTCTCACCTTGATTCTACTCTGTGTATGGGCTTGCCCCAAAACACTGATCAAGACTGGTGGAGGGACCAACCTCCGTCTTATAACAGTTGTCTGCAACTCTATAAGCCTGATACCATTGAAATACTCTTCAAGTATAGCAGGTACTCTGCCAATCTGTAGTATTTCATGATCCGGGCATTAAAGCGATAAGTCCAGATTGGTTCTGCTCTGTGTATGGGCTTGCCCCAAAACATTGATCAAGAATGGTGAAGGGACCAAATGGTGACGATTACTGTACACCATAGTAGTTAGGGGGTTGTTTGAAATGGGTTTCCTAAAAGTTTCAAACAGGTTTCATAAAATCAGCCCAAAGTTTCCTACAAGTTTCCTACCTACAGGTTTTTGCATGTACAAAATTTCAAATATATATTGTATAAAATATGTAAAAATAACACTAAATGCATAGAATACTTGGAAACATCAATTTGAAGTCTACAGTCTTTGAATCACAAATAACAAAAACCATATAATCATCATCCATCATCAATGTCAAATGATCATGATTCATAGACCATGGTCCACTATCCATGATCCATGATCCAATCATCCATCATTCCATGCCACAAAAAAAAGCATACATGACACTACATAAAAAACTTTATCAAAAGAGTCGCACAGATTTCAACGTTAAATTTGGGGTTTATAAAAAAGTCAAAAAATTTGCTTGAAAAAAGCACATTTCCTACAAGGAAACGTTTCCAAGTTTCCTTCCCTGTAGGAAACGCATTTCCTAACTACTATGCTGTACACAACTGTTTGCCCAAAAGGACAGCCCCATCTACCTCATCATGTATGGGGTCTGTGTATCTTATTCTAATTGCCTCAAAGAGACTGTTACCCATGAGTTCCTGATAGAAGACAAAGGACTGACATCATCCATTCTTAGGAAGTAACTCATGACCTCTACCACAAATGAAATATAGGAGTGGGACTTGGCAGCCCTTTCTCACTGATGTGGACATCTGAAAGCCATTGTTTCTACTTTCAGCATGTCCTGGGCAGGCAAAATAGTCAAAGTAGGCACCCACAACAGCGCCATGCCCAGGCAGTGATGGAAGGTTTGGTTTCATCACTTCTCTTTTGTGGGCCTACACTCACCCACCCTATCAGGTCCTTGTGCCCCAGACAAGCATCAACCTTGCAATTGTAAGACTGGGATTAACTAACCTACAATGCTACTGGCTGTTTTGGTTTGCTTTTGTGTTTGCATGCTCTTCCAAAACATGATGCCCCATGAGGATCCATGACCAAAGCTTAAAAGAGAAACTCATAACTTTAGAAACACCCTTAATTTACTTACTCAAAGATTCTGCAAGTATTTTCAAGTCTCTTTCCCAGAGGGCAAACCCAAGCTCTAGTTCTTGCAGCCAGCCACTTCCTGACAAAGCCCATGCCAAAGCTCTGGCACATAAAGAAAAATATCACCTTGAGTTTAAACACCAAAAACTAAAGAAAAGGAAGTTCATGATGCGAAAGGGGGTTACCTTGAGAACGTAAACAGTGCCTCCGAATGCCTGTACCCAAGAAATCCCAACTTCCGGTTCTCTGTGGTTCATGGTTCAAAACTTGTGCCTCAGACTTCGCACCAATTAAGTGTTCTACTATAGATATGTGAGCTAGAGACATGTGACAATTTAAAGGATGATTAGATAGGTTATCTTCGCGATGGATCAAAACCTGCTATTCTTTTCTGTAAGTCTGCATGTTTTTCGAAGAGGCTTAAGCAGGAAACGGATGACTTCTTTAATGTTTTTGCAATGCCCACAAGATCGCATGCAATCAATTCATTCAGATTTTTCTGCACATCCATGAATGAATTTGAGAAACATAAACAGTGAAATAATGAACCATGGAAAAGAAGAAAAAAATGTGCAAAACTAGGTACATAAGAAAAAGTATCCATGTGATGCTACATGGTGACAACATGTGGTCATACAGTGACATCATCCTCTCCTCCAAAATAGAATGCAGAGCAGCCATACATCTCCCCTTTGATGGGAGCTTGCCATGTTGTCGAAGGAGATCCTGGATCTGCAGCTGCCGGGTGGAAGGATGGGGCCTTTGAGATCTTGGGCATGTAAACTCAAGGACTTTGGCATAGTTCTTTGTATTGCCACTACACATATAGGCTATACTGAACACGATGAAATGTGCAGTTGAAGGTTGTAATATTTATATAAAAACAAGAAAACTTTTGAGGGTACCTGGATTTGGCTCTTTTGGGGAGTTCTTTTTTTGAGGCTTCCAGGCCTAGTGAGGCGTCTCAATCTGGAGCTGAGAGCAGCACTATTTGCAAGCCTTCGCTCGCCCATCTCTTTCCTCACTGGATGCCCAGATGAACCTCTTTCTGGCGGCAACCCGTTTCAAATTCAAATTTCATGGAGAACTCGAGCCCACCAACAGATTCTAATGACAGTGAAAACTTGTGCATTTTTCTCCACCTGAATTGCCTTCAACTGGACAGGCAGTAAAAACTCTACACTAGGGTAAAGGGGCCAACTTAACAACTTCTACCCTTGATGAATAAGGTGAATGTTTCTGCAACAAAAAAAAACAGCAAACCAGTGTTAGACCCCATCACACCAGCTATTACTTCTTCTGGTCACTGACCAGCACACAATCTAAGAACACCTGCACACGATAAAGAGCAAAATCCCTTCTTTTCACACAAACAGCCAATAGCAAACAACCTCGCAGATTGCAATACATTGCTCAAAACTATCAAGCAAAAATCAACACCTTGAGGCAAATTCTTCTCTCTAATTCAAATTCAAAAATCAGGTAACATATTTGCCTACAAAACCCTTCACCTATCGTTCCACGATTTCAAACCTGACCAATTGCAGAAGACACCCAAATTGATGAAACGCAGATGCTTTTCCCCTAATGCTGGCTGACTCTACTGCACACTTGTGGGCTCCTGTTGAAGTGCTTGACTGAGAAGGAAGATTGATGATGAACTGGGGAGAGGAGGAAGACTTAATTATAATACAACAAGCCCCCTCATTGCTGAATGGTTGATTGGCCCAACCTGCCCGACCTGTCCACCACTTGTCCACACTCATTCAACGCTCAGACACAGGCCTGAAACTAGTCCTCGCCTAGATTCCAGGGGAAGCCCATCCCTGAAGAGGCCGCCTGGGGTCACTCTACTATGCATAATGCGGGTATGTTAAACTCTCCCCCACTAAGACTGCAGCTGTCATGAGCTGTACTGCTTCCAGATGGATATTGCACAAAAGAACTGAGAAAATCTACTCTAACCGAAGGTACCAAACACTTTGAGAACTTGGAGGAAGCTCCTCTTTGTGTTCAGAAGATAATATCGTGCCCTCATCCTGTCAATACAAGAACTCGCCAATATATCTCCTCACAAAACTTCCGATTAAGTACCTGCCACACACCTCCTGATGAAACACTAGCCCCTGATGTGCATCCTGCCACTGAGAATTCTCCTGGACAACTCCCTTCCATAAATCATAGAAACATCTCCATACTAGGGTACCTGCTCAGATGGATTACCAAAACTCTCTTTGCAAAAGCCAAAGCACTCCTGCAGATCAAAGAGGCAAAAGAAGAGGTGTTGCTTCTCATATCTCTATTAGGAACCTATATCCATCTTTACTTTTCCCAACATCCACCTACCCTGTGTTGGACTTTGATGCTCAGTCCTCCCTATGGATGCCCTCCTGTAGCACATACTCAAGGTAATACACCTTATAATATACAGAAGCAAAAACTCCACCTATTACCCTTCCACTTGTCAAGTCCTCTTGTAGCACCACAAGTGATGACGAAACCACCATAGATTTTGAGGGCTCTCCACAAAGCTCCTCTAAGGCTTTGAGAATTCTTCCACACTGTTACATCCCAAGCTGGTCTCGGGCTAGTATTAACCAAGGTTGGGATAACCCGTGGTTATGGGATAAGCTACCCCAAAATTAGGGTTAGGACTTAGCTGGGCATAGGGGCCAGCCAATAGGACCTGCCCACAATGTAAGGGCTAGCAAGGATGAGGTCTGAATTGGCCTAGAGTCAGCTAAAAGCAAGCCAAGTGCTAGACTTGGCTGACTCACAGTGATAGGATTTTTTATGGCCAAGAGGACATGCACCATGGGGATGCTCACCCCAACCCCAAGAGAAGAAAATAATAAATTGGGCTTGGTTAGGGACCTTAGGAAACATAGGATTCCTGCATAGATAGCTGCGCACTTGTAACTAGTTGTACTAAGCTGTTGCTAGGACTGTTGCATGGTGACTAGCCGACAGGATTGGGTAGAGTAGGTGAGGGTATGCATGGAGGGAGAGCATAGTTGCGCAAGGAGAACAGGTAAGAGAGTGGTGTGTAAGCGAGTTTGGCATTGAGAGAGACCATTGTGGAAGCTTTTGTGTGTTGAAGAAGAGTTTGCTGAAAGAGCCAGTGTTTGGATGTGAAGATTGCAGTGAGGCTAGTTAGCTATCTGGGGTTTGTTCTATGCAAAAGGCGATGGGTGATTGTTGAGAACATAGTTGTCAAGTACGATACTGTACGAGAAAATACGGTACGCTATTAAATTTTCCCTTATCGTACAATAAAATATGGTGTTTTAAAAAAAAATACTTATAAACTTAGGTATTTCCAAGTCCAGATATGGAGTATTTTAGTAAGGAGGGAAGCATCATAGTACAAAGGAAGCTCAAACAGCCATAGATAAGCAAAAAAAAGACCATTACCTCCCAAAAAAATAATTTTTTGGGACATTTTTTATTTTTGAAAAATATATATATATATATAATTTTTTTCTTGAAAAAATCCGTACGAGTACGTGCGGTATCATACCATACGATAAGCCGTCGTACACCGTACGAAAACAAACCTGGTTGAGAAGACTTGATCTGTCCAGAGCAAGGGATTGCAAGAGTGGTTGGGGGTTTTGTGTGGGAGACTGTGTCCCAAAACCTCACTGAGTGCAATACTGTTGGAGCTTGGACCAAATTAAGGATTGCTCACAAGCATTTCCCAGTTGTATTTGCCAGCTGAAGCCTGCAAGCTGTGGCTGCAAATTATATAGTTGTTGATGATCCAGTTGTATTTCTATGGCAGCAGTCTGACACTAGGGGTTAGCTGAGAGTTTCTGATTCTGAGTTTTGGTTTTGTTTAAGTGTTTTGAGGCTCCTGTGATGTTAGTTGACTCAAAGTTGGGAGAATCTGTGTCAGCCAAGTCAATTTAGTTAGTTGGGTGAAAACAGTCCATTCGGAGGCAGCTGTGGTCTTGTAGTAGTCAGCCGAGAGCCTGAAAGGTGATATTTTGTTAAGTGGAGAGACATCTAAGGGTTTGTAGCTATCAGAGGACATTTTGGGAAGTTTCAGAATTATTGTAGACTTTGGAGACAGACGGCTCTGTGGTAGAATTCTGAGGCAAAACTCTCCATCAAAGGACAGTCGGAGGAGGGTCGGTAGGACAACCAGGACGGTCGGGAGAGTGTAGCTACAAGGCCTGCAGACGTTGGGGGATCATAGACGACAGTGGAGGATCGATTCTGGACTGGAAAAGCCATCGGAATTCAGAGGCAGGTAACAGTGAGTATCTAACTTGTCTGTGGCAATTGAGAGAGTAGACTATCAGCCAATGGTCAGCTGAGGGCAGCTGCTTAGTTCTGAGAGGTTTTAAGACAAGGATTTGAAGCTATCTAACGGTGGAGGACATTTTGGAACTCTCGAGAGCAGATTTCTGACAGGAAACAAAGAGAGGACTTTGGAGGCAGAATCTGAGCAATTCTACATCAGCTAGAGATGAGTTTAGTCGGTTGGATGTCGATTGGATGTCGGATATGGTCAGGAGAGGCTGTTAGGTGGAAGATCAGAGGTAGTGGAAGTAGAGGCTGACCTTAGAGAACCTGAGTAAGCAGTTGGATCGAGTAGGGTTAGCTGGGCGTTCTGGTGTCTTCTAGTGTTGTTTTCGTTGGGTTGTGGTGCTTGTAATACTCTCCTCACACAGTGGTGTGCTTTGGACGGAGCTATAGAGGCAATATCTCCAAAAGCCATCAACGGCAATTTGGACCTCAAGCTTAGCGGGTGGCTCCTGAACGGAGCCTATGGCTAGGTAGTGAGAACAGACCCCTGCAGAAACTTTTCCTTCAACAGCGACTCCTTCCAGAAGCCAAGTCATCAATGATGATACAAACACCATGTTCCAAGAATTTATGCAGAATTTATGCATATCATAGCTCAACAAGGGGAACATATGCTGGCATGCAAGGATCCTATACAAGCCTTGAAGAAAAGGATACCTCTTCACGAAACCTCGACACCCATCCCCCCCCCCGCCAGTCATCACCGAGATCCCTTCCCAGTGTCGGAATGAATTCTTGCCTTCCTGCTCCTCGCGCTACCATGTGGCAGTGTATTACCCCACATAGTGGGTTGGGATCTAATTGACTCCTCTATATAGGGCTAAATAGCCCTTGGTCTCCCGTTATCCCCGCCAGTTGATGATCGTCTTCTGTCTGCTGCGCCTCCGTCTGCTTGGTGCTCAGCGCTCTGTGTTCTTTCATGGCATCAGAGCCTTATCGGCTCTTGCTTGGCATCGGGCTTCGCATGGCATCAGAGCCTTATCGGCTCTTGCTTGGCATCGGGCTTCGCATCCAGGGGGTGTTGGAATGAATTCTTGTCCTCCTGCTCCTCATGCTGCCATGTGGCAGTGTATTATCCCACATAGTGGTTTGGGGTCTAATTGATTGCTCTATATAGGGCTAAATAGCCCTTGGTCTTCCCTTATCCCCCACCTTTATCGGTGGTCTCATGGGATGTTTAGGTTTGCATCCTGCACCTCTGTTCACTTGGTGCTCCGCGCTCCGCATTCTTTCACCCAAACCGAGTCCCTTGCGTTACATGATTTGCAGGTACAGGAAGTAGAGCTTCGAACACAAGCAATAGCCACAAGAGGAACAACATCGACATGGAGCACGAGCAATTCCTTGCTGCTCTCGACGCAAGAACAGTACCCGCTACTTCTTTGACTGACCTTCACGAAAGGGTGAATTTTAGTAAGTATAATGGAAAACTCGATCCCACAACTTTATCTTCCTAGATTCATCACTTTGAAGCCCATTTCACGGCAGATAGGAAGTCAGACACAGAGAAGGTGGTGTTAGCTAGTTGTTACATGGAAGGGGAAGCCATCTCTTGGTCGACTCATTGGCCCCAAGCAAATTCCAACTATGGAGTTGCTGCCTACAGGTGGGACCAATTTGTCACCAACCTCAAGAAGCGGTTTCTACCGCCTCACTATCTTGAGCGACTCGAGGATAAGTATTGGGGATTGCGCTAGAACATGCAACCAATCTGCAAATAAAGTCACACCTGGCTTTACAATTGCAAAAATCAAATGAGGACAAACGAGGTCGATTCCTCTACGGTTTAGGCACGCAAATCCAGTGGGATGTGCGCATGTTTGAACCATAGACTTTTGATTGGGCACTTCCACTTGGGCAAAGTGCCAAGATGAAGTACAATAATGGAAAACCGAAGACCTCCCAGCCCAGAGTAGCCAAGGCAACCGTTGCCAATGGCAAGGACCAAAACCAGCCCCAGTCAAGGTCTACCCAGGAGCCTATGGCCCCAAGAACTCGAACAATGGACCTCGCGTTCCTCCAAACTAGAGAGCTCTCGCCGACAAGACACATGGTAAGCTCTGTTGCAAAGATCAGGAACAATATAAGAACGAGAGGCGATGTTTCTTTTGTCATACAGGACAAGCATGCCCTAAGAAGACCCTTGCTTAGACCACCACCCCCACCTCGACAACTTCTATGGTGAGCCAGCCTCCCACGTATACCCCCCAGGTTGTCGCTAGTCCTCCTGCTCCCACTCCTGCGGCGGCTGGCACCATTTTCTGCCAGGAGCTCGAAGATAAGCAAACGGGAAACCATGGCCAAGAGTATGAGCGAAATGAATTGCTCAAGACATTTAGCTACATATGTAGCAAGCGAATCATTGTCCTATTTGACAGCGACAGTTAAGAGGACGTGGTCACGAAACAAGCCACTCGGCAAGCCCGGCTGTCGTTGACCTCGGTAGATAAGAAAGTGGAGGGATTTAACACAAGCATAACAACGAGCATCGAGTTTGAAGCTCATCGTGCTAGATTAGTCATCAGGGAACAGAATTTGTGCATGAATTCATGGTTGCCCCTCTTGTAGATACAAACATCATCTTAGGAATCCAATGGTTTCACAAGTTCACCCCATACGCTGATTGGGACCAGCACACGTTCTGCATTACCCAAAAGGTGTCAAAGGCTCCCAAAATCATTAGGTGTGAACCAGGGATACCTAACTTTCTAGTCATTAATCATATCCAAGCCAAATGAGAGATTCGGAAAAGTACACAATGTGTAGTGATCTATGTTCAGACCACCTAAACAGTTACGAGTGCTTTGGAGAAATACAAGGCCCTGCATAACCGGTTCCAAAAGATCTTTCTTCGGGATAATCTGCCTCTTAAGCTTCCCCCATCTAGACCGGAGGACCACAAAATTGAACTCCTCCCAAGTTCCGAACCCCCAAGTAAGTTTCCATATCGCCTGTGCAAGGCCATGGAGACGAAATTGGACCGTCAACTCCACGAATTACCGCAATGTGGTTTCATACACTCTAATGTGTCTCCATTCGCAGCCCTAATCCTCTTTGTGAAAAAGGAGGATGGATCCTCTCGACTTTGCGTAGATTATCGGGCGCTCAACAAGATGACGATCAAGAGCAAGTTCCCTATGACTCGGATTAATTACATCTTAGAGAGGCTGAATGGAGCAAAGGTGTTTTCAAAGGACCTCAAAAGTGGTTACCATCAGGTGTGAATTGTGGACGGGGACATCCCCAAAACCACATTCCAAACTAAGTGAGCCCACTATGAGTTCGTGGTCATGCCCTTTGGTGTAACAAATGCCCTAGCTACATTTAACCGCATGCTGGTGCGGGTTTTCAAGGACTTGATACACAAGTGTGTCATCATCTTTTTGGATGGCATACTGATTTTTTCAGCTACTGAACAGCAGCACAACATTGACGTAGAAAAAGTGATGAAATTGCTGGAAAGCAATGTGTTGTATGTCAATGAGAAAAAATCAGAGTTTTATCTATACGAGGTTCATTACCTTGGATATATAATCGGTGCCGAAGACATCTGATTCGACCCTGCAAAGGTGGCAAAATTCCTTAATTGGGACATTCCAGAAATTGCATCACATTCTGTCGTTTGTGGGCATTTGCTAGGCATATTCCAACCACATCGATAAGTTTTTTGACGTCTCGGTAACTCTCAATGATCTGCTTAAAAGTGTCACGACTCGATAACTCTCACTAATCTGCTTAAAAGTGTCACGACTCAGAGGAAATGGATTCACATGATCCCTCGTGGTTTACAAGCTTTAAAGGACCTTCAAGTTACATTATCTCAGGCTCCTTGTTTATCATTAGCCTCCTAGGATGACCCACTCCAAGTGATCACCAATGCAAGTAACATCGCTCTCAGAGGAGACTTGCAACAAAATGGGCACCTAGTCGCTTACATGTCTCGTAAGTTGATCCCTGCAGTGCTTCGTTGCCCCAACTTTTCAACGTCTAGAGTCTCCCAAGTAAGTACGAGAAGGAGAGCACTCATCCTTGCTCCTTAGAAGATTTCAGCAGTTATCCGCTCCGCACTTGGCTACTGGAGTATTTTTAGTAGAGGAGAAAGGCTTTTATGTCCTCACAAAAAATTATCAATACGATGTTTTATCTACAGTTTAATAATTGGATCTCACCACTCCACCAAAAATTCCCTCTACCCCTACTACTCTAGCTTAGTAGTTGCCACCGCCTGTCCAGGGTTTTATCTACAGTTTAATAATTGGATCTCACCACTCCACCAAAAATTCCCTCTACTCTAGCTTAGTAGTTGCCACCGCCTGTCCAGGGTTGAGCCCTAGGATTTGACAACGGAGTTAAGAAGTTTTCCCTCAACTGGCTCCTCATAAATTCAATACCGCTTCTCTACCTCGTAGACCTATTGACTACTAGCTGAAAGAACTTCTAACTACTCTTACCAGGTTGTTGTATGGGGCCTCACCTATGTTCTTATTTGTCCCCTTTGTTGATTTTATGGCTTAATCGCAGGTTTTATGTAGCCTGGCAGCTTTACATACACATACATGGCTGTGCAAGGGAAGCTGCCTAACCTGTCTGCTACCTCTTCACACCCATATCTCACAAGCTCCAACCACTAGATGTGTAGGTCTTCAAATCTTTTAAGAACCACTTTAGGAAGGAGAGGGATGTTTTGCAAATGCAAACACATAGCATACAAGAAAATGTGTTGGCTGGGATTGCATCTGGAGCGTTGTCACTATTTTTCACCGATGCAAGCATTAGGGCTGGGTTTAAAGGGACTGATATATTGCCACTCAACGAGAACTCAATCTCATTTGTGGGTTCACCATGTGATGGCCCTATGCATGGAGTCATTGAACATGAAGGCAATGATGGGCCTCCAAGTTCATCAAACAAGGGTAGGAAAGTAAGTACATATTTCAAATTCCAAACACATCCAGTAATGTGGGTGGATCTAGAGGGAGCAGCCTTTCAGACTTTTGTTGCCATGAGATAGGAGCAGACAGGACAAGGCACCAATTGTATTCCTCCTACTTCTGAAAGCACAAAGGAGCTGACACCACAAGTGGGCATGGGGAGAGGTGTTTGTCTACTTCAGTACTAGCCTAATCCTGACTTCAGATCAGTATACACAGTCTCAAAACCCAAAATCCCAAGATCCCCCTAAGCAAAGGAGGAAGAGGAATCTGCTGGTGGTATATGAGAAGAGAAAATGCAGGGAGGGGGATGAATGGCAAAGCTGGCCCGCAGAAATTAGGAGGCCTAGCAGCTGATGTTTGAGAGCAAACTCAAGTTGATGCTTTGGGAGGGCACAGAACTGCCCAATGTGAAGGCACTGCACTTGCATGTAGACCACCCATCAGGCAAGGCTGCAGAAA